>NC_090319.1:140757561-141079832 GCF_040869045.1 Eurosta solidaginis | reverse complement strand
TCTAGCCGTAAAAAAGGGGTCAATATGACAGTTTATATGAAGTATATAATATATATACCACCGATCTCTATGATTTTTTCAGACAACAATATATGCTATATACGAAAGCATTTTGTGAAATTTGAAGCTTCTAACTGTTAAAACGGGGCAGAAATTGCGCAAAGTTTCTTATCTGAACAATCGGTTGTATGAGATATATACTATTTATACCACCGATCTCAATGATTTTTTCAGACATCAATATATGCTATATACGTAAGCAATCAGTGAAATTTGAAGCTTATAGCTGTTAAAATGGGGTAGAAATTGCGAAAAGTTTCTTATCTGAACAATCGGTTGTATGAGATATATACTATATATACAACCGATCTCTATGATTTTTTCAGACAACAATATATGCTATATAAGTAAATATTCGGTGAAATTTGAAGCTTCTAGCTGTTAAAATGGGGCTAAAATTTGCGAAAATATATATATATATATACTATATATATATACTATATATACCACCATATATATACTATATATACCACCGATCTTTATGATTTTTTCAGACAACAATATATGCTATATACGTAAGCATTCGCTGAAATTTGAAGCCTCTAGCTCTTAAAATAGGGCAGTAATTACGAAAAGTTCCTTATCTGAACAATCGGTTGTGGGGGATATATACTATATATACGACCGATCTCATAAATTTTTTCAGGCAACAATATGTGCAATATACGAAAGTTAATGGTGAAGTTTGAAGCTTCAATCTGTTAAATTGGGTAAGATATTACAAAAATCCTCTTTTTCTGAAAAATCGGTTGTATGGAGGATATATGCTATAGTGGTCCGATCCGGTCGGTTCCGACAAATGTCTAATCGGACACCCAAATACACCTGCTCACCAAATTTTATCAAGATATCTCAAAAATTGAAGGACTAGTTTGCATACAAACAGACAGACGGACAGACGGACAGACGGACATGGCTAAATCAACTCAGCTCTTCAACCTGATTATTTCGGTATACTTAATGGTGGGTCTTTCTATTTTCCTTTAAGGACTTACAATTTTCGGTTTCGTGACGAAATTAATATACCATTTCATTTTCATGAAAGGTATAAATATGTCAAACGGTGAAAACAATACGTATTGTAAGTAAAATAAACAAATAGAAAATGTATGTATAAGTTACTATACAAAACCGATTTAAATGAAATTTTGAAGTACAAAGAAAACAAACAAAAAGGTATAAAAACTATTAATATTCAACTTGTCGACTTCAACCTTTTTTTTTCGAAAAGGGGGATGGTGTAACAGCAGCCGTATGATCTCACCCTGTTTCCCACTTGGTGCAACCCTGTTGTCTATTGTGAATGGACAACAGGTGTTGAAACAAGGTGGAAACGGGGAGGTCGGAAAAAAAGAGAAAAAGGCGGCCATCATTGGGAGATACATTTTTGGACTTGGCGAACACGGTTGGAAAAAAACTAAATTGAACTCAGTGATTCCATTTAAAATTAAAGAAACCCAAAACCATTGTGAAAACTATATACCTATATACTTTTTATAAAACTATAACATAAATAAATAAAAAGAACGATAGTAAACTGAAATAAAATCTGTGGTTGCAAATAATGGGAGTGCCTGTGCGTGATAGCGTGCGTGCACGTAAGGAGAACGATTTTTCTGGAGGTTCAACAGGAGTTCACATTAATAAAAAATCACGTGGTTGTCATGTGAATTTCATCATTTTATATGAACAAATTTTCAAAAAAGCTTCAAAACGATAGAGGTAATATTTTTCATTAAAAAAGTCATATATGAATACTCCTATATTGCTAATAGAAAATGCTCGCAATGTGTTTTGAATTCGAAATCAAAATAAGACAGCCTATAAAATGTGTGTGATTGTAGAAGCATAAGTGTGACAAGAAAAAATGTAAATTTAGGTACATTCGATTATTGAATACAAAAACAAAAACGTTTAAAAAGCAATATATCGGCGCTCTGATGTTTGGGAATGTACCTAGCTTTTTGTAGCAATATAGGAGTATGAAAAAAGTGGTAAATTTCGATACCATTAGCTGCCAAAACTTTCTAAATTTTCAAAACTATTGCAGGGGCTCCAAGAAAACAAAAAAAAATTGTTTTTATAAATAATAATCTGTACAAAATCCCACCTTGGTTTTGACCCCCCAGAGGCCTTTATGCTATTTGTACCAAACGCAACGGGAAGCTTACTCAATGCATAGAGATATCACACCCATAGATCTAGTGGAAATTAACTATCAAATCTTGGTTTATTTTAAGTTATGCACACAATGCCGAAGACTTTGTAAATCGTAAAATGGCTTTTTAAAACTTCAGAGTAGCTGTTTTTGTTTTTCTTTTTTCTTTGATAATGACTTTTACTTTTGACTTATACTTAGATACATAGAAACATGCTTTGCAGATGTTGTTGAATTTTGATATATATTTGCTATTAACAATATTCAAGACTGTCCCCGTAGTGGAATTCACTAACTTATAACGATGCGATTTGTCGAGATTTTTATTCACGATTTTGTCGCTTGCCTTAACGATTGTACTGTTCACTAACTTAGTTTTAACGACTCGCAATAAATGACATTTAAAATAGTAGAAAGGTGGCAGCACAGCTTAACGAAACCTAAAAATGCGAAAAGCACAAAAGGAATGCCAAAAATAAACAAATTCCGTATACTAACTGCTTTTAAAAGTTATTATTGTGCAAGTTTTGAGATACAGTTTGCGTTATCAACAACAGGTAAGGACATAACAAATTTCTCATATTGAAATAGAATGCGTCATTAATTAATACCAATCAAAGGAGAAGCCGTACCACAGCCGAGCAGTTAAGTCGAATGGTGGACTTTTTAATGGAAACTCCGGGATTAGCGGGTTCCAAATTTCTAAAGCGGCATGGAAAAGCCGAATGTGATAAAAAATGGACTGAAATGGCGACAATGCTGAATAGCTCGGTGGTGCTGTAAAAACTGTTGAGCAGTGGCGTACGGTAAGCGACCATTATTATTTTCTTGTACTTCAAAGGTATATCTAAACTAATTTTGTTTTAAAAAAGGTTTAGAGAGATCTAAAAATCCGTACAAGTCTAAAAGTTCGTGACAGGAATAGGAAACAGGCAATGACAGGTAACAATCTTATATATGAACAGCGGCCCACTGAACTTGAGAGGCGTGTAATTGCCCTTACTGGCAAGAATTAATTATACTAGCTGCAGAACTTAACCGCACTGGAACAATTACTATAAAAGCGTGCAATTACTGGCATATGCTGATGACATTGATATCATCGGCCTAAACACCCGCGCTGTTAGTTCTGCTTACTCCAAACTGGAAAAAGAAGCGGTAAAGATGGGTTTGATGGTGAATGAGGACAAAACGAAGTACCTGCTGTCATCGAGCAAAGAGTCAGCGCATATGCGCCTTGGCAACCACGCTACTGGTGGCAGCCATAATTTCGAAATAGTAAAAGACTTCGTTTATTTGGGAACCAGCATCAACACTAGCAGCAACATCAGCATTGTAATCCAGCGAAGAATCAATCTTGCCAATAAATGCTACTTTGGACTAGGTAGGCAATTGAAAAGTAAAGTCCTCTCTCGGCGAACGATAATCATACTCTAAAAGTCACTTATCGTACCCGTCCTGCTATATGGGGCAGAAGCATGGACTATGATAACAGCAGATGAAGCGGCTTGGGGAGTGTTCGAGAGAAAAGTTCTTCGAAAGATTTATGGACCTCTACGCGTTGGCGATGGCGAGTACCGAAGAAGATTTAATGATGAGCTGTACGAGCTATATGCAGACATCAACATAGTCCAGCGAATTAAAACGCAGCGGCTGCGCTGGCTAGGCCATGTTATGCGAACGGATGATGATGCTCCGGCCAAGAAAGTGTTTCTATCGGAACCCGCCTATGGAAGCAGAGGTAGAGGGCGGCCCCACTCCGTTGGAAAGACCAGGTGGAAAACGATTTAAACTCCCTTGGTGTGACCAATTGGCGCCGGTTGGCGGAGCGAAGGAGCGACTGGCGCGCCTTGTTGGACGGCCATAGCCGTTTAGACGGTTAAGCGCCAATTAAGAAGGTAAGTAAGTGCAACTACGTGAGGAAAATGAGGAAAGGATCATTGTGGAAATAAACTCGATGTCACCTGATGAATTGCCATCGGTTTTGCATGATGAACTGCAATTGGTTTTGTTTAGGCCACCAATCTAAATTCTTTTATCATGTCTTCGCGGATGACCCACCCTAATCCTACACTCCTTTGGGCATATCACCAGTCAGCCAACGCTAGGCCCATGGCACCCAGAAAGAAATCAGTCCCGCAAGAAAAGCACAGCTAATGTGCATTATTCTGGTAAGGATAATGCCTTAACTTATAAAACATATCCAACGTCTAAGTCCGATGTAAGACTCATATAAACCGTTCAGGCAAAAATACTAAGACCTCACTAAGGCATTCGTTTTTCGCATCGGCAAAGCACAAGCAGGTTGGTAGTCAGCAGAACAATTAATATACCATTGTTTTGTTATGTTTTCAAATGCCTACCAATAACATGCACGAACATATCCATGCCTGCTTAGAGCAACGAACGGACGGTACAGTTCTTAGGTTTAGCATAATAACACACGCTCAAACCTATTGCCACATATGTAAGTATATGGATGGACATATGGGTAACTATTTATATTTTTTTGTGCCAGCATTCCTCTGCTAAGGCATCTGCCTGAATGCATGGTGAAGTATGTACATCCATATACGTGCATATATACCTTACGGATTTCCTCCTATTGTATGCGCTTTTGAGCAAAGGTAATTTCCCCTCAAAACGGTTAGCTATGTCAACTGCGGCTCGAGGGTTTTATGTCTTTTGCGAAGAACTTAACTTTTACTTTTCTGTCAACCTTCAGCGGATCAGCAGCAGCCATACCACCAGGTAAGCCTATATATATATACTTAGCTATGACTTACAATAAAATTTCATTTGTCTATAACGCTATTAGTATCACTTACATGGATTGAACTTTAATAAATTTTATAACGATTAGATGATTAAAACTCTCTCTCTCTCTTTATTGCTTTATATCGACACAATCCACGGGAATCTGAGCTATCCAATCCCTCTGAATTGTGTTCATGGTCCTCACTCACCGGGATCTAGAGAGATCGGCACCTAAATCAAACATCCATCGGAAGTTATTTGAAAAGCGATATAAAGGCGTACTAAAACCACTGGAAGGTATTAAAGAGGTGATAAAGCGAGCGCAACAGCACAAATATCACCACGAACAGAGGTTATTAGAAGTGGATACAAGGCACCATAATACAAGTTAAGGAGTCATCCATCAACGAAATAATTACAAGGTACGTGGTCCTACAAAGCGACCTGACCATTTTAATTTTACGATGGCGATTCTTTAGATATGTCTTTAATAGCGATATTGAAAAAATGTATCGCCAAATTCTACTAAATCCCGACGATACAAAATATCAGCGAATAATATTTCGCACAGATCCTTCGCACCCTACCCAACTCTATGAATTGAAGACAGTCACATTCGGAGTGAACTGTGCCCCCTATATCGCGATCAGGACATTACTTCAGCTAGCCGATGATGTGGAAGGTAACTATCCGGTTGCAGCCGACATCCTACGGAGAGCAATGTATGAGGATGACGTACTGGCAGGGGAACACACTATAGAGGCAACGATCAGGGCGAGGGAAGAAATAACCACAGCCATGAAATCCGCGGGATTTGCTCTACGAAAATGGACGGCCAACTGCGATAAGCTCTTAGAAGGGATACCCCGAACCCATCTTCTGAATGAAGAATTCTTGGCCTTCGAAGATGCAAGCATGGTCAAGGCTTTAGGTATTCGTTGGAACGCCCACTCAGACAACATCTACTTCACTACTAAGCCTATCGAAAATCAGGAAATCTATACAATGCGGTCGATACTGCCAGCTATCGCAAAATTATTCGACCTTTTAGGTTGGTTAGCCCCATTTGTTGTCATCGCAAAAATTTTAATGCAGGGCATATGGCTAGAAGGAACCGGGTGGGATGAAGATGTATCCTCAAGCTCCATGGAGCGTTGGCAAAAAGCTACCGACACATTGAACATATTCGCATACCTCGCTGGGTGCACTTTTCACCAACGGCCAAGGTGGAAATTCATGGGTTCTTCGATGCTTCTGAAAAAGCATACGCAGCTTGTATTTACCTTCGTACAGAAATAAATGATAAAATTTTTATAAACTTGCTTTTAGCCAAGTAGAGAGTAGCGCCTGTCAAAACCATATCGCTGCCAAGATTGGAACTATGTGACGCCGTATTACTGGCAGAAACAAGGGAGGCAGTAAATAATAACCTCACTTTAGGCCAGCATGCAAAGTTTTTATGGACAGACTCAACTATTGTTTTAGCGTGGATACGAAAACCGCCATGCTCATGGTCCACCTTCGTTGCTCACCGCATAACAAAAATAGTTGACCGAGTAGGGACCAATGACTAGCGGCATGTGGACTCAGCCTCCAATCCATCAGACTTGGCAAGCAGAGGACTGTCAGCAGAAGAACTGGTCAACAATTCCCTGTCGTGGGAAGGACCGTCTTGGTTACAACAAACGTCATCGAATGGCCCACTCAGGAATTGGACTACCACACCATCATAGAAGAAAAACCGGTAAAGGCACACATAGTAAAAACCAGCCGCAGCGGCGAAGACGTGTTAGAGAGATTTTCCGAGTTACGTAGAGCGATAAGGGTCTTATCATATGTCAGGCGTTTCTATCATCGAACCCATCCTAGCAAAAAGGCATTCTTCCATGAAGAATCCCTTACCATCTCTCCAAAGGAAATTAAGTCAACCATGTCTCAGGTTATAATCAATTTCCAACGCAGCCATTTCCAGGCAGAATACGCGGCACTCGTTGCGGATAAGTCGATAGGTTCGAAGAGTGAACTACTACCCCTTGCCCCATTTCTAGATTCAGATAGCCTTATAAGGACAGGCGGACGTCTAGGAGCTTCTCGCGATATGTCTTATAACGAGTGTCACACGATAATCTTGCCATACAGCTGCCGACTGTCTCGATTAATCGTGCAGGCTGTTCACAAGGAATCCTTAGACGAAGAGAACCAACTTATGTTACGTTTGATCCGAACGCAGTATTGAATTCCCCGTGTAAAAAACATGATCAAGTCAGTAATCCATAACTGCAAAGAATGCACGATATACCGCAAACGTTCGCAATCGCAGCTGATGGGGATCCTACCGAAAGAGCGGACTACCTACTCCCGAGCGTTTACGAACACTGGTATCGAATTTGGTGGACCATTCGAAATAAAAAAAAATCAGGGACGAAGCTGTCCGAAAAACGTTTATACAGACAATGGAACCAATTTTGTCGGGGCAGCGAGGTCGTTAAGAAACGAATTCAAAGCGTTTTTAACTCACGCCCGCGACAAAACTCCAGACTACTACTCCCATCAAGAAATCGCGTGGCACTTCATCCCCACCGCCGCCCCGCACATGGGCGGATTGTGGGAGGCGGGAGTGAAAAGTTGTAAAAGGCATTTCAACAAAATAGCGTCTCATTACAAATATACCTTTGAGGAATTCGCCACCTTGTTGTGGAGAATCGAGTCTTGCCTCAATTCACGACCTCTCACTCCTTCCTCCAACCATCCTACCGATCTAGAGCCCCTTACTCCTGGCCATTTTCTGACAGGGGGACATCTACTCGCCCCTCCCGAGCCAGATGCCAGCGAGAGCCCGCCATCAGTCATCAAGCGCTGGCAGAGGCTAAAGGCCCTACATTACTCATTTTGTAAGCGATGGAAATCCGAGTATCTAATGGAGCTGCAAAAAAGAAACAAATTGAAGTTCCCGAAAACCAACATGAAGGTCGGGGACTTGGTGGTCATCAAAGAAGACAATCTCCCACCAAATGAGTGGAGAATGGGCAGAGTCACCAATGTTTACCCCGGTTCCGATAATCGCATCCGCGTGGTCGACGTCCGGACATCTCGAGGGCAAGTGACGAGACCCCTGGTGAAACTCGTTCTGCTCCCCTTCGCTCAGGAGGAGGATCCAACAACGTCCTCCTAATGGAACACGCAACACATCCCAAAAAAAAAAGAACCCGATACAGTCCACTGCTCACTGAAATATAAATATAAAAGAAGTCCGAATCGTCGAGCTCGACAATTTGACAAATTGAACAAACCTCCACCAGGAAGGAACCACAGCTCACCCGAAAGCGAGCATTCCATCTTGTTACCTTCTCTGTATTAATGAAACATTACGGTTATTTCATAAATTCATTTATTGGGTAACTTACATACTCTATATAATCAATAAAAAGGGGGGCTGAATGTTGTTCCAGGGGCGAGCTGGAAGACGAGGCTACGTCCCCTGCGCTGGCCTCTCCCACACTATCCGGACCGATCCCGAAAACACAGTGACGGAAGCCGAGCTTCCAGGCGTCAACTGTATTTCCGCGAACGGCCGGACGGCGGCAGACGGGACTGTCCCGCACCCTTGGGGGTTCTAAAAACGAAATCTCGTACGCTCCGGGGAGCGGGCCTCAGCTCCAGAAGATAGACCTCTCTCACCCGTGGACACTCGTGAAAGAGCACATAGTAGTTCCAAAGAACCCGATCCTGGAACAACTCAACCCCCACCAAATCAATACCCGTGGCGTCACGGACATCCATGAGGATGTGACGTACCACCCGCTGCCAAAACCTAAGATCCATAAAATGCCTGAATGGCACGGGGAACTGGCTCTCGGTGTATTCCCCCGGGAGCTCAGCTAATAGTAACGAAAAATCCACGCGTGACATGACCCTGGAAAGGGAAAAGAAACCCGAATGAGTTAAATTGCAAGGGCTACCTACATGCCCATCTACTCCCTTTCACCAATCAACGCATCGGCTCCTTAATGGACCACGAGGCTAACAAATAGAACAGTCACAACACAACGAATCAATAACGCATCACACCGGGACAAAACTACACACATTTTAAGGTTCCGAACCCAAACAACAGCACGTCGTGCTTGAAAGGTCAGATTTTTTAGTGCGGTAGCTTACGGCAACAAAAAACAAGAATTCATTTACCGTATACAGGGTATTTATTGAAATATTAGCGATATACACCGGAAAACAAATTACTTTACTAACCAACGTACTGCTATACTGCAAACAATTGGACAATTACTGCACGTCGACATCTTAGTTGCGAATATTATTTGCTAGGTAGCAAGCAATATGAAGCCAACAAACTCAATAGCCGCAATTAGAAGTCCAGCATATTTGATAATATCGCTGTCCTCCTCCCAGAAGCCAACAAATGTCTGCTTGCAGCCACGACGATAAATATTTTCTATCCGACAATTGCTGTCCTTGCAGCACGGTGGCGGGTAATAGCCTTGGAATGAATAATCCACATAGGAATTTTTACCACAGCATTCAATACTAATTTGAATTGAATCTATATAATCAGCTTTGCGTGTGCGACGCGCCCATGCCTTTTCGACCACTTCGCCCATTATCACCAAATATCTATCTTTTTGTACCCACATGTAAATGACCAAAGCGATTTGTCCCACACACGGAACGAAGAGTATCACAGAGTACGTCATCTACGTGCAGTATGACTCGCTTATCGCGCCACAACAGCCAAAGCGATAAGCAATATACCGCATATCGAACAAAAAATTAAATAAGAATAACAAAGATACTTAACCAGAGAGAGACCTTTTTTTGTATTTCAGCTCATTTCAAAAAGGCTTTAGAGAGATTGACTGTTGTATTTTATTACTTTATGCATTTATTTTTTCGTTTAACAAGTAAATAAGGATCTCGCTTATATGCATACTCATCGAAAGAAAATATATTTAAATACACACATACATAATTATGTACGTACATATTCTGCTTCATAAACTCTACAAAAAATATCAAATGTATTGAGAAATATATTAGACCAACGCAACCAACAAGGTGCATTTCGGGTTTGAATTCAAAAAGGTCGAGCTTGTGCACTGAAACCCAATCCAAGGCGCCAGGCATATTGCTGCTGTAAATTTGAGAACATTACTTCACGCGTTTTCACATCAGGCGCTACAAATGGCACAGCTTTTTGTTCAACTACTGCAGTATCTTCCTTTGGTGGTGGCACATTACCCTTTATACCCATTAAACGCATAAATTTCGATGCTACCTTGCCATCGGTATCTTGAGAGAATTGCGCATTACCCCACTTTTCGCTGTATCCACCGCTGTTCGCTGAGAGGCAGAGCCAATAATGGTTGCGTATGACGACAGAAACTAGAGCGACTGACATATATTTGGGACTCATTTTTGAGTTCCATGCTGATCATCTGTTTGTATTTTACGTTCCATCTCGAGTGCAGATTTACGTGCTTACAGCATAACTTTCGCGGTCACTGCGTTCACGTGTCACAGAACGACGTTTAGGCGTCCTGGAACGCGAACGGATCTTGTGCGGTGTTGCCTATAAGATTTATCAGTACGCGTATATGAACGTTTATGAGAATAAGAATGGCGTGGATGTGGCTGAGGTGGTGGCGATTGAGAAGGTGAAATACTGCATATGTGATTGCGACTACTCGAACGAAAGTTCGTTGTGATCGCGATTTGAATGACGTTGATCGTATGAACGATTGTGATGATTAGGTGGACGAAAAGGAGAATTTGGTACAGAGGTAATTATTTTTAGTATTTTAATTGTTATTTTTATCCATGTCACTTGTTGCCAGCTCCGTCGTTGTTTTAGACCGAGATCACTGCAAGTTGGTGCTTTTCATCAATGCTCAAATATGTGAGCAGTCAGTTAGTTAAGGAGTCAACCACCACAGCCAGCCAGCTAACCGGTAGTCAAACAAAATGTGTAGAGCACCAAAGGCAGCAGATTCGTGCCAAAACAACAGCCTGTTGCTATAGTTATTGACGATTGCTTCTGGTATCAGCTCATAGTGTTAATATTATTATTTTAAACTTTCGAGCTTTTGTAGATGCTGGTTCAACAATACACCATTCTCATACTGCGTTTGCGTGGAAATATGATTTTGTTATATTTTCACTCTTTTTTGGGAATAAATACATTGTTTACAATTTGGTTTTGACAAATTTTTTCGTCGAAACGAATGCGTGTGAGCAGTGTTACCAGAGAGGTTTTCACAAAATTCACATACAGATGGTTGCATGGCACTATAAAGTAGCAGATGACTTCTGAGTGATTTTGAGCGCTCAAAGGCACGGCCACTATAATCACATTTGTGATGCACCTCATCATTAACGTCATTTTTTGAAGTGGTTATGTGTGATTCAACAGCAACCCACCCAATACCAGACCTATTCTCAACTTAATCTTCTATCGACTTAGATACATAGCCTATGCCTCTATTGGGTTTAGCCACAGCAACGCCACGAGCGTTGCTCGTCATACAATAACATATTTTACTTAATCAAGCTACATTAGATCTTAAAGTTAAACTTTTCCCCTTTTGACAATTTCGAACACGTCGAGCCGCGCCGTGCGATATTTGAGAAACGGGCGACAGCATCAAGACTGGGCCAGGATAGCTAGAGCGGTAAACCCTAACCAAGTATGGATTTGCCAATAGAAAACAGGCGGGATATCAGTAAAAGTTCTCGAAAATTAGTGTTTACAAAGGATTTCCGAATGATAGTCTGTAAATGGTGTCGGAATAAACGCTAGATGTAATCCTTTAAAGACATGAAAAGTTGTGCTTGCGCTAACGACGGGACACTCCTCGAAGGTTTGGAGAGGGTTATCGATGGTCCTTTACCGGATATATGCCCTATACGTTCCGGTAACGAGCCGCCATTAGGGCACTGGCGGGACAGTCTCGGGAGGATTTGTATGACCACATTGAACCTTTTCTTTATGCTGTTCACGTGTTGGTTAAATTGGACACTTAGGACATTGGTCGTTGGCGTATATATGCATGTCGAAGCCATACAAGTTGTAAATTTGAGGTCACAATTGGAAGACTTAAGACATACAAATATTAGTTAGTGAGCATATGGAGTCCTGGGCATACACATACCTTCTTCGTTCTTAGCATACTGGGTTAGTTTCTGAATTAAGCACCGTTTTAGTTCAATTAGCTCTACCATCTGTGATTTTTGGTTGGCGATAATCTAAGTACATACATGCCAAATGGGTCTCACCTGTTTTTACCTTTAAATATGTGTTACAGCTGCAGCTGATTGAACAAAGATCGATGGTAGCAATATTTTGCGATTTTTTATATTATAGCTGAATTGCGAGATGTAGTACTTCCTTGGCAGGGTTACAGCTGCAGCGACGACTGGAACCTTGTGTGAGTGTTGATTGCACAAAGATCGATGGTAGCAATATTTTGAGATTTTTTTTTATATTAGAGCTGAATTGCGAAATGTGGTACTTCCGTGGCAGGGTTCTTGGAAATATCATGTGTTGTAGAGACGAACTTCCTGTCTCAACATCGTATTGTGAATTATCGATTTTTCGATACTTTCGTTTTTGCTCACCACCAGTAAGAGATAAAGGTGCATGCGATGCTAAGCGGCGCGACACCGAGCGGCGCGACACTTAGCGGCACGTACTACAGGGGGTCAATTCCCTAACTGTGAAAAACTGAAAAATGTTCAGTCATTGAAAACTCATCTGCCCACATAATTTACACTTTAAATTTTCATGAGATTCAGTAAATTTACACAATTTCTGGAAACTTACAATGGGTGAATGGGGCCCCAGAGCACTCGCGGAATTTTTGCCTATTAGAGGCGCGTGCACTCTATGAGGCGCGACACTGCAAGGAAAATTGTGTCGCTATATGTCACGTCGTATGGTGTGCAATCTGCTTAGTTGATCAACTTGGTTGTGTCGTGTCGTCTGACGGTCGCTAGATCTGGTTCTATAAGTATACGTGCAGAAAATATTATGTCGCTACATGTCGCGTCGTATAGGCGCATTCAGTTTACGCGAACCCGATCGTTGAAGGCACACGAGGAATCATTGACTATAGCCAATGAGAACGTAAAGCCATACCTTGATGGTCTGCATGATAGGTCGCAGCGGTCATTATGCAAAATTACCCACCAGCTGCCCAATAATTCCCTGTCTATTTCTAACTGGCTCGCCACCCAACCCATCGTCAAATACCGACGGTTATGCATTGGTTTATCTAGCGAACCTCTCTTTTCAGATTCAACATGACCCGCTTTACGGCATTGCGTGAAAAGGCAGAGAGCATGGCACAGCGATATCCCGCACCGTGCCACCTATGCGAAGGCAATCACCCCCTTCGTCTATGCCCAAGATATAGGGCGAAAACTCCCGAAGAGAGGCTAAGGGAGGTACTCATCGAACGGCTTTGCAGCAACTTTTTGTCCATATCGCACAACGCCGGCGCATGTACCAGCCAAGGATGGTGCCACAGGTGTCAGGGAAACACCACACAACCCTACACATCGAAGGAGAAGACCAGCCAGAAATCGATACACGACCTAGGTGTGTGCAAGTGGAGAGCGAGGAAGAAAATGAAAACTGGCTGACACTAGATGCATCTGGCATTGAAACCGACGACCTGGAAGAAGGGGAGATTGTAGAAGTCGGAGCAGAATCTCGGACTTTCCGCCCCCCCCCCCCTCGAGGGAAGCGGAAGCCAGAACTTTCCGACCTCTTCTTGCGCATGAGAAGCGCCGTGGCGCGGAATCGCGGCCTTTCCGCCCATTGCTACGACAACAACAACATCAACGTGGAGCGGAATCTCGTACTTTCCGCCCACCCATACGAAAGCAACAGCAGCGTGGAACGGAATATCAGTCTTTCCGTCCACCCATAAGAGAGCAACGCCAGAGGGGAGTGGATTCGCGGTCTTTTCGCCGCCCTACGAGAGAACGACGCCGATTTGGAACGGAATCTCGGACTTTCCGTCCACCACCTCGACAACAACAACGGCGTGGAGCGGAATCACGAACTTTCCGCTCATCCAACCAAATTCGACGCAAGCCGAACGAATAGAAATCGTCACATCGCCAAATGATTCCTGTCCGCACGGTAGCCAGAACGGCCTCTCGAGCTTCGCAGCTACCGGCATCCTTCAGAAATGGGCACATCATTCGTGAAACGTTCGCCTTGAGGCCGTTCGTTTCAATATTACCAACTGCATTGGTAAAAACAGAGGCGCCTGTGCCCCAACTTCCATCATCGCGCACGACCTAGCGCGAGAATTACACTTCACGGATGACGCCTCGGTACTCTCCGAGGGTGCCTCCTTCGAATACGAGGTTCGCAAGGAGTAGATAAGCGGTTGACAGTGTACGCCATAATCAAACAAAACTTCGCGGTGATAAGTCCAACCGCAAACGTCGATCCGTCGATCGCCAGCACGTTCACGCACATGAGACTTGCGGACCCCAATTTCCACACCTCCGCGCCTATTCGACTGATCCTGGGAGCCGACGCATACGCCGAAGTGTTGCTAACAGCAGCGAAACCAACAACGGTGGGCCCCTTTTTGGCGAAAAGTAGCATCTTTGGGTGGCTCTTGTCAGGATCGTGCCCTGCATAAAGATCAACCAGCAAACATATGCCTTGAAATTGAAGAACGCATACGCATACGCAAAACCACATATGTTAAAATGAAGTAAAGAACCAATACAACCTATACGCACACATATACGCAAACGCAAAATACGCAAGCGCCTTGAAGAATGAATTTTCAATGAATTAGTAACTTGTACATAAAAAACCAAAATAAAAGAATGTGCCAAACAAACTGAAATATCAACCATGTCTCGTTTTCGTAATTTTGCTTACTCTTTCATTCCAGCGCAAGAACCAAGGATGCGAACGAAGACGAGTTGACACGTTGGATGAAATCTCCACCTAAGCACACATCTGTTAGAAATTAAGTCATCCCGGCCAGGTCTCGTGGCTGCGCTGATCCATAGCCGTTGCTTTCGCAAGGGGCCGGCATGTTTAGGCCACCAAGCTAAATTCTTGTATCATGTCTTCGCGGATGACCCACCCTAATCCTACACTCCTTTGGGCATATCGCCAGTCAGCCAACGCTAGCCCCATGGCACCCACAAAGAAATCAGTCCCGCAAGAAAAGCACAGCTAATGTGCATTATTCTGGTAAGGCTAATGCCTTAACTTATAAAACATATCCAACGTCTAAGTCCGATGTAAGACTCATATAAACCGTTCAGACAAAAATACTAAGGCCTCACTAAGGCGTTCGTTTTTCACATCTGCAACGCACAAGCAGGTTGGTAGTCACCAGAACAATTAATATACCATTGTTTTGTTATGTTTTCAAATGCCTGCCAATAACATGCACGAACATATCCATGCCAGCTTAGAGCAATGAACGGACGGTACAGTTCTTAGGTTTAGCATAATAACACACGCTCAAACCTATTGCCACATATGTAAGTATATGGATGGACATATCGGTAACTATTTATATTTTTTTGTGCCAGCATTCCTCTGCTAAGGCATCTGCCTGAATGCATGGCGAAGTATGTACATCCATATACGAGCATATATACCTTACGGATTTCCTCCTATTGTATGCGCTTTTGAGCAAAGATAATTTCCCCTCAAAACGGTTAGCTATGTCAACTGCGGCTCGAGGGTTTTGTCTTTTGCGAAGAACTTAACTTTTACTTTTCTGTCAACCTTCAGCTGATCAGCAGCAGCACACCACCGGGTAAGCCTATATATATATACTTAGCTATAACTTACAATAAAATTTCATTTGTCTATAACGCTATTAATATCAATTACATGTATTGAACTTTAATAAATTTTATAACGATTAGATGATTAAAACTCTCTATCTCTGTCTTTATTTCTTTATATCGACACAATCCACGGGGAATCTGAGCTATCCAATCCCTCTGAATTGTGTTCAGGTTGCGCATTATGAAGCAAGCGCAAATATGCAGTCATCTACGCCAGTTGTTCCGTCAAGAAGAACGCCGATTACTCCAGCAACGACAACTACTCGAAGTGGTGCTAACCGGAAGCGCGTAGGAAGTGCCAGCGAGATCCAAAAAAACGTTTTTAGAAGTTGCTCAAACTCAGGCATCAGCCCTAAAAGTAATTTGTTTAATTTTGCATCTAAACAAAGGCCATATGTATTTTTTATATTATTGTAACAATTTTATTTTCAACCAGATGTTAGCTGAGTCAAGTGTTGCCGCAGTGGAATCATCCAGCAAACAAGCCGATGCTTTAAAAGTATTATTATTATTATATACATATTTAGGCTTGACACCGTTTTCACACAGAATTCTCTTTTTAACAGCTGCTAGCAGACTCTAGTGTGGCTAAACATGAAGTGCCTTTTTTTAATATCATTGTGTATGTTTTCTGAAAGTTTAATGTAATACCCCGACATTTATGTAATACTCCTATATTGCTGCTACAGGCTAGGTAAACTCACAAACATCAGAGTGCTGATATATTGCTTCTTAAATGTTTTTGTATTCAATAATGGAATGTACCTAAATTTAAATTTTTTCTTGTCGCACTTTTTCTGCTACAATCAAACAAATTTTGTAGGCTGTTTTGTTTTGATTTCGAATTCAAAACTCATTGCGAGCATTTTCTATACATAACACATATGTATCTCGACATAAAGTTTTGCATTTAATTAAATTTTTGGTTTCGTGCAAACCTGCGTTTATTTATATAAGTCATAAAAACATGCGTATTTAATACGAGTTTTCTCATTCAAATTTTATTTATAATTTGATTTCGTCTTTGCACTTAACTGACACTTAATTTTTTAAAATTATTTCCAAAAGAAATCGATCTATGTAAACGAATGAATGAATTTTTTACATTCAACTAAATGCATCTATATATATAAAAAGAAGTGTACATTTTGATTGTCACTCCATAACTCAAGAACGGATAGAAAGATACCCATGAAATTTTTAGGAAAGATACAGGAAGGAGAGATGATGGTTAGTTGATTTTGAAATCCCAAATCGGTTTAGCCATTCTTGAGTTATGATGTTTTTTTTTTAGAGTTTACATTTCGGTCCGACCTAACGAAAAAAATCGATCCAACCTATTAAAAGTTAATTTCATTGATAGCATGCAAAATGAAGTCGGTGGATTATATTTTTTGGATGCGCCTGGTGGTACGGGAAAAACATTTGTGATATCACTCATTTTGGCAGCCATTCGATCGCAACGAAAAATTGCATTGGCACTTGCTTCGTCGGGAATCGCTGCTACTCTATTGGATGGTGGACGAAAAGTGCACTCTGCATTAAAATTGCCGTTGAATGTGCAGGTATGCTTATATTTGTTGATTGATCACTTTAAAATTTAATCGATATTAATTAAAATGTAATTATTTTCAAATTAACAGGTGATTTAACATCCCACGTGCAATATTTCAAGAAATTCTGCGATGGCAAAAGTTTTGCAACAAGCTGCAATTATTCTATTGGATGAATTTACAATGATGCATAAAAAATCGCTGGAAGCATTACACCGTACAATGCAATATCTACGTCAGAATCAAGAAATTTTTGGTGGTGCATTTATATTATTGTCAGGGGATTTTCGACAAATATTGCCTGTGGTTCCACGATCAACACCGGCGGATGAGATCAACGCATGTTTAAAGTCTTCTCTTCTGTGGCGACATGTGCAAAAATTGACATTGAACATAAATATGCGCATTCAAGTCCACAACGACCAATCTGCAGATCGGTTCTCGAAGCAATTGTTAGATATTGGCAATGGAAAAGTTCGAGTCGATAATACAAATGTATTGATTACATTGCCGAAAAATTTCTGTACCATTCTCCAATCAACAGAAGAGTTGATTGAAAGTGTGTTTCCAAACATTATTCAAAATTACAGGAATCACAATTGATTGAGAGAACGCGCAATACTGTCACCAAAAAATTTACACGTCAATGCAATCAATTATCAGATTCAAGAAAAAATTGCCAGGTGCAGTGACATCATATAAATCTGTTGATAGCGCAATGAATGCAGATGATGCAGTGAATTATCCAATTGAATTTTTGAATTCATTGGAACTACCTGGTATGCCACCGCATTATTTGAATTTAAAGATTGGCTCATCAATTATTTTACTGCGGAATTTCAATGCACCAAAACTGTGCAATGGCAAAAGATTAGTAGTTGTTGCCGAATTTAATTGAAGCGACAATATTGACCGGAGCAATGAAATTGTACTCATACCACGTACTCCACTGATTCCAACAGACATGCCATTTGAATTTAAGCGTTTGCAATTCCCAGTGCGTCTATCATTTGTCATGTCCATCAATAAGGCACAAGGACAAACGCTTGAAATATGCGGATTAAATTTGGAGGAGCCGTGCTTTTCAGGTGGACAGCTATACGTGGCCTGCTCAAGAGTTGGAACTCCAAATTGTTTGTTTATGCTCGCTCGCTTCCAATTGGCAGACTAAAAATATTGTATATCCAAATGTTTTGGATTGACACTAATAATTTTGAAATACAATGCATTCATTTCATAAAAAAAAATTTACAATCAAATTTTGATTTTTGGTGACCTTTAAATTTAACAATTATTTCTTCAAACTGGCTCTAGGTCAATAAACTAAACAAGTTGTTGTTTTTGTTCCAATATATTTCGATCTCCAACCAAGATCGTCATCGGGGACTACAATAATAAATAAATAAAAACTTTATTTTACACAATTAATCACAGGCAAATGTATATATATGTATGTATAAACATATTAGCATTACTGCAAACATACATACATGAGTTCAGATGTTAGGTGGGCAGCGTCTGTTCGAGATGCTGTTGTTGAACTGATTTTCGCGAGTCAAGTAAGTGGCGGTAGATATGTGCACACACTTCAGAGTCTTTCTTGTAGTTCAATCTTTTGTTATCGTTCGTGTCTATTATGTGGAGCATCTCCAAAGTAAAGCGTTTGTTGTAATGCTGTTCTTGCTGTAGTATGCTCACAGCGTCAAAGTCTAGTTTATGTCCGCTCTCCGCACAGTGGGCCGCAAGTGCTGTTTTATGTGTATTGCTTGATTGTAAACATTTGATGTCGGATCGGTGCCCTGCCATTCTTGTTTTTAACTTATTTTTCGTTGTGCCAACATATTATTTCGTACAAATGTTATCTCCGTCTCCTGCACATGGTATCTTGTATACAATATTGTTTTTCTCCATCTTTTCTAATTTACTTTTCATATTCTTGAAAAATATTTGGTTTGTGTACGCCGGTTTGTGTGCTATTCCGATTCTTTCTTTATCATAAATATTTGAGCATTGTAATCTTTCGGAAAATCCAGGTATATATATAATATTTTTACTTTCGATTTTTGATTTGGTACCCTTATGATGCATGTTTATCAACCTACGTATTACCCCGGACGGGAAATCGTTCATCTTGAGAATGTGCTCGATACGTTTTTTATTCTCAGGGTGAAAAATTGAATCACTAGTATCTAAAACTCGCCGGATAAAATTTTTCGCTGTATTAAAAATCATATTTTTCGGATGTTTAGATAAATAATTTGTAATACGTCCTGAAGATGTAGGCTTTTGGTACCAATCTACTTTAATTTTATTGCTTATTTTAGATACCAAGGAATCTAAAAATGGTAATTTGCCATCTTTTTCCAACTCCATCTTGAATGTATGTCTTTGTGGTATGAATTTAGTAAATCTAAGGTTTCGACCAGTTTATCCTCCTTTACTAATGCAAACACATCGTCTACGTATTTACTAAGTAGTCTCGTGTTGTTTACTACTTTTCCTAAAATATCTTCCATTACAATGTCGGCGACAATCGGTGATGCCGGAGATCCCATTGGAAGACCCTTTAATTGCGTATATATTCGTTCCTCGTACTTAAATATCTATTTTCACAAATACAAAACGTCACTATTTCCATAAAAAGATTTTTAGGCATATCCGTATATTGTTTAATCTCCTCCCATTTCGCCCGAATTGTCTGTATAGCAAAGCCTGTTGGTATACTTGGAAATAGTGATATAACATCAAACGATACAAAACGCTCATCATCACATATATAGTTGTCATTGACTTTGTCCTTAAATTCTATTGCACTTTTAACATTGAACACCGATTTCATCGTCAAGTTTTTTAAAATATTAGTCAAGTACCTACACAAATTATATGACGGAGCATTTATCATGGAACAAATGGGTCTTAATGGCATATTTTCCTTGTGAACTTTTGGTAAACCATACATTCGGGGTGGAATAGCTGTGTGCGTGGTCATCTTATATTTTTCTGTTTTGTTATAAGACCTAATTTATGTAATTTTTCTGCTAATTGGTTGTTTTTGGTCTGTAATCTTAGTGTCGGATCTTGGCGGAAAATTCGATATATTGACATATCATTCAATATGTTGTCCATTCTTAATCTAGAATCTGTTTTCTCCATAGCGACGGTCACGTTTCCCTTGTCTGCATTTAAAATTACAATTTCTTTATTTTTGTTCAGAAATCTTCGCGTTCGCTCCACTGTATCTTTGATGGCCATATCTGTTTTGTCACCTCTTCGCTTTGTCATCGACTCTTTTATAAGCAATGATATTTTCGTTCTCGCGGATTCCTGTTCTTCTTTGTTCTCTACGCTCTGTACCAATTCCTCACCATCCGCTATGCATTTAAAGAGCGGGAATTCTTCTTTTGTTATTGGTAAACCAAACTTTGGCCCTTTTCCTAGCAGCGCCCCCACATCAGGTGGGAATTCCGTATTTGGTTTGTTTACCAACCAATGCTTGTTTTTGTTGGTTCCTAATATTTGTGCAGTTCTCTCGTCTCGCAGTTTTTCAAACTTTAATTTTTGTGTGTTTTTACATTTTGTAGCTTTTTTGCGTGTAAGCCGCTGTTCGCTTTCAAATAAAGCTGTGGCGTCATCCTTTTCCATGTATTGACCTAGTTTCTCCTTCGTATACATAATTCGTTTTTCCTTTTCCTTTAGAAGCTCATGTTTATATTTTATTAGGGTGCTTAGTATTTTACTGTAAAATAAGTGTATATGTCTGTCCAGTGTGTGTTTGGTATGTTTCGGTATATAGTTATCGACGGTAAATATGTAGTCAAGTTTGGTCGTATTTTGTATAAACTCAGGTATAATTTTGGATTTTCTGCACTGTAATAAAAACTTAATACTAGACCGTAGCTTGGCTATCTGTAGGGATTATGTGTTGAACCTGTTGATGCGATTTCTTATTGTGTTGTTGTAGTTGCTCTTCAGCTTGGCGTAAACCATCTTCGTTGAGTGTCTAAACTTACGGAGTGCCTTCCGTATTTATAACAAATTTTGATTTTTGGTGACCTTTAAATTTAACAATTATTTCTTCAAACTGGCTCTAGGTCAATAAACTAAACAAGTTGTTGTTTTTGTTCCAATATATTTCGATCTCCAACGGAGATCGTCATCGGGGACTACAATAATAAATATATAAACACTTTATTTTACACAATTAATCACAGGCAAATGTATATATATGTATGTATAAACATATTAGCATTACGGCAAACATACATACATGAGTTCAGATGTTAGGTGGGCAGCGTCTGTTCGAGATGCTGTTGTTGAACTGATTTTCGCGAGTCAAGTAAGTGGCGGTAGATGTGTGCACACATTTAAGAGTCTTTCTTGTAGTTCAATCTTTTGTTCTCGTCCGTGTCTATTATGTGGAGTATCTCCAAAGTAAGGCGTTTGTTGTAATGCTGTTCTTGCTGTAGTATGCTCACAGCGTCAAAGTCTGGTTTATGTCCGCTCTCCGCACAGTGGGCCGCAGCGGACACAATAAGAAATCGCATCAACAGGTTCAACACATAATCCCTACAGATAGCCAAGCTACGGTCTAGTATTAAGTTTTTATTACAGTGCAGAAAATCCAAAATTATACCTGAGTTTATACAAAATACGACCAAACTTGACTACATATTTACCGTCGATAACTATATACCGAAACATACCAAACACACACTGGACAGACATATACACTTATTTTACAGTAAAATACTAAGCACACTAATAAAATATAAACATGAGCTTCTAAAGGAAAAGGAAAAACGAATTATGCATACGAAGGAGAAACTAGGCCAATACATGGAAAAGGATGACGCCACAGCTTTATTTGAAAGCGAACAGCGGCTTACACGCAAAAAAGCTACAAAATGTAAAAACACACAAAAATTAAAGTTTTAAAAACTGCGAGACGAGAGAAATGCACAAATATTAGGAACCAACAAAAACAAGCATTGGTTGGTAAACAATACAAATACGGAAATCCCACCTGATGTGGAGGCGCTGCTAGCAAAAGGGCCAAAGTTTGGTTTAGCAATAACAAAAGAAGAATTCCCGCTCTTTAAATGCATTGCGGATGGTGAGGAATTGGTACAGAGCGTAGAGAACAAAGAAGAACAGGAATCCGCGAGAACGAAAATATCATTGCTTATAAAAGAGTCGATGACAAAGCGAAGAGGTGACAAAACAGATATGGCCATCAAAGATACAGTGGAGCGAACGCGAAGATTTCTGAACAAAAATAAAGAAATTGTAATTTTAAATGCAGACAAGGGAAAGGTGACCGTCGCTATGGAGAAAACAGATTATAGGTTAAGAATGGACAACATATTGAATGATATGTCAATATATCGAATTTTACGCCAAGATCCGACACTAAGATTACAGACCAAAAACAACCAATAAGCAGAAAAGTTACATAAATTAGGTCTTATAACAAAAACAGAAAAATATAAAATGACCACGCACACAGCTATTCCACCCCGAATGTATGGTTTACCAAAAGTTCACAAGGAAACTATGCCATTAAAACCTATTTGTTCCATGATAAATGCTCCGTCATATAATTTGTGTAAGTACTTGACTAATATTTTAAAAAACTTGACGATGAAATCGGTGTTCAATGTTAAAAGTGCAATAGAACTTAAGGACAAAGTCAATGACAACTATATGTGTGATGATGAGCGTTTTGTATCGTTTGATGTTATATCACTATTTCCAAGTATACCAACAGACTTTGCTATACAGACAATTCGGGCGAAATGGGAGGAGATTAAACAATATACGGATATGCCTAAAAATCTTTTTATGGAAATAATGACGTTTTGTATTTGTGAAAATAGATATTTTAAGTACGAGGAACGAATATATACGCAATTAAAGGGTCTTCCAATGGGATCTCCGGCATCACCGATTGTCGCCGATATTGTAATGGAAGAAATTTTAGGAAAAGTAGTAAACAACACGGGACTACTTAGTAAATACTTAGACGATATGTTTGCATTAGTAAAGGAGGATAAACTGGTCGAAACCTTAGATTTGCTAAATTCATACCACAAAGACATACAATTCAAGATGGAGTTGGAAAAAGATGGCATATTGCCATTTTTAGATTCCTTGGTATGTAAAATAAGCAAAAAAATTTAAGTAGATTGGTACCAAAAGCCTATATCTTCAGGACGTACTATAAATTATTTATCTAAACATCCGAAAAATATGATTTTTAATACAGCGAAAAGGTTTATCCGGCGAGTTTTAGATACTAGTGATTCAATTTTTCACCCTGAGAATAAAAACCGTATCGAGCACATTCTCAAGTTGAACGATTTCTCGTCCTTGGTAATACGTAGGTTGATAAACACACGTAGGTTGATAAACACGCATCATAAGGGTACCAAATCAAAAATCGAAGGTAAAAAACCGAACACATATAAATCTATTATATATATACCTGGCTTTTCCGAAAGACTACAATGCTCAAATATTTATGATAAAGAAAGAATCGGAATAGCACACAAACCGGCGTACACAAACCAAATATTTTTCAAGAATATGAAAAGTAAATTAGAAACGATGGAGAAAAACAATATTGTATACAATGGTATCTTGTGCAGGAGACGGAGATAACATTTGTACGAAAGAATATGTTGGCACAACGAAAAATAAGTTAAAAACAAGAATGGCAGGGCACCAATCCGACATCAAATGTTTACAATCAAGCAATACACATAAAACAGCACTTGCGGCCCACTGTGCGGAGAGCGGACATAAACCAGACTTTGACGCTGTGAGCATACTACAGCAAGAACAGCATTACAACAAACGCTTTACTTTTGAGATGCTCCACATAATAGACACGGACGAAAACAAAAGATTGAACTACAAGAAAGACTCTGAAATGTGTGCACACATCTACCGCCACTTACTTGACTCGCGAAAATCAGTTCAACAACAGCATCTCGAACAGACGCTGCCCACCTAACATCTGAACTCATGTATGTATGTTTGCAGTAATGCTAATATGTTTATACATACATATATATACATTTGCCTGTGATTAATTGTGTAAAATAAAGTGTTTATTTATTTATTATTGTAGTCCCCGATGACGATCTTCGTTGGAGATCGAAATATATTGGAACAAAAACAACAACTTGTTTAGTTTATTGACCTAGAGCCAGTTTGAAGAAATAATTGTAAAATTTATAATCTTTCATTTCTTTTTTTGGTTGGTTGTTACGAAGTGCAATGGGGTCCGCTAGTTATGTATAAAATTGAGCTGTGTTAAAACCTTATAAGTATTTATTTTAATTTTAAAGGACACGAAGTTCGTTTCTATTGAAATGATATTGTTAACTTTGAGTGTTCGGTATAATTGAAGTTTTCGCTACCAAAGTAGACCAAATATACAATAAAATGCCAAAATGTTTGATTTACATTCCTGTAGATTCTTTTATTTATAAGTTTGTTAAGTCTGTACTTAAGTATAGTAATTAGCAATAAGTCGGTCTTGAATACGTTTCGCTATTGAAGAGGGTGCGCCTTGATTAACATCGCAATACTTGGGCTTTGATCTGAGTATTCAGTGTCAGGCTCGTGTATGGGTTCACTTAATCGGATGTTATGCAACACTGCGCATGCGTTAACTATTCTACCAGTAAATCCTGGATGATACAAAAGAGTCCTTTGCTGTGATAGGCATCGCCATGTTCCTTTGAGAACACCAAAAAGTCTCTCAACTGGGTTTCGAGCTTTACACAATGCCTCATTGTACCGAAATTTTGGGCTCCCCTCAGGTTGGTTAGGTAAAGGAGTCATCAGCCAGGGTTCTAAAGGGTATCCAGAGTCACCTGCAAGTAGTTTTGTGTCAGTGCATTAAATACACTTATCTATCAAAAACATGTTGCGGCTACCGCTCTCCGTACTGCAGAAGAGCTACAGATGAATCCATCGTGCCTTGCTCCTGGGAATTTAGCATTGACATTCAATATCTTTAGGTTGGGGTCACAAATCTTTATATAAAAATATAGTATAATCAAAAAAGTGCATTACATGAATCTATGAATTATTGCTTTTACCATTAGTACATTTATTGAATGGTATCCATGGTGATTCACATATGCCTCTTCATGATTTCTGGAGCTCATGATCGACACATGAGTGCAATCAATAGCCACAATAGTACCTCCCACAAATGGTGCAGGTGACGAAGAAAAAAATTCTTTCGCAGCTTGCCGCTCTATTTGAGTAATTGGAAACTTCACTTTATCGAAAAACAAAGAATGGTTAATAGTATTTGTTACGCGATGTATGCAGCGGCTTACAGACGACTGGCTGATTGATATGCCCCATTGTTTTCTAACGGGCCATTGATAACAACCAGTTGCGAAGAAGCGTAAAGCAGTTAGAACCTGAAATTTTTATAATATAGTTCAATTGAAAATTATATGAAATTCCATGATTTACCCGTTTCTCTGTTGATATCGCAGTTATTTTTGTACCCCTATATTGACCATCAAGTTGAGAAATAATATCATGGGCCAGGTCTGGAGTTAGTCGGTACAGCTTTCGAAACTCCGTTGCATTCAGGTGGAATGGGTTATCTACTTCTCTAAGAAGGCGTCTGCCCACTGGCGATGGATTCAGTAACTCTTCATCTTGTGATAAAACATACGCTAAGTACTCAAATGCCATTTGATTTATAAATTAAGCAACTTTTCGTGTTTGAACGTTTTTAATTAAAGTTCAGATTTACTTTTTTAACTAAAATTGGCAGAAATGTAAATTTCGTAATTTTTAACGCAGCCAATTCACTTGCCGTTTATTTAATAACACAGCTGATGGTCGATTAACGAATATCGATATAAAACAGTTACTGAATAACGAAATCGTTATAGTTATCGATTCGCAAATAAAGCTATGGCAAATATCGTTAAAAAAGTTAGTGAATTCCACTACAGATGTGACTTTTACTTCATAAAGATATCATTAAATTGCTGTAATAAAAGAATTCAAGCTACTTGTGCACGGTGAAATAGAGAGAGGTCCAAAATTATAAAATGTTAAATGACTTATTATCATAGTTAACCATATCAAAAAATACTGAAATAAATCTATTGTAAGGGCAAGCTTATATCTGCAAGTGAAATAAGCTCGCGGTCTGAAAATATATATTTGGGGAGATCAAGAAATGCCGGGCCTTTGAATAATACAATCACATTTTATGTGTTTTTGATATAAAGAGGAACACTGTGCACAACTATTTGACGTCTACCGTGTCAGGTTTTTAAACGCATTTTTATCCACCTTCACTACACTATAATCTACAAGAAGCACTTTATTATATTCTTATTTATGTGGCAATTGATTTATACTTAACTTTTAAAAAATTATGGTTATTTTTGTAGAAAATACCAAAATACTGTTTTACAAAAAAAATGTCAAAACGTTGAGTCAGAGTTACCGTAGCTATTGAATGCGAGAACCCCATTTGGGATTTATAATTGGAAATTATTTTACTGGAAATAATATTTTATTTCAATTATGTTTTATGAATGTATTAACTAATTTGTTCGTGTTTCTTATTTATTTCAATCGGAACTGAAGCATGTAAAATTTAATTCCATTCATTTCGGGCAAAATTCCCCGAATAAAACTTTTTAGAATCAAACATAATGTTTTAAATAAAATATGGCAGCCCGTTACTTATAACTATTTTGACACCTTCATTTTGACACATGAATGAAAAAGTCATTGCAGTCAACAAATTTTGCAATCATCGTGAGTGGGAGTGCTCTCGATGCATTAACAATCAATCTGAATGCTTTTTTTTATAGTCATACAATCACTAACGGAATTTTTGAATGGAAAAAATTTAATCGCATTCAAACTTGGCTTATATATTTGAAATCAACCATCATATTTGTAAAATGAATCAATCTTGATTTATAACTGTATTGATTGAATCATTTTACAGCTGTGATCTGTTGTTACAGCTGAGTAATTTTATAGCCGATAACTAACTAGTAAGTTCTGGAAATAGAAGCGCCTAGAAGTATGGAACGAGGAAATCGAAGAGTATAAAAAGCAGCAACAGTAGAGGCACGACAATCAGTTTGATTTAAGACGCTATCTGGCGAGCAATAGTAGTGTTATTCTGAAGTACTTTAATAGAGGCCATTTTGCATTATTGAATGGTGGAGTTATTTATTCAACAGTTTAGTGATTCGAACGTTAGCAGAAGGTTGCAAATAGGGGGAATTGCAGTAAATTCGTTACAATATGTATATACTCACTTGGTTCGGTAATATCACCCGAGCTACATATTTGCCAGCGTGAAATTCACCGCTGCCCAATTTACCCTTATATACATATATTACATAAAATATATTTTATAAACAAGCCATAGCAACGAACTTTGCCAAATTTTTGTCACTTTTCCTAAAGTTTATTTTACCGGTGCACCAAATATTATTTTTGCATACAAACCTGCAATTAACTATATGCACCCATAATACTCACACGCACTTGTATATCTTTTTGCATAAGCCAAAACCCCACCCTCAACAAAGTAAGTACATGACCATATGCAACTACATAACAGAAGCAAACATCCACAGATCATCGGTTACATATTGGCATACATTTACTTTGTTAATAGATCAAGTATACATAAAAAAATATATATATGGGGTATTCCATCCCATTTCGACCAATTTTGAACCCGACCCCTTTAGAATTGGCTGAAAGTTTTTCTTCTTTTTCTAGCTTACGAAAGACGTTTTTCAGAAGTTTTTCAAATTTTTTCATCCAACTCAAAAAAAGTTATGAATTTAAAAAAAACACCGTTTTTGTTTTCAAAATGCTATAACTTTTTCAAAAATTGACCGTTTGGGATCTTTTTTTTAAATTTGGTTTTAAATGTACTTTTCGGAAAAAATTCAAAAAAATGTTTAATATTTTTTTTTGTAATTTTTCAGTTTTTTGAGATTTTTCGAATTTCGCCCTTTTTTTCTCATAAAAAACTTCAATAAGTTCTGCAATGATCCCCACTAATCCCGGAGTGGGCCGAGAATTTTTTTTTTTTTTTATTTAATTGAAAAAAAACTTTAAAATTTTTTTTGCATTGTTTCCGAAAAGTACATTTAAAAACATATTTAAAAAAAAATGATCCCAAACGGACAATTTTTGATAAAGTTATAGCAATTATATATTTAGAACTTATTTTGAGTTGGAAAACGGTGTTTTTTTCAAAATGCTATAACTTTTTCAAAAATTGACCGTTTGGGATCATTTTTTCTTTAAATAATATGTTTTTAAATGTACTTTTCAGAAAAAATACAAAAAAAATGTAAGTTTTTTTTCAATTAAATAAAAAAAAAAAAAAAAAATTCTCGCCCACTCCGGGATTAGTGAGGATGATTGCAGAATTGATTTAAGTTTTTTATGAGAAAAAAAGGGCGAAATTCGAAAAATCTCGAAAAACTGAAAAATTACAAAAAAAACTTTAAACATTTTTTTGAATTTTTTCCGAAAAGTACATTTAAAAATAAATTTAAAAAAAAAGATCCCAAACGGTAAATTTTTGAAAAAGTTATAGTATTTTGAAAACAAAAACGGTGTTTTTTTTTTAAATTCATAACTTTTTTTGAGTTGAATGAAAAAATTTGAAAAACTTCTGAAAAATGTCTTTCGTAAGCTAGAAAAAGAAGAAAAACCTTCAGCCAATTCTAAAGGGGTCGGATTCAAAATTGGTCGAAATGGGATGGAATACCCCATATATACTTATATACCCACATTACTTGTACTCAGAAGCGCTGAGAAAAGTACATATAACAAACTAAAAACCCAGCATACCTTAGGTGGGTCTCAAAAAAAAAAAAAGAAAAAAACCCCAGTGAACACAAATTTATATACTCACATTACTTGTACTCAGAAGCGGTGAGACAAGCCCGTATTAATAACCAAGCGTACATTAGGCTGTTTAAAAAATTTTTTTTTGCCCTTTTGACGAAATTTTTTCTACTTTCACAGCTTAATAAAAGCTCCCCTTTTAATAAACCAAATTAATTTAAAATGCCGAAATCGTCGGACGAAAGCCAAAAATTGACCACTGCAGACCAAATTCCTGCAGGAATTCATGTATGACGGTAACCAATTAGAGGTTTACTGCTCAAGATGGTCACCTCCCAAGCTACCGATTTATCAGAGTGTATGCTTAAGGTCAAATTAGTAGACTTAGATAAAATATGGGCAAAGGTGCTATAGTCCCATCGAGGAGTACAATTACACAGATGTTAGCGGTTTGGTTGAGCAAAAATTCGCGAAATGCATGGAAACGTATCAAGCATGCAAATCAGATATTTTAGAAGCCTTACAACTTTTCAACACTCCTAGCACCAACCAACAACAAATATCCGCCCACCCAATAAATGATTCAAACTCAAGTGGTTTTTATTTGAAAGTACCAGCATGCGACACCGAAGTCTTTCATGGTGGATTGGAAGACTGGCCATCCTTCAGAGGTATGTTCACGGCAGTCTATAAAAACCACCCTAAATTATCACCCGATCAAAAATTATACCACCTACGCCTGAAAACGAAAGGTCAAGCAGGACTTATTATAAAACAATACCCACTGAGCGATGATAATTTCGAGCTTGCCTGGGAAGCGCTCAGATCTAGGTACGAAAACAGAAGGATACTCGTCGACAACCAACTGAAAACGCTGTTCAATCTGCCCACAATATTCGCGGAATACGGAGAACAAATACAAAAGATGTAGACAACAATCAACAACTACATGTCAACCCTTAACACCCAAGGAATACCTACAACGGACTGGGATCCAATCCTCGTTTACCTCTGCTCATCAAAGCTTCCAAGTGAAAACCTTTCACTATGGGAACAATCCCTCAGCTCACGGAAGGAGCTGCCCCTTTGGGAGGACATGAATAAATTCCTTACCAGCAGATACGAGGTAGTAGAAAGATTAAGTACCTATATAGACCAGGCAAGGCGAAATCCCAATTTTCGAGTTTACACAACGAACGGTGAATCAAAACTCGACCCAATCTAACAATAATAGAACCCATGCATATCACACGGACTTCAATAAAACGGCTTCGTGTAGATTATGCAAGCAATACCACGCAAGCAAATCTTGCGTCAGGTTTAGGAATTTATCGGTATCAGTCCGAATCAAATTTGTGAAAGAAAATAGTTATTGTGAAAACTGTTTGTCGACGTCACACGCCAAGAACGAATGTAAAAGTAGTTGCACGTGCGTGTATTGCCAAAAGCGTCATCATTCGCTACTGTCCTTGCAGCCCAAACCCCAACAATCACAACCAAACCCTAGAGCTCAAAATGCCCAAGCTAGCACACCTAGGAGAACGGAAGACGAGCGACCCTCAACATCGAAATCTGCCGCAAGAGCCACCTCCCCCCAACAGTCTCAGGACAAAAACCCGGTTTCAACAGAAGAGAGAGGCTCCAACGGAATATGAGTGGAACATTACTTGCCCAAAACACCATATTCGGATGGATATTAAGCGGCCCTGTAGCTGAAAAGGTATCAACGTTCAGCACTCTGTCACGGAATGCACCGATGACCCCCTCAAACAACTTTTGAGACAATTTTGAGAACAGGAAGAAGTTCACCAAACCCAACAACGATCAGCTGATGACGAATACTGTGAAGCACTCTACCGGACAACCACAATTCGCGAGGAAGATGAACACTACAGAGTGAAGCTGCCATTCAAATCGGAATTTCCAGCAAATTTGGCACTCGGCCATTCACTACCCGTATCACAACAGCAGTATATCAGCATCGAACGAAACCTCGAAAGAAAACCCGAATTAAGAGACAAATATTTTGAAGTCCTTAATGAATATTTAACCATGCATCACATGGAATCCGCCTCCCAACAGGAGATAATTAGAAATACCAAATACCTATCATTTTATTTACCCTATCATGCTGTCATAAAACCCGATAGCAAAACCACAAAAGTGGGAGTCGTCTTCAACGCATCAAAAATGTCACATTCTGGCAACTCGTTGAACGACGTGCTTCATACAGGCCCCATACTACAAAATTACTTAATGCTCGTTATACTTAAATGGCGACTTTATAAGTTTGTTTTTTAACGGCGATATTGAGAAAATGTATCGACAAATACTCATCCATGAAGAAGATAAAGATTTTCATCGAATCGTTGTTCGCAAACACCCAACTCTGCCGATAGAAGATTTTCGACTGAACACAGTTACCTTTCGTGCAAACGGCGCGCCATATTTGGCAATTCGAACCCTACACCAACTCGCCAACGAATGTCAAGACTAATATCCGCTCGCTAAAAACATTTTATTGAATGAAACTTATGTTAACATATTTTGTCAGGCGGTCATAATATACAGTCCACTTTTAACTCCATGACTCAAGTTATCGAAGCCTTTAAATCGGAACGGTTCCCTTTGAGAAAGATGTCGGCAAATCACCCTGAAATTTTAAAACCCGTTCCAGACCCTGATTTGCTAGACGTCGACTTTCTTAAATTCCACGATGCGAGTTCCACAAAAACCCTTCGAATTCAGTGGAACGCGCTGACCGACAACGTCACCTATACGTATGATCCTCCATCAGCAGCAAACATGACTACGAAAAGGCAGATTTTATCAGCAGTTTCGAAATTGTTTGACCCCGCAGGATGGCTATCGCCAATAATGATTCCTGCAAAAATGTTGCTGCAACAACTCTGAATGGAAGGAACGGATTGGGACGAAGACGTGAAGCACGGGGTTCTCCAAAAATGGATCTCAATTTACGAAAATTTACCTCACATCAGAGAAATTAGTACAAACCATGAAAATAGTTTTTCATCCCATTTGCTAGCTTCTAAAAGCAAAGTAGCACCTCTTCAAACCGTGAGTCTGCCACGGTTGGAACTCTGTGGAGCAGTCTTACTCTCAAAATTAGTGAAACAGCTCCGAAGTGAGCTGAATCTACCTCAACACGAACTTGTTCTCTGGTGCGATTCTGCCATCGTACTAGCATGGTTAAAAAAGCCATCCCATACCTAGAAAACGTACGTCGCCAACAGGACATCGGAAATCCTTAAAAACGTTGATAACGCCAGTTGGAGACACGTTTCCAGCAGCGATAACCCAGCGGATTTGGGCACTCAGGCTGCAAGATTCAGGACTTAGTCGAAGGTCCATTATGGTGGGAAGGACCTAATTGGCTTATCAATACATCAACTTCGTGGCCAAAGGATATATCTCACCACCCAACTCCCCCCGAACAACGACATGTGGAGGTATTCCACACCCTGCAGGAAGAAAATAGAGATATACTCGACCGTTTTTCGTCGTTTCCTAGAGCAATTAGAGTCGTGGCCTATATGTTGCGGTTTGTCCGGAAAGCAAGGAAACTGAAAGTTCCAGCCACGCTCAACCTCACCCACGCCGAAGTGAATGATGCCAAAATCAAAATCAGCATTGGAAAACGTACGGAATTTTTACGGAGACACGTTAAAGCTGCTTCAAACGGCAGGACCCTTACCCAAGAAGAACACCCTTCTGACATTAAACCCTATGTTAGATGACTCAGGAGTCATGCGAGTTTCCGGAAGATTAGCCTATGCCACATGTAGCTTTAATGAGCGGCACCCAATTATCATACCCCAAAACTCTAAATTTTGTTCTCTTCTGTTGGACTTCCTCCACTCGAACATGCTGCACGCCGAAAAACAGCTTATGATGCGAATGGTACAGCAACAGTACTACATTCCACGTTTGAAGCAAAAGGTCAAAAAGCTGATCTTCCACTGCAAAACCTGCACCATCTACAAACAGCGGATGAAAACGCAGATAATAAAGCCTTGCCACCCTAGAGGTCAACATATTCCCTACCCTTTCATACAAAAGGAGTCGACTTTGCTGGACCATTTCTCCCCTTCGCCGAGCTTCGTATGTGAAAGCTTACGTTTGTGTGTTCGTCTGTTTTTCCACAAAGGCAGTTCATTTAGAAGTGTGCTGTGGCCTCACCACGAACACCTTCAACGAAGCCTTTGCCCGATTCACTGGTCGCCATGGTCTACCCAACAGATATTTTCTGACTACGGAGTAACGTTCGTCGGCGCACAACGCGTACTACAAACGGAATTTACCACATTCCTCAAGGAAGTCGCTACAGACGTCGCCGAAAAATATACAACTCACGGATTCTCATGGAAGTTCATCCCACCATACGCACCATACATGGGTGGTCTTTGGGAAGCGGCCCTGAAAAGTTTCAAGATACACTTTACGAAAGTAGCACGGAACCAGAAATTCTCCTTCGAAGAGCTCACTACCCTCTTGGTACGCATAAAGGCGGTCCTCAACTCCCGACCGCTCTCCCCCATATCCGAAGATCCAATGGATCCCTTAGTCCTAACCCCAGGGAATTTCCTACGTGGCGCGCCACTCTTATCATTGCAGGAGCCAACTGCAGATCATCTCACCCTAGTCAATAAATGGCAGAAACTAAAAGTCCTTCACCACCAGTTCAACACACGATGGAAGAAAGAGTATCTCAAGAAGCTGCACAAGCGGTATAAATGGAAATGCCCCAATGGAATCTTCAAGTTGGAGAATGAACGAATGATGTTTGGGGCGAGTAATCACTTTACACCCTGGATGGGATAAGCATGTTCAAATTGTGGAACTCAAAACCCAAAACGGACCAATAGGCCGGAATATTGCCAAACTGTGCATGCTACCAACCGCCTAGTAGTGCCAACTCTACCTCTGGTACCCTCTGCTTCATGCCCTAGCAATCTGGAAATATATAAGCTATCCTCACCCATGCCTAGAAAATACGAATACTTTTTCTCTTTTCTTGTATTTACAGGACGTGCAGATCTACAGACATTCAAAAGTGGCAGCCATGTGGGCAGCGACACGTGCAAAGGCAGTGCCGGGCGTTCCTCGTAATGAAGCCGGAGGATCGCGACGAGTGCGCGAGGAACCACCGGTATTTCATCAAATGTTTGGCAGTGTCCGACAGCACAGGGGTATGTGACTCCCCGTCCAGCTGCCGGAAGTGTTCACTCGGCCACCACACACTCTTACACCGAGCTCGACCACAAAACAACAACGCGGGACGACACGACAACAACACTCGACGCAAAGACGGGGCGACCCCACGAGCCCGGGCGCAAAACCGCCAGAGAGCAGTACAAAGTCGATCGGCTCGGAATGAAAAACGGGAAATTAGTAGCCGAGGCACGAGAGGCCTTAGATAGGGTTGATGCGGCCCTTATCCCATCAACGCGTCGGCGGGGGGGGGGGCATGTTGAAGACATGATCCAATTTTCGGACTAAGTCCGCCCCCCTCCGTGCGGCCAAGCGCATGCAGTGAAGCTCAGCTGTGGCTACTACCACCACCGCGCTCACTCTCTTAATATATTAGTTTACCTTAAACTGCCCACACCCACGCATCGTTTCGTGACCGCAATCGCTCGATCGTTTGTATACATTACCGGCCGCCCGCCGTCGCGCAGTGTTTAATATTCATTTCTTGTATCTAATTTAATTGAAATTCAGGAAATATAATATAAATCCTTTTTTTTTTAATAATTTGGGAAAAATTTAAACAACGTGACATCAGGACGGACAAGGCGACAGCTGTTTCGATTATACCTTGTAAATCTCTTCAAAGGCTTTTCTCCCGGGAGTGGGAGTCGAACTCGCACCCCTACGATAGTTGAAATGGTTGTAAACGCATTCAGCTACGTCATGCCTGTTGTGAAGTCTTTCCCAATTGCCTTCTTTTTTGCATATTTTAATCTTTTACACATTGCATACTTCGTATGCAATTATGTGTTAAAGCTATGCTTGGTACGGCGGTTTTCAAAGAAACTTTGGTTTTGTTGCTGCTTTCGTTCTATTTATAGAACTACAACGAATTAACCAATTTTGTGTGTTTGTATGATTTTTAATAATCGGGGATTGCCCATATTGCTTTTTTTTTTTTTAAATGTGTGAAAACATTTATTTGAAGCAATTTTTTAATTTTATAATTTATTTAATAATTTGGGAAAAATTTAAACAACGTGACATCAGGACGGACAAGGCGACAGCTGTTTCGATTATACCTTGTAAATCTCTTCAAAGCCTTTTCTCCCGGGAGTGGGAGTCGAACTCGCACCCCTACGATAGTTGAAATGGTTGTAAACGCATTCAGCTACGTCATGCCTGTTGTGAAGTCTTTCCCAATTGCCTTCTTTTTTGCATATTTTAATCTTTTACACATTGCATACTCCGTATGCAATTATGTGTTACGGCGGTTTTCAAAGAAACTTTGGTTTTGTTGCTGCTTTCGTTCTATTTATAGAACTACAACGAATTAACCAATTTTGTCTGTTTGTATGATTTTTAATAATCGGGGATTGCCCATATTGCTTTTTTTTTTTTTTTTAAATGTGTGAAAACATTTATTTGAAGCAATTTTTTAATTTTATAATTTATTTAATAATTTGGGAAAAATTTAAACAACGTGACATCAGGACGGACAAGGCGACAGCTGTTTCGATTATACCTTGTAAATCTCTTCAAAGCCTTTTCTCCCGGGAGTGGGAGTCGAACTCGCACCCCTACGATAGTTGAAATGGTTGTAAACGCATTCAGCTACGTCATGCCTGTTGTGAAGTCTTTCCCAATTGCCTTCTTTTTAGCATATTTTAATCTTTTACACATTGCATACTTCGTATGCAATTATGTGTTAAAGCTATGCTTGGTACGGCGGTTTTCAAAGAAACTTTGGTTTTGTTGCTGCTTTCGTTCTATTTATAGAACTACAACGAATTAACCAATTTTGTCTGTTTGTATGATTTTTAATAATCGGGGATTGCCCATATTGCTTTTTTTTTTTTTTTTTTTTTTAAATGTGTGAAAACATTTATTTGAAGCAATTTTTTAATTTTATAATTTATTTAATAATTTGGGAAAAATTTAAACAACGTGACATCAGGACGGACAAGGCGACAGCTGTTTCGATTATACCTTGTAAATCTCTTCAAAGCCTTTTCTCCCGGGAGTGGGAGTCGAACTCGCACCCCTACGATAGTTGAAATGGTTGTAAACGCATTCAGCTACGTCATGCCTGTTGTGAAGTCTTTCCCAATTGCCTTCTTTTTTGCATATTTTAATCTTTTACACATTGCATACTTCGTATGCAATTATGTGTTAAAGCTATGCTTGGTACGGCGGTTTTCAAAGAAACTTTGGTTTTGTTGCTGCTTTCGTTCTATTTATAGAACTACAACGAATTAACCAATTTTGTCTGTTTGTATGATTTTTAATAATCGGGGATTGCCCATATTGCTTTTTTTTTGTTAAATGTTTGAAAACATTTATTTGAAGCAATTTTTTAATTTTATAATTTATTTAATAATTTGGGAAAAATTTAAACAACGTGACATCAGGACGGACAAGGCGACAGCTGTTTCGATTATACCTTGTAAATCTCTTCAAAGCCTTACATACAAACAGACAAAATTGGTTAATTCGTTGTAGTTCTATAAATAGAACGAAACGCCGTTGAGGCTAAAATAGCTGTAACTAAATTAGATTTTGCATTTAAACGACACACGTTAACCGTTTGTTTGACTGCCATTTCATGCGCTTTGGCTTGAGTGATGCCTTCAATAATAAGAGACCGCTCAAGTGCGTCAGCTAATTCTTTAACTTTTTTGGCAAAATCTTTATAAGTATTATTGTTAATATGCAACGCTGCAATTTTCCCTGCTACAACTTTTGAGTTTTCTGGTTTGATCCTACTACGTAGAATTACTTTAATTTCATTAACTGAAGTTACTTGTCTTGGTATTGCTTCACGGCCTTTACCCACAAGTTTTGATTTTAAAAATGCTATAAAAGTATTAGTTAAATTTGCACTAGCGAACTCTTCAACTAATTCAGTTGTGTCTATAAAGGTCTGAAGTGCTAGCGGATCACCGCTGTAGTTTTCTCTAATAGAATTAGCACACATGTTAATGAAAGATTTCTTTTCCTCAAGTGTTGCTATGATTTGATCGTTAAGCTCTGAAGCTTAATTAGAAGAAGGTGAGGCAACGTTTGTACTAATTGGATCGTTAAGATCTGATTCTAAATCAGAAGAAGTTGAAGTTAATTTTTTGTTGGAAGAATATTCAAAGCCTGTGAAATCTGCTGACAAAGATAATTTATTTTCCCCTTTTGTGACTTTTTCGGTAAAAGATGAGGTTAAACTTTCGGAGCTTGAAGCTAATTTATCGGAATCTGGTTCTGAATCTGAAGTTTTGTGAACTCGCTTCCTATCTCTGTTGTACATATGTTATATGAAGAGCAAAAGAGTTTAGTTTAAACTACTGTGAAATTAATGAAGCACTTATTTGAATGTAGGAATTTATAATTGAAGCTGAAATGTTGAGGAAAAAGAGAAAAAAATTTGGGAAAAGGGAATTGATTTACAGTGAATTGTCGCTAACGAAATATTTAAATTTTATTGGCAGAGTTAATTGCAACTGAAATATAATTGTATGAAAAATCTGTAAGAAGTAATTGAATTTTAAAATGGTTTAGAAGTATGAATTGGTGAAAATCTCAAAATTGTGGTAAACAGTTCAAAAAAATCCATATATATTCACGGACGCACCGTTTTATTCAAAAAATTCATATATTTTCAGGGACGCACCGCTTTATTCAAAAAATACATATATGGATGGATGCACCGCTTTATTAAATAAATCTCAATTGGTTTTTCACGGAACCACCGTTTTATAAAAAAAATCTCACTTTGTATTGATTTATTAAGTATGGTTTAATAAGGATTTTAGAAGGGTTTCATACGGTTGGTTATACGCCTTATTAGTAGGGAGTTAATAAGGAATTTATAAGGAGTTTCGCATCGGATACTAATCTGGAAAAATGAAATTTATTAATTACAGAGAATATGAAGTCGAATTTTTCAAATTAGATTAATTTATGGCCTAATGGATTCCAGGACGGATACCAAATGCTAAAACTTAGAAACTTTGGAACTGGCAAGGGCTTAATACGGAATTTGTAAGGACCTCGTGTTCGAAAAGAAAAATCTCAAAGGGATAAGAAAATTGGAATGAGAATTATATAATATAAGTTAAAACGTACTAAGTTGAGATGATAGTATTTCAAATGGCAATTATAATTATATGCAAAAACCGAATAATATTTAAAATATTCTATATATTGTAATTACGAAATTCCGCAAAGTACCGTTTGCAAAATCACCTAACATAAAAAATTTTTGGGTGTTTCAAGCAAAAGAGGGCAACATGCAAGAGGCTGTCCACATGCAATTTAAAACACAATGAATGCGTTGAAATGTGTATTATATGTATGACAAATTTGCCGTATATACCTTTTTTTATAAAAATGTATGCAAATATTGAAATTTATAAATGTACGTATGAAGATAATAATTTTTTATATACATATAAATACATACACGTTACTGTACCAGCGTTACAGATGAGGATTGGGTGGATGGATTACGATGATGTTGTTGAAAAATTTTGTTGCATTGTAGCCACAATGGATTGCAAATGAATGAAGTTGCAGAAATAGGGATCAAATGTATAAATGTAAAAGCGCTACTGAAACCCCGATGTTAAACTTGTTGGCAAATTTGGTTTATTCTTCGCTAGACCAATCGAATTTCAAATGTACAAATGTAAAGGCAAATTCGCCATTTTGTACATCACCCGGTGTGGCCCGATGGCACGGTCGCCATATACCATACGTACTTACAAATTGTCGTGAAGTTCTTAGTGTCCTGCAATATGCACAAATAATTGATACAACCTGTTTTATGTGTGTTAGTCAAGCGCAAATTGATACAACTTTTTTAACTTTATTATTTAGTTTCTTTACTAAATTTTATTTGGTATCGCACCAATTCAATTTTATATATTTTCCAATATAAGTTTTTTTGGTAAAACTCAATGTCACAGTTCACAAAAATCTTCTTACTCTTTTCAGCTGTCAGATTATAATGGCCGAGCCACGCCCGCGCCGGGTTGCATTCGCCCGTGCGAGCGTGTTCGGTCAATTAGAACATGATCAGCTGATGTATGTTTGATGTGGAGTGATTGAGTTTGGGGTGCCATTACAGTAACAACTTCGGCTGATGACTAGTGATGCTAATGGTCGTCACAATATAATTATAAAACAACATTTTGAGTACAGCTCAAGAATTCTTTATGCGTTTTGCCATAACGGCCATATTGAAAGGTTACAAAAATTACAGAATAAAGCTATGCGGTGCATACTAAGATGCAAAAATTACACACCTATGTGTTTAATTTTGCACATTCACTGATTTCCAAAGCAAAAGAGGGCACGGGTTTGAATAAAATATAAATATGTTTTATTCACAATTAAAAGGATTTTTAATAATCGGGGATTGCCCATATTGCTTTTTTTTTTTTTTTAAATGTGTGAAAACATTTATTTGAAGCAATTTTTTAATTTTATAATTTATTTAATAATTTGGGAAAAATTTAAACAACGTGACATCAGGACGGACAAGGCGACAGCTGTTTCGATTATACCTTGTAAATCTCTTCAAAGCCTTTTCTCCCGGGAGTGGGAGTCGAACTCGCACCCCTACGATAGTTGAAATGGTTGTAAACGCATTCAGCTACGTCATGCCTGTTGTGAAGTCTTTCCCAATTGCCTTCTTTTTTGCATATTTTAATCTTTTACACATTGCATACTTCGTATGCAATTATGTGTTAAAGCTATGCTTGGTACGGCGGTTTTCAAAGAAACTTTGGTTTTGTTGCTGCTTTCGTTCTATTTATAGAACTACAACGAATTAACCAATTTTGTCTGTTTGTATGATTTTTAATAATCGGGGATTGCCCATATTGCTTTTTTTTTTTTTTTTTTAAATGTGTGAAAACATTTATTTGAAGCAATTTTTTAATTTTATAATTTATTTAATAATTTGGGAAAAATTTAAACAACGTGACATCAGGACGGACAAGGCGACAGCTGTTTCGATTATACCTTGTAAATCTCTTCAAAGCCTTACATACAAACAGACAAAATTGGTTAATTCGTTGTAGTTCTATAAATAGAACGAAAGCAGCAACAAAACCAAAGTTTCTTTGAAAACCGCCGTACCAAGCATAGCTTTAACACATAATTGCATACGAAGTATGCAATGTGTAAAAGATTAAAATATGCAAAAAAGAAGGCAATTGGGAAAGACTTCACAACAGGCATGACGTAGCTGAATGCGTTTACAACCATTTCAACTATCGTAGGGGTGCGAGTTCGACTCCCACTCCCGGGAGAAAAGGCTTTGAAGAGATTTACAAGGTATAATCGAAACAGCTGTCGCCTTGTCCGTCCTGATGTCACGTTGTTTAAATTTTTCCCAAATTATTAAATAAATTATAAAATTAAAAAATTGCTTCAAATAAATGTTTTCACACATTTAAAAAAAAAAAAAAGCAATATGGGCAATCCCCGATTATTAAAAATCATACAAACAGACAAAATTGGTTAATTCGTTGTAGTTCTATAAATAGAACGAAAGCAGCAACAAAACCAAAGTTTCTTTGAAAACCGCCGTACCAAGCATAGCTTTAACACATAATTGCATACGAAGTATGCAATGTGTAAAAGATTAAAATATGCAAAAAAGAAGGCAATTGGGAAAGACTTCACAACAGGCATGACGTAGCTGAATGCGTTTACAACCATTTCAACTATCGTAGGGGTGCGAGTTCGACTCCCACTCCCGGGAGAAAAGGCTTTGAAGAGATTTACAAGGTATAATCGAAACAGCTGTCGCCTTGTCCGTCCTGATGTCACGTTGTTTAAATTTTTCCCAAATTATTAAATAAATTATAAAATTAAAAAATTGCTTCAAATAAATGTTTTCACACATTTAAAAAAAAAAAAAGCAATATGGGCAATCCCCGATTATTAAAAATCATACAAACAGACAAAATTGGTTAATTCGTTGTAGTTCTATAAATAGAACGAAAGCAGCAACAAAACCAAAGTTTCTTTGAAAACCGCCGTACCAAGCATAGCTTTAACACATAATTGCATACGAAGTATGCAATGTGTAAAAGATTAAAATATGCAAAAAAGAAGGCAATTGGGAAAGACTTCACAACAGGCATGACGTAGCTGAATGCGTTTACAACCATTTCAACTATCGTAGGGGTGCGAGTTCGACTCCCACTCCCGGGAGAAAAGGCTTTGAAGAGATTTACAAGGTATAATCGAAACAGCTGTCGCCTTGTCCGTCCTGATGTCACGTTGTTTAAATTTTTCCCAAATTATTAAATAAATTATAAAATTAAAAAATTGCTTCAAATAAATGTTTTCACACATTAAAAAAAAAAAAAAAAAAGCAATATGGGCAATCCCCGATTATTAAAAATCCTTTTAATTGTGAATAAAACATATTTATATTTTATTCAAACCCGTGCCCTCTTTTGCTTTGGAAATCAGTGAATGTGCAAAATTAAACACATAGGTGTGTAATTTTTGCATCTTAGTATGCACCGCATAGCTTTATTCTGTAATTTTTGTAACCTTTCAATATGGCCGTTATGGCAAAACGCATAAAGAATTCTTGAGCTGTACTCAAAATGTGGTTTTATAATTATATTGTGACGACCATTAGCATCACTAGTCATCAGCCGAAGTTGTTACTGTAATGGCACCTCAAACTCAATCACTCCACATCAAACATACATCAGCTGATCATGTTCTAATTGACCGAACACGCTCGCACGGGCGAATGCAACCCGGCGCGGGCGTGGCTCGGCCATTATAATCTGACAGCTGAAAAGAGTAAGAAGATTTTTGTGAACTGTGACATTGAGTTTTACCAAAAAAACTTATATTGGAAAATATATAAAATTGAATTGGTGCGATACCAAATAAAATTTAGTAAAGAAACTAAATAATAAAGTTAAAAAAGTTGTATCAATTTGTGCTTGACTAACACACATAAAACAGGTTGTATCAATTATTTGTGCATATTGCAGGACACTAAGAACTTCACGACAATTTGTAAGTAAGTATGGTATATGGCGACCGTGCCATCGGGCCACACCGGGTGATGTACAAAATGGCGAATTTGCCTTTACATTTGTACATTTGAAATTCGATTGGTCTAGCGAAGAATAAACCAAATTTGCCAACAAGTTTAACATCGGGGTTTCAGTAGCGCTTTTACATTTATACATTTGATCCCTATTTCTGCAACTTCATTCATTTGCAATCCATTGTGGCTACAATGCAACAAAATTTTTCAACAACATCATCGTAATCCATCCACCCAATCCTCATCTGTAACGCTGGTACAGTAACGTGTATGTATTTATATGTATATAAAAAATTATTATCTTCATACGTACATTTATAAATTTCAATATTTGCATACATTTTTATAAAAAAAGGTATATACGGCAAATTTGTCATACATATAATACACATTTCAACGCATTCATTGTGTTTTAAATTGCATGTGGACAGCCTCTTGCATGTTGCCCTCTTTTGCTTGAAACACCCAAAAATTTTTTATGTTAGGTGATTTTGCAAACGGTACTTTGCGGAATTTCGTAATTACAATATATAAAATATTTTAAATATTATTCGGTTTTTGCATATAATTATAATTGCCATTTGAAATACTATCATCTCAACTTAGTACGTTTTAACTTATATTATATAATTCTCATTCCAATTTTCTTATCCCTTTGAGATTTTTCTTTTCGAACACGAGGTCCTTACAAATTCCGTATTAAGCCCTTGCCAGTTCCAAAGTTTCTAAGTTTTAGCATTTGGTATCCGTCCTGGAATCCATTAGGCCATAAATTAATCTAATTTGAAAAATTCGACTTCATATTCTCTGTAATTAATAAATTTCATTTTTCCAGATTAGTATCCGATGCGAAACTCCTTATAAATTCCTTATTAACTCCCTACTAATAAGGCGTATAACCAACCGTATGAAACCCTTCTAAAATCCTTATTAAACCATACTTAATAAATCAATACAAAGTGAGATTTTTTTTATAAAACGGTGGTTCCGTGAAAAACCAATTGAGATTTATTTAATAAAGCGGTGCATCCATCCATATATGTATTTTTTGAATAAAGCGGTGCGTCCCTGAAAATATATGAATTTTTTGAATAAAACGGTGCGTCCGTGAATATATATGGATTTTTTTGAACTGTTTACCACAATTTTGAGATTTTCACCAATTCATACTTCTAAACCATTTTAAAATTCAATTACTTCTTATAGATTTTTCATACAATTATATTTCCGTTGCAATTAACTCTGCCAATAAAATTTAAATATTTCGTTAGCGACAATTCACTGTAAATCAATTCCCTTTTCCCAAATTTTTTTCTCTTTTTCCTCAACATTTCAGCTTCAATTATAAATTCCTACATTCAAATAAGTGCTTCATTAATTTCACAGTAGTTTAAACTAAACTCTTTTGCTCTTCATATAACATATGTACAACAGAGATAGGAAGCGAGTTCACAAAACTTCAGATTCAGAACCAGATTCCGATAAATTAGCTTCAAGCTCCGAAAGTTTAACCTCATCTTTTACCGAAAAAGTCACAAAAGGGGAAAATAAATTATCTTTGTCAGCAGATTTCACAGGCTTTGAATATTCTTCCAACAAAAAATTAACTTCAACTTCTTCTGATTTAGAATCAGATCTTAACGATCCAATTAGTACAAACGTTGCCTCACCTTCTTCTAATTAAGCTTCAGAGCTTAACGATCAAATCATAGCAACACTTGAGGAAAATAAATCTTTCATTAACATGTGTGCTAATTCTATTAGAGAAAACTACAGCGGTGATCCGCTAGCACTTCAGACCTTTATAGACACAACTGAATTAGTTGAAGAGTTCGCTAGTGCAAATTTAACTAATACTTTTATAGCATTTTTAAAATCAAAACTTGTGGGTAAAGGCCGTGAAGCAATACCAAGACAAGTAACTTCAGTTAATGAAATTAAAGTAATTCTACGTAGTAGGATCAAACCAGAAAACTCAAAAGTTGTAGCAGGGAAAATTGCAGCGTTGCATATTAACAATAATGCTTATAAAGATTTTGCCAAAAAAGTTAAAGAATTAGCTGACGCACTTGAGCGGTCTCTTATTATTGAAGGCATCACTCAAGCCAAAGCGCATGAAATGGCAGTCAAACAAACGGTTAACGTGTGTCGTTTAAATGCAAAATCTAATTTAGTTACAGCTATTTTAGCCTCAACGGCGTTTACAGATCCGAAAGACGTAATAGAAAAACTAATTGTAGAACAAAACAACGAAGTAACAGAGCATCAGGTTTTAGCTTTCCGATCGCGTGGTAACAATACATTCAGAAATTCACGTGGTAGTTATCGTGTTTTTTACCCAAATCACAGATATACTGGTTATAGAGATAATAGTTCATTTGCATACAATAGCAACCGTAACGGTAACAATAGTCAGCGATATCGGTATGATAACAGAAATAGATACCAAAATAGTAACAACAGTAATACACGTTCAAATTCAAATTCAAATTCAAATAATACTAACAACAGAAGCAACAATTCAAGATCGTCAAACGGTGGAGGTAGAAACGCAAACGTATGCGGGCCTTTAAACGCGAGTGCCCCTCAGGAGCGAACACTGCGGGTGGATGAACTAAGCGAGTAAGCGAATTTCCTTCACCAGTAGGCATCTACTGTTTAAATTTAAATTATTCATATTTTATAGAATAACAACTTAACGGGTCACAAAAATTATGTTCTTTCTTTCTTCTAGACACTCAAGCAGACATTTCTTTAATAAAAATATCATGTCTAGACAGTAATATTTCCTTAAATACAAACGACATTATCAACATTACCGGTGTCACTTCAAATTCAGTTTCGACTTTAGTTAAAATTGCCGTAATTTTCAATTTTTCAAACTTCTCTCTTAAACATTCTTTACATGTAGTAAATGACGACTTTAATATTCCATCCGATGGCAAGATTAAAGTAAAGATTTTCTGAAAATTAACAAATGCATTATTAATTATGAAAGAAACAGAATTTCCTTTTGTGTAGGTAATGAAAAAGTCGCGATACCAATCATGCACGGAACAGAAGGCGACAGTTGTATCATTCCTCCCAGATGTGAAATATTTAGACTTTTCAATTTAGAAGATTCACCCGAGCCACTTTTCGTGGACTCGCAGGAAATTTAAAAGGGTGTTTTCACAGCTAGGTGCATTGTTAATTCCGGTAACCCAATAATTAAAGTCATAAACACCACGGATGTCAAGTATGTGAAAAGAAACAGTATTCGGACAGAAAAACTTTCAAATTACAATGTTTATACAATTAACAAGAGAGAAACAGAAGACAAACGTATGAAAAACCTGACTTCAATTTTAAAAAAATTAAATACCTCAACATGCTCATAGTAAATTGATTGACCTTTGCATAGATTATGCCGACATCTTCGCTCTTGCCACGGACAAAATGTCTTTAAACAACTTCTACGAGCAAAAATTAAGATTAGCAGACAACGAACCGGTATACGTTAAAAACTATCGATTGCCATACTCTCAGCGTGAAGAAATAAATCGCCAAGTAAATAAACTGTTAGACAACGATTTGATTGAACCTAGTTACTCTAATTACAATAGTCCTTTGATTGTAGTCCCAAAGAAAGATACTAACGCCCCGATTCTGAGCGTTACCGGTAAAATAGTACCCAGAACATTATGTAACCGAATATCGTTACCAGTTCTTTTATCCGCGATTCTGGCCCAAGTGGTAACGCTGTCATCACCGAAAAACTCACCAGTGTCTGTGGAGAAATTGGAAAGGTAGTTTTCTTCGCTTTCACGGTTGCCACTTTGGTCCATTTGGACTAAAAATGGTCCCTTCCTACCCCATTTGGTCCGCTGGTCCCTTTTCTTCAATTTTTGTCGTTTTATGCAGTGTACACGATTGGTACTTTTCTTTCTTTTTCACTCAGGTAAAAATTCACAATATTGCCCAAAAATTCGCCTCACTTTCGTTAGCCCCCATATAAAAAATTGCTTGGTCAATAAAATGTACCAGAAAAATAACATTTCACCTTTATGCCAGGCTATAAAAAGAAAAATGTTGGCAAACACATTGTCGTTAATTGTTGATGAAATAACCGATTAATCAAAAAAAACTCTTGTTTTATAATATTAATAACGGCTAGATATTTCGATCGGTTATACAACACTATGTAAAATATATGAAAATAAAAATTGCTTCTCGCCTAGCATAGCTTATAGCGAGCACTCTGCCGGGAGCCTAACACTTTCAAAGCTTATACAAGGAAATTCTATGCATTCCCTGCAAAAATTGTTGGATTACGTGTTCCATTTTCTTCGTGTTGGAGTACTCTAACAATACTCACATGCAATGCGTTTGCGGACCACCATCAGCCGATCATTGCTCGTTTTTTAACGACAGTGATCACGACATGATGGCGATCGAACAGAGTTGCCAAAAGTAAAATATTGCATGCAAATAACTAATAATAAAATTTTACTTTGGCAGATCTGATAAAATTCAACAGTGGGTGGACGCCTTTTCGAGATATCGCCATAAAGGTGGACCATGGGTGACTCTAGAATTTGTTTGTACGATATGGGTATCAAATGAAAGGTGTTAATGATTATTTTAAAAGTGGGTGGGCCTTAGTTCTATGGGTGGACGCCTTTTCGAGATATCGCCATAAAGGTGGCCCAGGGATGACTCTAGAATGCGTTTGTACAATATGGGTATCAAATGAAAGGTGTTAATGAGTATTTTAAAAGGGAGTGGGCCTTAGTTCTATAGATGGACGCCTTTTCGAGATATCGCCATAAAGGTGGACCAGGGGTGACTAGAATTTTTTTACGATATGGGTATCAAATGAAAGGTGTTAACGAGTGTTTTAAAAGGAGTGGGCCTTAGTTCTATGGGTGGACGCCTTTTCGAGAGATCGATATAAAGGTGGACCAGGGGTGACTCTAAAATTTGGTTGTACGATATGGGTATCAAATGAAAGGTGTTAATGAGTATTTTAAAAGGGAGTGGGCCTTAGTTCTATAGGTGGACGCCTTTTCGAGATATCGCCATTAAGGTGGACCAGGGGTGACTCTAGAATGTGTTTGTACGATAGTGGTATCAAATTAAAGGTATAAATGAGGGTTTTAAAAGGGAGTGGTGGTAGTTGTATAGGTGGTCGCCTTTTCGAGATATCGCCATAAAGGTGGACCAGGGGTGACTCTAGACCTTTTTTGTACGATATGGGTATCAAATGAAAGGTGTTAATGAGTCTTTTTAAAAGGGAGGGGGTATTAGTTCTATAGGTGGTCGACTTTTCGAGATATCGCCATAAAGGTGGACCAGGGGTGACTCTAGAATATGTTTGTACAATATGGGTATCAAACGAAAGGTGTTAATGAGTATTTTAAAAGGGCGTGGGGCTTAGTTCTATAGGTGGACGTCTTTTCGAGATATCGCCATAAAGGTGGACCAAGGGTGACTCTATAATGTGTTTGTACAATATGGGTGTCAAATTAAAGGTATTAATAAGAATTTTAAAAGGGAGTGGTGGTAGTTGTATATGTGAAGGCGTTTTCGAGATATCGACCAAAATGTGGACCAGGGTGACCCAGAACATCATCTGTCGGGTACCGCTAATTTATTTATATATGTAATACCACGAACAGTATTCCTGCCATGATTCCAAGGGCTTTTGATTTCGCCCTGCAGAACTTTTTCATTTTCTTATACTTAATATGGTAGGTGTCACACCTATTTCACAAAGTTTTTTTCTATATTTTGCGTCAATAAACCAATCCAATTACCATGTTTCAACCATTTTTTCGTATTTTGTATAGAATTATGGCACTTTTTTCATTTTTCGTAATTTTCGATATCGAAAAAGTGGGCGTGGTCATAGTCAGATTTCGGCCATTTTTTATACCAATAGAAAGTGAGTTCAGATAATTATGTGAACTGAGTTTAGTAAAGATGTATCGATTTTTGCTCAACTTATCGTGTTAATGGCCGAGCGGACGGACAGACGGTCGACTTTGTATAAAAACTGGGCGTGGCTTCAACCGATTTCGCCCTTTTTCACAGAAAACAGTTATCGTCCTAGAATCTAAGCCGCCACCAAATTTCACAAGGATTGGTAAATTTTTGTTCGACTTATGCCATTAAATGTATCCTAAACAAATCAAATGAAAAAGGGCGGAGCCACGCCCATTTTGAAAATTTCTTTTATTTTTGTATTTTGTTGCACCATATCATTACTGCAGTTGAATCTTGACATAATTTACTTATATACTGTAAAGATATTAAATTTTTTGTAAAAATTTCACTTTAAAAAAAAATTTTTTTAAAAGTGGGCGTGTTCGTTCTCCGATTTGCTAGTTTTTATTACGCATACATATAGTAATAGGAGTAACGTTCCTGCCAAATTTCATCATGATATCTTCAACGACTGCCAAATTACAGCTTGCAAAACTTCTAAATTACCTTCTTTTAAAAGTGGGCGGTGCCACGCCCATTGTCCAAAATTTTACTTATTTTCTAGTCTGCGTCATAAGGTCAACCCACCTACCAAGTTTCATCGCTTTATCCCTCTCTGGTAATGAATTATCGCAATTTTTCGATTTTTCGAAATTTTCGATATCGAAAAAGTGGGCGTGGTTATAGTCCGATATCGTTCATTTTAAATAGCGATCTTGGATGAGCGCCCAGGAACCTACATACCAATTTCGTCAAGATATCTTAAAATTTACTCAAGTTATCGTGTTAACGGACAGACGGACGGACGGACGGACATGGCTTAATCAAATGTTTTTTCGATACTGATGATTTTGATATATGGAAGTCTATATCTATCTCGATTCCTTTATACCTGTACAACCAACCGTTATCCAATCAAAGTTAATATACTCTGTGAGCTCTGCTCAACTGAGTATAATGAAAGTAAATGAAGAGGGGCAATACAACTTTTATATTTTATACTACGAATATTCTTATGTTATTTAGCACTTGCGTGAATAAAGAAACTAATATAATACGCATACGCATACGTGAATAAAGAAACTAATATAATATGTATACATAAAACCAGTGCACTGTTGCATTTTATCAGAGTTGTCAAAGTAAAATTTTATTATTAGTTATTTTACATTTGGCAACTCTGTTCGATCGTCATCATGTCGTGATCACTGTCGCTAAAAAACGAGCAATGATCGGCTGATGGTGGTCGGCAAACGCATTGCAAAGGAGTATTGTTAGAGTTCTCCAACACGAAGAAAATGGAACACGTACTCCAACAATTTTTGCAGGGTACATATTATATTAGTTTCTTTATTCACGCAAATGCTAAATAACATAAGAATATTCCTAGTATAAAATATAAAAGTTGTATTGCCCCTCTTCATTTACTTTCATTTTAAATTAAATTCACTTCGATAATTCTTTCCGACACAATTCCTCTTTAGTACTTTGGCATATGATCCTCTGTGGGTGCTCCATGGAGTACTACAGTGAAAGTACTTTGGAAAGTACTCTCACGTATGTACTCTATGGAATACTCACAAACAAAGCGAGAGTGGGATCACCTACTCCTCCCCTAGGACATCGCAATGTTAATTGGAGCCCATTTTTTGTATGAATACAGATTAGGTTTGGAGCAGTCCTATACTCCCAAAGGAGTATTCCTTACATTATATATAGATTACTCGCGTTTTTTGAAGGGTTACTTCTCGTTTGGCACGTTGATATTTAAATCTTTCTCACCCAGCTCAATTAGTTCAAGGAATTCCAGGACTATTGTGGTGTTAAGCCACGCAAAGTAATTGAAAATTAAGTATCTTGGCACAAGAAATATTTTGATTCGAAGACAGAAAGAAGCAAATGCAAAAGAGACTTGATTTCGGAACAAATGTTTTGTACAAAATTATTCCTATACGTGCTAGCAGAACCCCTGAGGCCTGGGATCAAAACTCACACTTACTGAATCTAGGCTCTGATATGAAGTTTAAACGTTAAGGGAAAAAGTAAGCATCTATAAAAATAGCGCTAACAAAATTGCCTAGTTTCATTTATGATTTACTGAGTTTTCCACATACATAGTTCGGCCACACCAGAACGCAAATTTTGAACCGTTTCTTACTAAAACCTAACTGCACTATATATTTTATTTCATTGCAATCAACAACATAATTCTCAAAGCAAGAGCTTTGAGACCAAAACTAGGTTCACAACGTTTGGTTGGTGAAAGACATAGACTTATCCTATGTCAAAATATAGTACCATTTTTGGTTGCATGCACATATATTTCTTTGCTCAGCTTGAATTAAAGGAAAGTCTTCACTATGTTTAGTAAAATTTTATATAGAAACATCATAAAATTTTGTATTTTATACTAATAAAATAAAACAAAAATTTGGTCGTTTTTTTCGATGAATTTTGGTCCCAAATGTAAACATGGTGTGGCACCGTTTTGTTTTACCGAAAATGTCTCACTTGTAGATACGAGGTTAACGAATAAATGGGACGATGTGTATGTATATGCATATTATGCATGATAAGTTTCTACATAGGTATATTGTAATTTATTCTGTGAAAGTACATAATGTAAACAAATATGTATAGCAAGAGGCAACACTTTTTTATACTCAGTTGAGCAGAGCTCACAGAGTATATTAAGTTTGATTGGATAACGGTTGGTTGTACATATATAAAGGAATCGAGATAGATATAGACTTCCATATATCAAAATAATCAGGATCGAAAAAAAATTTGATTGAGCCATGTCCGTCCGTCCGTCCGTTAACACGATAACTTGAGTAAATTTTGAGGTATCTTGATGAAATTTGGTATGTAGGTTCCTGAGCACTCATCTCAGATCGCTATTCAAAATGAACGATATCGGACTATAACCACGCCCACTTTTTCGATATCGAAAATTTCGAAAAACCGAAAAAGTGCGATAATTCATTACAAAAGACCGATAAAGTGACGAAGCTTGGTAGATGAGTTGAACTTATGACGCAAAATAGAAAATTGGTAAAATTTTGAACAATGGGCGTGGCACCGCCCACTTTTAAAAGAAGGTAATTTAAAATTTTTACAAGCTGTAATTTGGCAGTCGTTGAAGATATCATGATGAAATTTGGCAGGAATGTTACTCTTATTACTATATGTACGCTTAATAAAAATTAGCAAAATCGGAGAAGGACCACGCCCACTTTTAAAAAAAAATTTTTTTAAAAGTAAAATTTTAACAAAAAATTTAATATCTTTACAGTATATAAGTAAATTATGTCAAGATTCAACTCCAGTAATGATATGGTGCAACAAAATACAAAAATAAAAGAAAATTTAAAAATGGGCGTGGCTCCGCCCTTTTTAATTTAATTTGTCTAGGATACTTTTAACGCCATAAGTCAAACAAAAATTAACCAATCCTTTTGAAATTTGGTAGGGGCATAGATTTTATGTCGTTAACTGTTTTCTGTGAAAATGGGCGAAATCGGTTGATGCCACGCCCAGTTCTTATACGCAGTCGTCCGTCTGTCCTTCCGCATGGCCGTTAACACGATAACTTGAGCAAAAATCGATATATCTTTACTAAACTCAACTTATCTGAACTCACTTTATCTTGGTATGAAAAATTAACGAAATCCGATTATGACTACGCCCACTTTTTCCATATCGAAAATTACGAAAAATGAAAAAAATGCCATAATTCTATACCAAATACGAAAAAAGGGATGAAATATGGTAAGGTAATTGGATTGTTTTATTGACGCGAAATATAACTTTAGAAAAAACTGTATAAAATGGTTGTGACACCTACCATATTAAGTAGAAGAAAATGAAAAAGTTCTGCAGGGCGAAATAAAATACCCTTAAAATCTTTGCAGGTATTACATATATAAATAAGTTAGCGGTATCCAACAGATGATGTTCTGGGTCACCCTGGTCCACATTTTGGTCGATATCTGGAAAACGCCTTCACATATACAACTACCACCACTCCCTTTTAAAACTCTCATTAATACCTTTAATTTGATACCCATATCGTACAAACTCATTCTAGAGTCACCCCTGGTCCACCTTTATGGCGATATTTCGAAAAGGCGAACACCTATAGAACGAAGGCCCACTCCCTTTTAAAAATACTCATTAACACCTTTCATTTGATACCCATATCGTACAAACAAAGTCTAGAGTCACCCCTGGTCCAGAAAGGCCCACTCCCTTTTAAAATACTCATTAACTCCTTTCGTTTGATACCCATATTGCACAAACGAATTCTAGGGTCACCCCTGTTCCACCTTTATGGCGATATCTCGAAACGGCGTCCACCTATGGAACTAAGGATTACTCCCTTTTAAAATAATCATTAACACCTTTCATTTGATACCCATATCGTACAAACGCATTCTAGAGTCACACCTGGTCCATCTTTATGGCGATATCTCGAAAAGGCGTCCACCTATAGAACTAAGGCCCTCTCCCTCTTAAAATACTCATTAACTCCTTTCGTTTGATACCCATATTGCACAAACGAATTCTAGAGTCACCCCTGGCCCACCTTTATGGCGATATCTCGAAACGGCGTCCACCTATAGAACTAAGGCCCACTCCCTTTTAAAATACTCATTAACACCTTTCGTTTGATGCCCATATTGTGCAAACAAATTCTAGGGTCACCCCTGGTCCACCTTTATGGCGATATCTCGAAACGGCGTCCACCTATGGAACTAAGGATTACTCCCTTTTAAAATGCTCATTAACACCTTTCATTTGATACCCATATCGTACAAACGCATTCTAGAGTCACCCCTGGTCCATCTTTACGGCGATATCTCGAAAAGGCGTCCATCTATAGAACTATGGCCCACTCCCTCATAAAATACTCTTTAATGCCCTTCATTTGATACACATGTCATACAAACACATTCCAGGGTTTCCCTCGGTTCATTTTCCTACATGGTTATTTTCCCTTATGTTGTCACCATAGCTCTCAACTGAGTATGTAATGTTCGGTTACACCCGAACTTAACCTTCCTTACTTATTACTATTATCTTTACTTATTTGCGCTTACAATTCTTTAGTTTTCAGTTTTGCCTTTTTCTAAACAACAGCTGTTGTGTGGTTATTTCGATGTAACCACCTACTTTTGTGGGTAAAAAATTATCCGGCTATTTTCGCAGGTAGAATACCAAAAGGGTGTAAAAGTTGCCGCATGATTTCGTTACCGTGGGGAAGAATGTTGTTACCACACTAGAATCGGGGCGTAAGGGTCAAAAGCTTATCGTATGTGCGTAGATTTTCGCACAGTAAACAAGAAACTCATTGCTGATAAATTTCCACTAGAGTGGACGATATTTTAGATAATCTCGGTAGAGCAAAGTATTTTTCCACATAAGATCTTTTTTCTGGATTTCATCAAATCCCCTTGCATCCTGACTCTCGTGACATTACTTCTTTCAGCACTGACCGAGGTGCATTTAGATGGAAAGTTCTTCCATTCGGCTTAGATATGCACCAAATTCATTCTCACGAATGATGAAAATCGTTTTTTCGGGTATACCGCCCAATGTCGCATTTTTATACGTCGACGATATTATCGTCATAGGTTGTAGTGAAGCACACCATATTAAAAATCTTTCAAAAGTTTTCAATACTTGCAGGTCTTTTAATCTCAAACTTAACGCAAATAAATGCAACTTTTTATGACCAGAACTTACATTTTTAGGTCACAAATGTTCAGCAAAAGGTTTTTTGCCAGACGACTCCAAAATAAACGCAATCAAAAAGTATACAAACCGACTGATAAAAACGCGGTACGACCATTCGTCACGTTTGCAAACTATTACAGAAGGTTTATACCAAACTTTGCGTCTCTGGTAGCGCCGCTAAATCGATTAAGCAGAAAAAGAGTTGAACTCGTTTGGGATGTTGAGTGCGAAAGGACATTTTTATCTTTGACAGCAGCTTTACTTTCACCAAAATTACTTCAATATCCAGATTTTACTAAAGAATTCATTATTACAGTTGCTGCTTCCACAACTGGATGTGGCGCTATTTTGAGTCAAGAACAGCAAGGCAGTGATTTACCAATTTTCTTCGCTTCTCAAGCATTTAATAAAGCCGAACAGAAAAAACCCATTATAGAATTAGAACTTCTAGCTATTTATTTAGCAATAAAGCAATTTCGGTCATATGTTTATGGCACCCATTTCGTTGTAAAATCGGACCATAGTATACTAGTATTCCTATTCAACATGAAAGAGCCATCTTCAAAACTTTCAAGAATAATGCTAGAACTAGCTGAATATAATTTCACTATTGTGTATATTAAGGGTAAATCAAACGTTGCATATAGGCAGATTTTCAAGTTTTAGGCGGCCAAAAATATTTTTTTGCCTAATCTTCTTAAAACTGTTTAATAAATGAAAAATTATAATAATTTGTGTAATCAATCGGTTATATTAAAAAAATAGATATTACACTGTGTAACACTAAAAAATAATTGCGCAGTGAAGCTATTTTTCTTGTTGTACAGCAAGAAGTGTAATAACTTACTTTTGTCTTTATCTAGGGTAAATTTTTAATTGGTTTTATGAAAAATTATAATAATTTGTGTAACTAATCGGTTATATTAAAATAGATATGACACTGTGTAACACTAAAAAATACCTGCGTATTGAGGCTATTTTTCTTATTGTACAGCAACAAGGGTGTATCAAACCCTCTATCTAAGCCCCTATCTGCAAGTATCTGCAGCTGAATTTAATGCAGTTGGCAAGCTAATTGTGCCAAGTACTATGTTCAAAATTAAGTTTCACTTGGACGGACTTGGAAACATAACAAAACTGGTTTTGAGCACCAAAATAAAAAAAAAATTTTAACATAAATAAAATAGGTTCTTTATCAATTTATAACTTTTAAAAATCACAAATACCATTAGTAATGTTATTATGTATTTACCTGAAATATCAGAATCCATCACAATTACTCAATTCAATTGTCTCAAAACTTAAAATGTTCACGTTAAAACATGCGATTTCACGTAGGTTAAAAAAAAACTATAACACGCATTTCAGAAATAGATAAATTCCGATTACTTGACAGCTAATACCAGGTATGCGATGGCTGGGAAGGGGTAGAATTATTGTGCCCCTGTCTATTCTTAAGCTGTGGCAGTGCTTTTTTTTTGTAATTGTGGCAACTTTCAGAAATTCAATTATGGCCGCCTAAATGTCCAAAATCTACCTATGTGCGTTGGCGCTTATGCACTATCGCGCATTACAATCGATGAGATTAAGGAACCGAACAAACAAATTTTAGCAGTACAGACAAGATCAATGACAAAACGGCATAACGATGAAAACCTTCTTAGGAAACAGACAAAAACGACGAAAAACAACTTACTTTACACGTTTATGACAAATTTTCATTTAATTATTTGAAAAGATTTCCGCGTATATGAACCACAATTTTTTGATGATAAAAGGCAAATTTCTAAAATGCATATAAGCGCACATATGCGACGTAAAAAGATCGAACTACTTAATATAGATATTGGTAACGAAATAACAAACCTAGGAAGTTACAAGCAGTAGCTAACAATCACCATATTAACAAAGTTGAATGGCCAAAAGATGATCTATTTTTCAAATATTGTAAAATTTTAAATTGCAAAAAACAATGCGGAAATAAAATTTTAGACACTTTAGAAATACTATTTACAGACCCAGTCGAAACTATAACAGACGACAATACAATACAACGACCAAAGTCATGACAATTTATCATAATGACCCTATATCAGGCGGTCACTGCGGTATTAAAAAGCTTTACGCAAAAATTCGTACTAAATACTTTTGGAAAAACATGACTCGTGATATTGCTAAGTTCGTCAAAAACTGTCAAAAATGTTTAGTAAACAAATCAAGCCAAAAATCAAAGAAAATTTAGTACTGACTCCAACGCCGAGTAAATCATTTGATATAGTTATTATTGACACAATCGAACGTTTACCACAATCGAGTTACGGTAACAAGTTCGCAGTTACCATTATATGCGATTTAACAAAATACCTGGTAACAATAGAAGTGCCAGATAAAAGCGCCAAAACAACAGTTTCAGCAATTTTCGAGAGTTCTATGGTCCTATGAAATCCATCAGGTCAGATTTAGTTACCGAATATAAGAATGAAATTCTTGCAGAATTTATGAAACTTTTGAATATCAAACATGATTTTTCAATAGAACGTAACCATAGAGTACTTAACGAATACCTACGGGCATATCTTAACGATACCTTCTCTGATTGGGATACATATTTAAAGTACTTTACTTTCGTGCACAATACAACATCCAATACTGTTTTCGACAATAAATTCACTCCCTTTGAACTAACATTTGGTAGGAAGCCAGTTTTACCAAATGAGCTAAAGAAAGAAACCATTGATCCAATATATAATGTTGAGAATTGCGTAAAGGAAGTGAGGTACCGTATGCAAAAATCCCATGCATTGGCAAAAGAGCTCATAAATAAACATAAGGAACATAATAAATTGTGTTACGATAGAAATATACGTATTTGAGACTTTGCATTAAACGATACGGTCCTAGTAGAAAAAGAACCGCGCGATAAACACTCCAGCATTTACGAGGGTCCATATGTAGTTAAACAGATGGATGGCGTAAATTTTTGACAGAAAAACTAAAAAATCAAAAACAATCCTTAAAAACCATTATTTTTCATCGGTACATTAAAGGGTACAAAAACAAAAAAATTCTATTTTATTAACTTCCAAAAAACAATCCAAATTATATAATTATAAGTTTTTCACTTTCTTATTATTATAAGCATATATATACAACATACAAAATAATTATTATTTAAAAGCAACAATTTCTTAATCTAATGTAAAAAAAAAGACTATATTATAGTTTATAATATTTTAAACTTTACAAAAAATACTTTGACTAATAGTTTTAGTTAAACACTGAATTCATCAAAATTTTATACATATATCATGCAACTACTATTTGCATATTGAAATTCAAAAAAAAAAAAAAAAAAAAAAAACAAATCTTCAATAACATTGTAAAAATAAATTTAATTATCTTTAATTAAAACTTTAAATGACTTCAATAACATGTATAAATAAATTTCATTATCATTAATTGCAACTATTGTACATATTAAATAAGTTCATAAACTTTTTATTAATTGGAAGATAAGCTGATGTAATTTACATCAAATAATGTCGGGTAAGAAGAAGCCAGCAGAATTGATCACCCTGCTGAATTCTTCCCAAAGGAGGGTGATGTAATGACACCCTAAATGCAATCACACCACATCAAAAATACATCAGCTGATCATGCTCTAATTGACCGAACACGTTCGCACGGGCGAATGCAACCCGGCGCGAGCGTGGCTCGGCCATTATAATCTGACAGCTGAAAAGAGTAAGAACATTTTTGTGAACTGTGACATTGAGTTTTACCAAAAAAACTTATATTGGAAAATATATAAAATTCAATTGGTGCGATACCAAATAACATTTAGTAAAGAAACTAAATAATAAAATTAAAAAAGTTGTATCAATTTGCGCTTGAAAAAGGTTGTATCAATCATTTGTGCGTATTGTAAAACACTCAGAAGTTCACGAAAATTTGTAAGTACGTATGGTAAATTATTTATTTTTTATTTATTTATTTATTAACATATAAATGTTTATCCTAACACAACAATTTAAAACAAAATTATCTTAAAGTGCCAGTCACTTGTTATACAATTTAACTTCTTAGGTGCAATTAATTAAACAGTAAGACAGGATGAAAGTAGTAGCAGAAGTAGAGAGAAGGAAAGTGAAATATACCAATAATTATTAAGATTAACATATTAGAGAAAATAGATATATATATATAGATTGTAAAAGAATACATATATGTTCATATATACTCGTGCTGTACATAACTAGTATTTATCCATTTTTGTAATTATTGTAAAAACTGGTCACCTCGTTTTTGAAAAGCAGTGTATTAGTTAGTTGCCTTAATCTAACAGGAAGAGAGTTCCAAAGACGAACCGCACTTATAAAGAACTGGCGTTCAGAGGTGAGAGTTCTGTGTCTAGTATAGACAAGCTGTGCTGACCTTGAAGATTGGAGAAACTGCAGCCTTTGAAACAGATAGCTTGGCTCATTAGTATGGATAACCTTATGTATGAATACCTAGCAATGTTGTTATAAACAACATTAAGTTTGTTCTTACATACATAGTCACAGTTAGCAAAAATCTCACATCCATACAGTAGCGTAGGTATTAGGTACGCTTTCGCAAGAATAAGTTTAGTGTTGAAAGGAGTGAAGTACTGTGCTAATAAGAGTGTACGCAGCATTCCATACACTTTACTACTGAACTAAAGATGTGATTATTCCACGTCCGAGTATTGTTAAAGATTAGACCAAGATTTTTCGCTGTGTCAACATATTCAATGACTGGTTCGCCCAACATTATCTTGTTTAAGGCTTTTGTATCGAAGGTCTTCCTGCGAATGACAATACTGTTCGATTTGTCAGGATTTATTGACAAGCCATTGGCAGATGCCCATGTACCTATTTGGTTCAAGTCGGAGTTAAGTTCGTTAATAAATATATCAATACGATTTTGGGGACAGCATACATATAATTGGACATTATCAGCATAATACTGTTTTCACACAGAAACTTAATGATCTCATTTCACCTGCTAGTGAAATCGTAAATTTTTTGCTTTCACACAAAAGTAACTGCTCGATTAGTATGAAGGATGAGACAGACAATCATGGCGGAACGATACAAGGTGCGAGCATGTTGACATACCTACAAAAAAAAAAATTCCATGTACTTGTAAATTCGATGGACAAATGTCAAAATCGTACTGCGCCGGTAGTTGATGTATCAAATCAAATAAAAAAGGTTATAATCAGCTGTTCGATGCGGCCACCTTGTATCGTTCCGCCATGCAGACAATGACATTTGCTTTGAAAACTAAGAAACGGAAACGGAAGCGGAACGCTGCCAACAGAGTTGCATTGTGCTTTTGACTTTATTAGGCATTCGATTAGCTACTAATGAAATAATAATAGATTCGAATTTTGTAGGGAAGATTGAGCTCAATAAGCGTCTTAATGTAGAAAATTGCCTGTATTATTCAATAAGCCGTCTGTGTGAAATTAGTATAAATCTGAACATTACAATATATTAAAGTATTAGGTAAGTCATTAACATACAACACGAACAACAGAGGCCCCAAGATAGAACCTTCTGGAACACCCCTGGGTACAGGTACGAGATTAGACTTTCTGCCACCAGCGTACACAGCCTGAGATCTGTCAGCAAGGTAAGACCCAATCAAAGCAATGGCATGACTAGAGAAATTAAACAAATTTTTAAGCTTACAGCATAGAACGTCGTGGTCGACTGAGTCAAATGCTTTGGATTGGTCGAGCAGTGTTAAAAAGGCTGGATTACTGCCATCAATTTCCATCCGAATGCTCTCCATTACGTCCAACAGTGCCGAAGTGCAACTACCCTTCGGTCTGAAAGCGGACTATCGTTCTGTAAGAAGTTTGTTATCCTGCACATATTACATTATTTGTTTATGCATGATACGCTCAGTTACTTTTGACAGGAACGGTAGGATAGAAATTGGTCTGTACTCATTATTTTTCTTATGTACAGGAATAATCTTGGCAGCTTTCCATCACTTAGAAAAAACACAAATTATTAAGATAGAATTTATTAAATAGGTCTCATGCGGCAGGATCATAGGTAGTATAATTTTAAGAAATTTTGCACTGATTCCATCAGATCCATCAGCATTGGATTTTACCGAGAGTATGGCTTGCACAACATCACAGTCATCAACACATACAAAATCAAGAGGACTGACACATACATGTACATGATCACAATAGTTATTAAGACATGCACGAGGACTGGATACAGGAAAACTAGCAAAATTATTGTTCAATTCATCCAAATCAGTGGAAATAGGTACACTTGCCTTAGGTCTTCCAATACTAATCGACCTTATGGTATTCCAAGTTCGTCGCGAATTTATTGCTATACTAAACTGTTCACTATAAAACAAGGTTTTGGCTGATCTAATTGCTTTGGAGGCCGCACATCGGGTAGATTTAAATTTGTTAAAATGTGTCCATAGTACCGTATCTCTTCCATCGCGAATAAGCTTTATTCCGCACATTGATAAAGCGTTTGATGTTTGGATTAAACCAAGGCCGACTGGAGCGATTTATTACTTTGCTTTTTAAAGGGACATAATTATCAAAGAGCCAGTTTATCTTTTCTTGCAGAAATTATGTTCGATCTTCAATATATATGAGGCTTCGGATGAGGCTTCAGTCCAACAGATCTACGGCGAGTGTAAATGATTCATAATTGATTCTATTAAAGTCGCGATAAGTTGCATAGACAGGTGTTCTAGTTGCTTAAAAGTCATAGGTCATGAAGATCAAGTCATGCTTTGAGAAACTAGGGGCTGATAACTGGTTGTAGTGGAGTGACTTTGAAGATCACTGATAAAGAATAAATCGAGTAGGGTGCTACTTCTGCGAGTAAAATGCGTTGGCGAAGAGGTATTGGTAGGATATAGTCCAAGAGATTCCACGAAAAGTTTTAAACCAATGTCTTCGAAGAGGGTGCTGTTGAAATCACCAGCTATTATAGTGCTACTGTAGTTGTTTAGTAGTGGCTGAATGAATTCTGAAAAATCCAGAAAGTCAACTTGGCGATTGGGACGGTATACACTAGGCCGGATCGATTTGTGGGGAGGCAAAAAAATCGCCCCTTTCTCTATGAAAATCATATTCTTGGGATCAAAATAAGAAACTTTGCCGAAGGAACCATACCTCTAAAACGCATTCGGATGTCCCCCAATTTGGGTCGAACTTTTGGGTAGGGGCAAATTTTGAAAAATCCCACCTTGACCCATTTAGAGTGCTCCAATCGAGTCCAAATGTATGACCGACCCCCACTAACTTTGGACGCCCGACTCACCGATGCCAGTGGCACACCCCCTGGAACCCCCCTGGGGGTTCACCATACAAACACTTGTGAAACTATTCCGGTAAGTTATTGCTATTACTCATTTATTATAATTGTCAACCATTTTTAATTATTTTATTATTATATATTTTCAGGTGGGGGGCGGCTTCCAGAAAACTGAGTTGCAAAATATGCCCCCTGTTCCAGAACAAATTGAATTTTCCACCGATTCGAAGTACTTATACGACATGGCCCATGCAATTTCTAGCGGCGTGGTTCCGGTGAATCTGGCTAACATCAAACCAGGGAAAATTGTACATTCTCGGTGGCTCACCAAGGCCGCTAGATTATTGCGATTATATGTGACAACGGAAAATCCAGATGCAAATTTAAGAATTCTGGTTGCATTTATAATTAAATGTTATGTGCCAATGTATTTCAATATTAAGTATTACAGCTCTGTCGTGTACGGCAGTGCATTATTTTTCTAGTTAATTTGTTGGTCACGATTTCTAGAACCTCGTTTACGCAAAATTGTCAATCAAGTAATTAAAGATAATTCATATTATGCGCATTCGGAAAATATCTTGTTATCAGTGTTGTTTGATGATAGCAAAGAAAAGCGCGACTGTGCCATCAAGTAAATTCTACGCTATCGAACCGATATGGCGGCGTGGTTCCGGTGAATCTGGCTAACATCAAACCAGGGAAAATTGTACATTCTCGGTGGCTCACCAAGGCCGCTAGATTATTGCGATTATATGTGACAACGGAAAATCCAGATGCAAATTTAAGAATTCTGGTTGCATTTATAATTAAATGTTATGTGCCAATGTATTTCAATATTAAGTATTACAGCTCTGTCGTGTACGGCAGTGCATTATTTTTCTAGTTAATTTGTTGGTCACGATTTCTAGAACCTCGTTTACGCAAAATTGTCAATCAAGTAATTAAAGATAATTCATATTATGCGCATTCGGAAAATATCTTGTTATCAGTGTTGTTTGATGATAGCAAAGAAAAGCGCGACTGTGCCATCAAGTAAATTCTACGCTATCGAACCGATGTTGACGAGCCAATGGAACTTAGAGTTTATAAAAAACCAGATATAAACTTTAATTGCACAAGTTATACGGAAATGATCAATTTGAATGATATAAATATCGTATTTGAACCACCATTCATGCGAAGCATTCCGTACGATACATTGAAAGAATATTTAAATCAAGATGATCCACCGTTTATGATCCAAAAATTCCATCACACATACAAGGAACGGAACGACATGATCAATTGCTTGCTAGCGTTTCCAAACGGGTTATACCGGAAAATGTAGAGGCTGTTATGGCGACGACATTAGAGAGCCGTGCGAAATTGCCCAGACTTGAAAGTAAAAAAGACTTCAAACAATAATTTTTTTTAGTTTCTTTTCTATAACTCACTTAAATTAATTTTTTCATTTACATATGTTCTGACTAAATAAATTTCTTAAGAGAAAAAATAGATATTATTATAAATAAATAATAAATATTATTATAAATAAATAAATAAAAATAAAGAAAAGACATAGGCATTTCGCTGATTTTTTCATGTAAAATGCAAAACCGGCGATTTTTTGAAATGTTTGTATGGTGAACCCCCAGGGGGTGTGCCACTGGCATCGGTGGATCGGGCCTCCAAAGTTAGTGGGGGTCGGTCATACATTTGGACTCGAGTGGAGCACTCTAAATGGGTCAAAGTGGGATTTTTCAAAATTTGCCCCTACCAAAAAGTTCGACCCAAATTGGGGGACATCAGAATTCGTTTTAGAGGTATGGTTCCTTCGGCAAAGTTTCTTATTTTGATCCCTAGAATACGATTTTCACAGAGCAATGAGCGATTTTTAAATCGGCCCGCCCTAATGTATATGTATTTATATGTAATACTAAAGTATGCAAATATTCTTTACTTCCAAAAATTTCTTAAATAAACTATGTACAATACAATTTATATGTGTGGTATATATTTTGTGACTTCATCCCTTATAAGCGGACATCTCCCATAGCCGGATAAAAACACTGCGACGGTGAGTGTCCGATTATAAGGAATTTCACTGTATATATAAGTAGGTAAGACCAACTGAACCTTAATAAGGTTATGGTACGCCTCACATATTTAGAAATTTCACGCGCCCAACGCTTTTAGTTATTTGTCTATCTTATTAGTTTCTAGCTTTTAATATTATTATTTCTTAATATTTATCCTTTTCAATAAAACCGTTTAACTACAATTTTTTCTCATTATTTTATTTTAAAGTTTTAAGTTTTTATTTAATTGCCTATTATTCCTCATTCTATTTAGTTGAAGTGGTGTGATGGTAGCGTGCTCCGCCTACCATACCGTATGACCTGGGTTAGCACCCCGGACAAAGCAACATCAAAATTTTAGAGATAAGGCCTTTCAATTAGAAGAAATTTTTTTTAAGCGGGGTCGCCCCTCGGCAGTGTTTGGCAAGCGCTCCGGGTGTATTTCTGCCATGAAAAGCTCTCAGTGAAAACTCATCTGCCTTGCAGATGCCGTTCGGAGTCGCCATAAAACATGTAGGTCCCGTCCGGCCAATTTGTAGGGAAAATCAAGAGGAGCACGACGCAAATTGGAAGAGAGGCTCGGCCTTAGATCTCTTCGGAGGTTATCAGGCCTTACACTTATTTATTATTTTATTTATTTAGTTGATTATGTGCCTTATTATTACAAGGACTCTTTCCTGACAATTTGTAACAATATAACTCCTTAAAGCTTCTATAGACTTCATCTGTCGGGTATCGCTAATTTATTTATATATGTAATACCACGAACAGTATTCCTGCCAAGATTCCAAGGGCTTTTGATTTCGCCCTGCAAAACTTTTTCATTTTCTTCTACTTAATATGGTAGGTCTCACACCCATTTTACAAAGTTCTTTCTAAAGTTATATTTTGCATCAATAAACCAATCCAATTACCATATTTCAACTCTTTTTTCATATTTGGTATAGAATTATGGAATTTTTTTAATTTCTCGTAATTTTCGATATCGTAAAAGTGGGCGTGATCATAGTCGGATTTCGGCCATTTTTTATACGAAGATAAAGTGAGCTCTGGTAAGTACGTGAACTGAGCTTAGTAAAGATATATCGATTTTTGCCCAAGTTATCGTGTTAACGACCAGGCGGAAGGACAGACGGTCCACTGTGTATAAAAACTGGGCGTGGCTTCAACCGATTTCGCCCATTTTCACAGAAAACAGTTATAGTCATAGAATCTATGCCCCTACCAAATTTCACAAGGATTGGTAAATTTTTGTTCGATTCATGGCATTAAAAATATTCTAAACAAATTAAATGAAAAAGGGCGGAGCCACGCCCATTTTGAAATTTTCTTTTATTTTTGTATTTTTTTGCACCACATCATTACTGGAGCTGAATGTTGACATAATTTACTTATATATTGTAAAGGTATTACATTTTTTGTTAAAATTTGACATTAAACAATTTTTGTTTTTAAAAAGTTGGCGTGTTCGTCATCCGATTTTGCTAATTTTTATTCAGCACACATATATATATAGGAGTAACTTTCCTTCCAAATTTCATCGTGATATCTTCAACGACTGCCAAATTACAGCTTGCAAAATTTGTCCAAAATTTTACTAATTTTTTATTTTGCGTCATAAGGTCAACCCACCTACCAATTTTCATGGCTTTATCCGTCTTTGGTAATGAATTATCGCACTTTTTCGGTTTTTAGAAATTTTCGATATCGAAAAAGTGGGCGTGGTTATAGTCCGATTTCATTCATTTTAAATAGCGAGCCCAGGAACCTACGTACCAAATTTCATCAAGATACCTCAAACTTTACTCAAGTTATCGTGTTTACGGACGGACGGACGGACATGGCTAAATGAATTTCTTTTCTCGCCCAGATCATTTTGATATATAGAAGTCTATATCTATCTCGATTAGTTTATGCCGTTACGAACAAAATTAATATACTCTGTGAGCTCTGCTCAGCTGAGCAAAACAAATTTGCACTTTCAAAAATAGTATTTTATTTCTTATCATTGTAAGATATTGAGGCCGGAATAATCGAAGATGAACGTTTTGAGTTAATAAAACTCGAAAATGCCTTGGGATTGGATTTAATATTACTTTCGAATCCTAATAAATAGTTTTTATAGAGAAATTTATTACGACAGTTTTACTCCACCATGTGTTTCTCATACATTATTTTATGTTGCAAATTACCAGAAGTTTTATAAAGCTTGTGGAATTTATTGCGTAGATTCTTTAATTGTCTATTATGCCATGGAATTTTATAAACATCACGTGAAAAACGGGGAATATTTTCCATAGAGATTTTAGGAAATTTACTCGTAAATATATCAAAACATTCAGTAAGACTACGATCCGCCAATGAGGTTAACCATTCCTCGGATATGATAAGATTATTAATTCGATTGAATTCACAACGCGCATAATTAAATTTAGGATGGCTACGATATTTGTAAAATTCTAGTTCCATAATAAGTGGAATATGGTGCTTATCAGTGGGAGATATGGGATTGAGATACTTATGTATTTTAAATTTAAAATCAGGACTAATAAAGATTAAGTCCAAAATCCTATTAAGATCATTCGCGAAATAATTTAGTGGCATAAGTTATAGGCTAAATAAACCATCAATAAAATATATTTCACTCGCACTGTTTAAATTGCTAGGAATGAGCGTATTATCATACATACCCAATAAGAAGCTTGTTTTGATCTGAAAAACCCTCAACAAACACATATTCCACGGAGTCAACATCACTAGAAGTACAACATATTCTACAACAGAGCCGGCCACACAAATACTAAAACAATTGCATAAGTGTGTGTAAAAATTTAGTGACAACTCCCCACAGTGTGCTAAAACAAAATATGGACGGTGAAGTTTGAAATTAAAAAGGACTTTGGTTATTTGATTTCAAGCTAATCCTGACTATATTTACTTATATTCGTATAACTAAGAACGCGGAGGTCGAGTTAACCAGTTACAACTATTTTATAAAAGAAGGTATGTTGTTTCTTCAATGCAAAATTCATAAGGGCGCCATTGCTTTGCTCGAAATAAACCGACGACAAAAGAAGCCTTCTTTATTTCATAGTTCCTATCTGCTGTATCTGGCGGCCACCGTGGTGTGATGGTAGCGTGCTCCGCCTACCACACCGTATGCCCTGGGTTCACACCCCGGGCAAAGCAACATCAAAATTTTAGAAATAAGGTTTTTCAATTAGAAGAACATTTTTCTAAGCGGGCTCGCCCCTCGGCAGTGTTTGGCAAGCGCTCCGGGTGTATTTCTGCCATCATCTGCCTTGCAGATGCCGTTCGGATTCGGCATAAAACATGTAGGTCCCGTCCGGCCAATTTGTAGGGAAACTCAAGAGGAGCACGACGCAAATTGGAGAGAAGCTCGGCCTTAGATCTCTTCGGAGGTTATCACGCCTTACATTTATTTTTTTATCTGCTGTATCTGATTCGCTATCCGAAAATAGTTTCCTTTTGGCTTTATCAAATAAATTGAGCTTTTTTGCTTGTGAAAGGGAAGCTATGTCTTTATGGCAGTTATTAAAATGCCTTTTCAAGGAAAAAAGTTTATTTGATGAGAAAATTCGCAAAATACAAAGAACTATAAAACAATGTAAAAGTAAAAATATTTTGACATTATTAAGTTTTAAAAAATATGTATGTTCAAAGGAACTTAATAATACTAACTAAAAGGTATTAAAAGTCACTTTAACATTGCAGCATATTTTTTTATTATGTGCTCATAAAGTAGCATGGACTTTTCCTTTTGCATTCACTGTTGATTTTATTGAGTGACAAGCGAAAGCAAACGATCGTGATCACACATCGTTAGTGTCGGTGTGAAAATACGAACTCAAATTGCACAATGTGCAACTTTTGGCCGGCTTTGTTCTACAAGATAAGCCGTCTTTTACATATATTGCAACACCACCACCATGACCACTCCGATCAGCCCTGAAAAGTTGATAACCATTAACTTTTGCCAGACCATTGCTGTGCCGTGACGTAAACCATGTTTCTGATACACACACAACGTCAATTTCCGAATCTTCAAAAAGGTATCTAAACTCGGCCATCTTTTTATACAAACTATGCGCATTAATGTGAATTAGATTTAACCCTGGAGAACACGCCCTATGAGCATTTTGCTCAAGCAATTTTTAATTTTGCGAAATTTCTATGTTCTATGGAATTCTGGTACTTATTGTGGTGAGTACCTTCACTAGTAATTGTGCTTCGTACTTTGAAGAGCATTTCTTTCGATTAGTGCACGATCGGACGTGAACGGTAGGTGGTCTTTTTTAAGAGCGGCATTTTGCTCATTGCGCGAGAAACAATGTAAGTATTTCATGATTTATCTTTTTTGTTGAAGTCCTCTGTTTTAACCCTAAGATTACTTACTTTCACAATATTTATATTAGTATTTCCTAGTGTTGGTGAAATGGAACGCAAACGCTCCCGTTGTGAAAAAGATACTTCACAACTTGTTTCCTGGTTGGAAGAAATTTTAGATGATGATAGCTCGGATTATGATGGAAATTAATTATTTCCAAATAGTGATGATGAAACCATACATAGTGACCACAACACTAATTCTGAACAGTCCGCTGAGGAGGAGGAGGATCAATAGGAGGAGGGCAGCGTTTCTGAGTATACTGAAACACCACGAGGTAGACGCAGTGTATATTGGGGAAAAGATAAGTGCACCAAATGGGCACTTGGTCAACCCCTTTGCAATGTTCGTACGAGGCAGAGTAATATATTAACATACTTCCCAGAAGTTACAAATTATTTACAAACCAAATACAGGCAATTTAACTCAGAGGAGGACATTTCTGAAGGTTATTGCCCTCGAGCTAATAAAGCCACATATTTCTAATCGGCAGGTCATAAAACTTTACCTCCTGATTTAAGGAATACTATGGATACTATGGCATTGTACCATCAAAAGAACCTGAAAACCAACACGTACAACCTGGCTTTTGCGAGCTTTGCCCCAGGAGTAAAAACAGACGTTTGAAAAAAGGCTGCATTTTATGTGGAAAATTACTTTGCACGGAACACGTTAAGTATATGTGCCCATCTTAATTTTTGTATTTTATTTATTTATTTTCTTACAAGGGTTTTTTTTAATATACTAAAGTATGAATGTAAAAAACTTTGGTTATGTTTTGATTAAATGAATTTATATAATTTTACAGTGCGAATTTCTTAAATAAATACATAATTGCAAAAAAAATGACTTGCTATTATAACTATGTTAAAAAAGAAATGTTTAAAAATCGTAATCCATTAAAAGGTTACATTGTTACATGAAGTTAGCAAAATGCTCATGCCCGAGAATCCGTGCTATCTTACGAGGCGCGTGTTCTCGAGGGTTAACCCGCTAGCTTGTTTGCTAAGTATATGCAGCATTGTGTGAGTAGAGCCTTTGGAGCTCATTACATTACAGTTAGATATCATAGCCAATATGACTCACTTAAAATCAAAAACAACAAACTTAGACTGCTATATGACTCAACCAAACTTACACTTAACTAGTAAAATATAGAAGTAACGTACATTAATAGATAAGAAAAAGATATAGCAAAATAAAAGTAATATATGGATAGATCAAAGATATTAGTGAGCACCCTGCTGACCAGCGGAAGTAGTTTGCTCTCCACGAAAGGATCGGTCGCATTCATAAATGGTATTTGCAAACTCGTTAAGGGAATCCAGAGAGTGAAAAGGGCGTGGTTCATCGGCTTTCCTACACTTTATGTAGACAATTCCCCTTCTCGTGAGACGGAAGCAACCTTTTTTCGTTTTTTAAGGCTTAGAGCTGATTTAAGAATGTCATGATTGTGTTTAGTCAATGACTCATTTATATAGATGCGGGAATCGGAGTTAAGTCCCACATGTTTTAGTCGTAGCCCGTTTTTGTTTAGCCGCCTATAATTTGCCACAGTTTTCAATTGCAGATTACATTACTCACGCAAACACACGCATATATGAGCCGCTCAGTGCACACATCGATTAACTCCACTTTTTGAAAAATCTTAAATTTAAGTGTCAACGCCCATGTTATAGTTTTAACTTTTTATATTTATAATAACTTTCCTGAATACTAAAAAGCAGCACCGTTAAATGGCACATTTTTTTGGCCATTGAATAATAAGTAATTTATTTCAGAAGCCATTTCGATTAACTCCATACTCTAATGTAAATCGTTTCAGTAACGCTGTATCTGTTCTGGCCCTGTATCGACGCTTATTTGTTTTTAAACAGCCGAAGATGCTCTCTCCCTCTCAATAATATTCGTAACAAAATCGCATCGATAAACAGATAAAAAGAAGCACAATGCAAACGGTAATTAGTATAGCAGTTATTGGGTTATCTACTTTATTTAAATACTCTATATTTTTGTAAATTATTATACTCAGCTGAGCAGAGCTCACAGAGTATATTAATTTTGTTCGCATAACGGTTATTCCTATCGGCATAAACTAACTGAGATAGATATAGACTTCTATATATCAAAATGATCTGGGCGAAAAAAAATTCATTTAGCCACGTCCGTCCGTAAACACGAGTAAATTTTGAGTAAAATTTGAGGTATCTTAATGAAATATGGTATGTAAGTTCCTGAGCACTCATCTCAGATCGCTATTTAAAATGACCGAAAACGGAATATAACCACGCCCACTTTTTCGATATCGAAAATTTCGATAAACCGAAAAATTGCGATAGTTCATTGCCAAAGACGGATAAAGCGACGGAAATTGGTAGGTGGGTTGACCTTATGACGCAGAATAGAAAATTAGTAAAATTTTGTACAATGGGCGTGGCACCGCCCACTTTTAAAAGAAGTAATTTAAAAGTTTTGCAAGCTGTAATTTGGCAGTCGTTGAAGATATCATGATGAAATTTGGCAGGAACGTTACACCTATTACTATGTGTGTGCTAAAGAAAAATTAGCAAAATCGGATAACGAACACGCCCACTTACAAAAAAAAAAATTTTAAGTCAAATTTTAACAAGAAATTGAATATCTGTACTGTATATAAGTAAATTATGTGAACATTTAACTCCAGTAATGATATGGTGCAACAAAATATAAAAATAAAAGAAAATTTCAAAATGGGCGTTAATTTAATTTGTCTAGAATACTTTTAATGCCATAATTCGAACAAAAATTTACCAATCCTTGTGAAATTTGGGCATAGCTTCTATGCCGGTAACTGTTTTCTGTGGAAATGGGCGAAATCGGTTGAAGCCACGCCCAGTTGCTATAAACCGTCGACTGTCTGTCCTTCCGCTCGGCCGTTAATACGAACTTGAGCAAAAATCGATATATCTTTACTAAACTTAGTTCACGTACTTATCTGAACTCACTTTATTTTGATATTAAAAATGGGCGCAATCCGATTATGACCACGCCCACTTTTTTGGTAACGAAAAATAAAAAAATGCCATAATTCTATATCAAATACGAAAAAAGGGATGAAAGATGGTGATTGGATTGGTTTTTTGACGCAAAATATAACTTTGGGAAAAACTTTGCAAAATGGGTGTGACACCTACCATAATAAGTAAAAGAAAATGAAAAAAATTCTGCGGGCGAAATCAAAAGCCCTTAGAACCATGGCAGGCATACTATTCGTGGTGTTACATATATAAATAAATTAGCGGTACCCGACAGATGATGTTCTGGGTCACCCTGTCCACATTTTGGTCGATATCTCGAAAACGCCTTCACATATACAACTCCCTTTTAAAACCCTCATTAACACCTTTAATTTGATACCCATATCGTATAAACACTTATAGAGTCACCCCTGGTCCACTTTTATGGCGATATCTCGAAAAGACGTCCACTTATAGAACTAAGGTCCACTCCGTTTTAAAATACTAATTGACACCTTTCATTTGACACCGATATCATACAAACGCATTATAGAGTCACCCCTGGTCCACCTTTATGGCGATATCTGGAAAAGGCGTCCACCTATAGAACTAGGGTCCACTCCCTTCTAAAATACTCTTTAATACCTTCCATTTGATACCCATGTCATACAAACACATTCCAGGGTTACCCTAGGTTCATTTTCTTACATGGTCATTTTCCCTTATTTTGTCTCCCATGCTCTCAGCTGAGGGTGTAATGTTCGGTTACACCCGAACTTAGCCTTCCTTACTAGTTTTATATACCGTTAGATGAAAGCTATATCTGAAGTTATGCATTCTACGTTATATATTCATATTATCGGAGGAATTTTTAAAAACAATATACATTACATCATCGCGTCTCTCAACTTTTCGTTTTATGCAGTTAATCGATGTGTACGCTCAGGGGCTCATATGTAGCTCAATTACCAAGCAGGAGATATAACAGTTCTAGAAGGCGAAACGTCTAGACTTGAGTAGAAATATGCGAATGAAGCAACGGAGAGTATAAAAGCAGCGCAGGCTGAGTAGTCAGTGATCAGATTGATATCAATACGCAATTAGTTATGAAGTATAATTGTTACTGTGAAGTACCTCAATGTAGACTAATAAAGACCATTTTGCATTACTGAATATTGGCGTTATTTATTCTACAATTTAGCAATTCGAATGTTTACAGAAGGTGTAAATAATCGGAATATCCTCAGAATTCTTTACAATTGGTGTCAGAAGAAGAGTTGTTGAATAAATTCCGAAGATTTCCAGGACAACAAGGACATGGCCAAGTTGAGTGAATTAAATATCCAGCAACTAAACAAGGAATTGGAGAACCATAGATTGAATACTGCAAGCAATAAGACCGAACTTCAAGCACGGCTACGAGAGGTTATGGAGTCGGAAGGAATTATTGTGGACGAGTATGTCTTCGATACTGATGGGGACGAGACATTAACAAAATTGGAAGAGAAGAACGGAAGTCCAAATCCAGTCGGAAGCGGCGAGACTAATGCGATATCTGCAAATATGGAAACCCAGGAAACACGCATAACGGAAATGTCATCCCAAATATCCACAAATATGTCATCTCAACTGGAAGAACAGAAGACATATATGGCATCCCAACTGGAATCACAGGAGGCACGTATATCCGAAATGTCGGCGCAAATATCATCTCAGATCTCTACACAACTTGAAGAGCAGGAAGTCCGTATATCATCTAAGCTTGAAGCGCGGATGGAAGAAATATTAACCCAGTTGCATGAAGGTTTCAGTGGCCGACAGAAAAAAATCGAGGCCGAGGTAGATGCTTTAATATGTCGTATACAGGACTTGCAATAAATCGCCCAGCAGTTTCAGCGAGTAATCCAAAGGTAAAGACACCATCTTTTGACAGCCCTGTTCCTTTCCAGGTATTTACTCCAGTTTGAGAAGACCACAACAGTGAACAACTGGAATGCGGAAGATAAAGTTGCTGCACTCTTCATGGCATTGAAAGGGCCTGCAGCTGAGATCTTATAGACCATTACAGAGGGCGAACGGAACTATTATGAAGCATTGATGGGCGCTCTAGAGAGGCGATACGGAACCGAGCATAGGAGACAGATATACCAAATGGAGTTACTGAACCACTTCCAGAGGTCTGGTGAAATATTGCAAGAGTTTGCGTCGGATGTTGAAAGGCTCGCATATTTAGCGAATGCGGCGCATCCGTGGAATACACCGAAAGGGTAAAAATTCAGAGCTTTATTAATGGAATGCGGGATCTCGAAACGAAGCGAGCGACATATGCAAATCCAAAAGCAACGTTTGCGGAAACGGTATCACATGCTCTGATTCAGGAAACAGTATAGCTTCTATGTAAGCCGGCTTTCAAAGCTCGCCGTGTGGAAACAGAAAGGTCAGACTGGGTGAAAACGATATTGGAGGCACTGAAAACATCGCAAAAAGCTAGTGAAAGAGTTATCAAATGCTTCAAATGCGGGAAGCCAGGTCACATTGCACGTCATTGCGGTCTCGACCATAGTGGTTCCAACAGCATGAATGGTCTTAAGTACAAAGCTGGAGGAGATGAGCTCGAGCGAGCCAGATGTGAAGATCGAGAACTTGCTCCAGCTATTGAATGTCCTTTGATAGTTGTATCACAAATCGGAATAAAATCGAGCAGTCTTACCGTCAGAGGAAGTGTGGATGGCATGGAGCGTTTACTGACTGTAGATACGGGCACATCTCATTCCTTGATCCTATCTGACTTGGTCAACAGGAGAGTAAAGTCGTTACCTGGAGAAAGCTTGCGTACAGTCACTGACGAGTATAACCAAGTCCAGGGAGAAGTGGTATGTGAAGTCTTAATTTGGAAGGTCATGGTTCTACACAAATTCGTTGTGGCAGAGATCGTTGATGAAGTCATATTGCGAGTATATTTCTTAGTTGACCATGCCATCGGGATCGACATGCAGAGAAGTTATGCGATATAAGAACAAGGATGTACCACTAAACTACAGTTTGGAGAAAGGGTTCAGCAGTAAGCGAGTGCTGGTGGAGAAGATTCGACAAAGACCACAAAAGTCAAAAGCAGTAGATCTGGAAAAGGTTTATGGAACGAATGGGCCAAACAAATCAAAATCAAAGGTACCTGCGAGAAAAACACTGGCATTGACAAACCCTAATGGACGCACTAAAACGAACGAAAGAATTTCCCAGAAAGAATACAAGGGTGGTTTCAAGGCAGTGCGCACTACTGTTGTGAAACGTCAAAACGATACTTATTACGCAAAGCTAATCCCTCAAGATCAAGCCCTACGAAGTAGTTCATTTTCCAATCAAGGGAGTGTGAGGGAACGAACCAGGGTAATGAGTAGTAAGATGAAACACAGGTTTGACAATAACAACAATTCGGAAGTTTTCTTGGAGGGAGATTTGGAAATCTTATACAACCCTCACCGACGGAAAGGTGTTCCATCCAAATTTTTGTGCAGTTGGGAAGGCCCGTAAAAAGTTGTGAAGAGAATCAGTGATGCCATCTACCGCATACAAACAATTGGGAAACCACGAAATAGAAGGGTGGTTCCTTTGGAGAGGCTAGCAGCGGCTGGATCGAGAGATTTCATTTGGTAATGAATAGTCCCGATCAGACTTAGGTGGAGGGCAGTGTGACGAATATTAGCATCACTAAGCTTATACTAAATAAATAATCATGCAACAATAAAAACATGAATCAGCCACTCGTGTGTACATGAACACATCAATCATCATTTACACACATATATAAAAGGCAACGAAGAAATAACTCACACACAGATGTAGTCATCAGCCGAAGTTCTTACTCACATATACACACATTCTCAATTACCAGAAAGGAAATACAGCAGTTCTAGAAGGCGAAATGTCTAGACTTTAGCATTAATATGCGAATGAAGCAACGGATAGTATAAAAGCAGCGCAGGCTGAGTAGTCGGTGATCAGTTTGATTTAAACACGCAATTAGTTGTGAAGTATGTGTTATTGTGAAGTACTCTCAAAGTAGTCTAATAAAGACCATTTGCATTACTGAATATTGGAGTTATTAATTCGACATTATAGCGATTCCAACTTTTGCAGAAGGTGTAAAATAATCGGAATATCCCCGGAATTCTTTACAATATTATATGTTTTAATCGCAAGCAGCATATACATTTTTCTCCTAATTCTTTTAAGAAACCTACTTTCTTTCCAATTTTTTTAGATATGTTATCTATATGTTTGTTGAAGTTAAGCTTGTTGTCTGGACTGGCCATCCTTCAGAGATATGTTCACGGTAGTCTATAAAAGCTAGCCTAAATTATCACCCGGTCAATAATTATACCACCTACGCCTAAAAACGAAAAGCCAAGCAGGACTTACTGTAAAACAATACCCATTGAGCGATGATAATTTCGAGCTTGCGTGGAAAGCACTCAGATCTAGGTACGAAAACAAAAGGATACTCGTCGGCAACTAACTGAAGACGCTGTTCAACCTGCCCACAATATTCGCGGAAAACGGAGAACAAATCCACAAGAGGCAGACAACAATCAACAACTGCATGCCAACCCTTAACACCCAAGGAATCCCTACAACGGACTGGGACCCAATCCTCGTTTACCTCTGCTCATCCAAGCTTCACTTGGCAGCTTTTCACTATGTGAAGACCCCAAAATTACAGGCTTTCGGGGCCTCCACAAATTTTGATTTTTCATTATAGATAATACAATTTCATATTAAAATTATAAACTGAATTATAATAATTTATATATATATATGGCATGAAATGAATTTACTTATACAAATATGTACATACAGTTTGAATTAAATATACTTTGTACAATCATACATACATTTTAAAACATATATAAAGATAATACATATTAACGAACAAGGAGAAATGGAATTGTCAAACGATAGCGAACACACATGCATATATTTAGCTTAGTTATAAGAACTTTTATTGTAAAGCCGACTCAAAAATCGTATAAAAGGAGCGGTAAATTCAAGAACAAGGGACTCTTGGCTTAGAAGTCGTAGAGTGAGGTATGTAGTGGAGTGTGTTGAACATCCACTACGGAGCAGCTGGTGGTGTCGAACTTCAGCTATTTATACTAGGTATACCGCCGAGTCGTGTAAAACGTTCGACGACTACGTATTTTACTAGGGATCCGGTGAGTTGTGTAAAACGCTCACCGATTACGTATATTCACCAGGCATACCACCGAGGCGTGTAAAACACTCGGTGATTAAACATATTATAATCACATACGGATATGCATATATATATATAGATTGATGGTAGCGTGCTCCGCCTATCACACCGTATGCCCTGGGTTCAACTCCCGGACAAAGCAACATCAAAATTTTAGAAATAAGATTTTTCAATTAGAAGAAAATTTTTCTAAGCGGGGTCGCCCCTCGGCAGTGTCTGGCAAGCGCTCCGATTGTATTTCTGCCATGAAAAGCTCTCAGTGAAAACTCATCTGCCTTGCAGATGCCGTTCGGAGTCGGCATAAAACATGTAGGTCCCGTCCGGCCAATTTGTAGGGAAAAATCAAGAGGAGCACGACGCAAATTGGAAGAGAAGCTCGGCCTTAGATCTCTTCGGAGGTTATCGCGCCTTACATTTATTTATTTTATATATAGATTTTCCGAAGGATTGAAATAAATCATCATTCTTTTTATAAAGTTTAAATAACATCTTTTATTGTATAGGCGAACCCATTCGCTGAGTTATATCCCAGAAATAAACCCGATATTCGGGGTTCGTTACAATTGGCACCAGAGCAGGGACCCTTATACATATAAGGGGACATATTTTATTTCACCGAAACATATAACAAAATAACATGGTCAAGGTAAATTGGATTTATTACCTGAAGAAGGAAGATGTTTTGATATACGCGGCCGAGTTTGGATTCAACAACAGCGGAACCGTCGACAAGTAGAGGAAGGAGTTCGCCCAATTTGTTAAACAAAATCCGAGCTACGAAACAGGTTTCGCAGAGTTGGAAACAAAGCATTGCAAAACAACATTAACCACTAATCAACAAGGTCAAGGCAACAGTGGAACCGCTTCTGGAAGTCGACCAGCGACCCCGGTCAACAACATTGAAAGCGTAAGCATACCTGCGATGCCTAATATGTGATATCAATTTGCAGGACAACTTACCCAAATTCCGTCTACCGTCTGTGTAATGGACCGAGCACGAAAATGGGGAATTAAGTACGATGGCAAAGGTGACCCACTGAGTTTCGTCGAGAGAGTAGGAGAGCTGTCGGAGGGATATGAAGTGGACCTTAATTCACTCCCGCGAGCGCTACCAGATTATTCAAGGACCGAGCCCTGATATGGCTGCGGAACAATAATCATCACTCGAGCGAATGGAACAGTTTTAAACACGACTTTTTACGCGTCTTCTTGAGCGCATCATACTTGGAAAGGTTGGAAGACGAGATACGCCAGCGAACACAACGACAACGCCACGGGAGTCGTTCAAGGATTACATTTGGTGTGGAGACACACGAACCTCATCAAGGAACAAAGACCGCAAAGAATATACCGAAACTGCCGCAGTGAGTACCAATTATATATAAAGCGATCTGAATTTCAGACGCTCGAAGGCTTGGTGAGTCTGGCAGAGGACTTCGAAAATATCACGAATGGCAGAGATGCACAGCAAGTAGTGGCAAGGGCACTTCAGCAATGCGTCCAAATGACGGGCATTTTTTCATACAAGAATTACCAGATGTAGAACCAAGTAGCAGGATTGGCAATGGCAATACACAGCGAAGTAACCCACCAACAAGACAACCGTATACGAATCCCAGGACCGCGTGGAGGCGATGTGATGAAAATGGACATCGTGCCTATGCGTGCAACGAACGTCCAGACTTTTGTTGGGAATGTGGTCGGCACAACATTCTCACAAATAATTGTTGCCGCGCATCATTAGGAAACGACTGGAGACTCGATCAGACACGAAGGGTGGGGTCTCCAGCAGTACAAATTCGGGAGTTCTAACTATTTTGAAGCAAACGAAAGGGCGTATTTTGGCCGACGTAAAGATAAATGGCTGCAAAGTAACAGCAACAGTAGATACAGGAGCGACAAGGAGTTTTATGAGTGAGACATGTTCGAGGAGATTAGGTAAGGCGATTTTGAAACAGGTACGAAGCTGAGTGGTATTGGGCGATGGTAGAGCCAGCACGATAAAGGAAGCAATAGTGGTAGATGTAGAGATTGAGAAAGAGAAGTACAACAGCGAAATACTCGTTCTCTCAGAGCTAATAGAAGAAGTTGTCATCGGCATGGACATACTTGCCAGGGCAAACACATCGTTAAGTTTTGGCGGTCACACGTTAACGCTATAAGCAGAAGAGGCAATCAAAGACACGGTTATGTGCAGGACAATAACTGAGGCAGGCGAGCCCGATGTAAAGGATTCGGAAGGACTAACTACGGACCAACAAAGCCCGTCTGAAAACACTACCAGAGTTAAGGATTTCCTAGACGAACAGGTTCTTAGTTTCGAAGATATGACTGGTACCTCAAATATCGCGGCGCATAAAATAATCATGCGTGATGATCGGCCGATAAAACAAAGATACTTTCCACGGAATCCGAAGATGCAGGAAACCATTAATATGGAGAAGGGGTGCATCGAGCCATCGCGAGGCCCGAAGAATAGTGCACCGATCGTACTAGTAAAGAAGAAGAATGTTAAGTCGAGGTTATGTATAGACTATCGCCAGCTCTACGCACGCTCAGTCCCCGATGCATACCCACTACCGCGGATCCAACACATACTAGTGAAAAGTTAAAATAAGTGAGACGAAAGGTTTCAGCTTCAATGTCTGAAAATAATTGATTCATAATTATTCTAATACTAACAAACTAAAAATATGTACATTTGTAATAATAGTATGCAAAGTCAGCAGATTGCTATTTATGTAAACCATGTAAAATGTTTGTGTATGAATATTTGGGTGATTCACATTAACAAAGTAAACAATGTAAATTAGTTGTGTGTAAATATTTTGTTGACAAACTAACATTGATGAACGGCAAGTGTATTGACCGGGGTGAGTGACTGAGCAAAAATGTTAAGGTGTGAACTGACAAGGGTTTCGTATTCGGTATTCAATTGATGTTGGCTTCCCGCTGTGTCGGGTCAATGTAATTTATGTCGCATAATATTGTAATATGATTATGCTATGACTGCGTGTGGTCGGTTCATAAAAATGCATTGGCATAGAAGTTCATGATGCATAATGCCAAATGTATTGCATAGGTGGGCATGACGCAGAATGCTACACCATCCGCGTTAGAAAAAGAGGATTATATAATTGTGTGAACAATTGTGTAACACTCTTTGTTTGAGTTTTAAATGCTTTTGGTAACTTGATATGAAAGTGAAAGGGTTTCTGTACTTTGTTTCTAATATGCTGACCTTGATACTTTTATTATTTTTACATTTTGTTTTTTTTTTCTTTAACAATGTTTTGTACAAGTATTTTTCGCATCAAAATTTTAAATTTAACGATTATTTTACTTATTTTATTTATTTTATTTATTTTACAGCCGGATTTTAAATGTGTGCACCTACTTAAAATCCGCTTGTCTTTAGAAATTTTTATTAAATAACCGAGTAGATTGGAATGCTTATTTTACGATTATTTGCTTTAAGTTATATATTAAATGTGTTTAAGCCTATTCTTATGGATTATTATTTCCTTATCTTTATTATTCCTATTATTATTTTCTAAATTATACCAAACTATTTTCCTATCGACATTTTTCTATGTATATAAGTTACCGTAAACATTTTTATTGTTATTCTATCTACCGAGGGTTAGAGTAAAAATATTTTCCTATTAATATTTTCTAATCTATTGGGGTTAAAGTAAAGTATTTTTCCTAATATGTAAAATTATAACCTTATGAGGCCCAGGCAATAAATGATTGTATTTATTTTATTTTATTAAACTAATTCCGCATATTATTCAAGGAAAAAAAGATTTTTTTTTCACTTGATATTTTTTTTCATTCATAATAAGGTAAATCTGTAATAAATTGTATACACAATAGAGGGGTTGCTGACAGAAGAGCGGGGTTGCTATGTATTGATAGTAGTTCTATTAATGGATAAGTGGAAGGTACAGTGGGTGCAAAAACAATTTTTCGTATCTTTAAATGTTCTTTTTATATTTTCGACAATTTCCCTATTTTCCAGCGATATCTTTGATCTTATGTGTCATGCGATTTCTGCGGCGGCCACCAAGACAGAATCGTCATGACTTTTATGAAGAATTATTTTTATTTCTATACCGGGATTGTCACATGCACAACCTTTTTGGTTAGTGCAATTATTTGATCTTTGAGAACTTGGGTACCAATTATTATTTTATAAATTCGCCTACTGCAGTAAATATTCAATTCTTAATCACCAATTTTTCCCTCAGGACAACTGTGTTTTTCGTTATAAATTTCAAGTCCTGGATTGCCGGCTTATTTCAGCCTGGTCGAATATTGTCCTAAGTCAATAACTTCCTCAACAATCTGGTTGCTTGAAATTTTTCTACGCTACCATTTTCTATCCTAAAATGGAAATGAGCGTGACTAGTCTTTTATTGCAAATTTATATAGCGCTTTAATATTTCTATATATATATATTCTCTTTGTGACTTTTTCTTTATTTTTCTTTTGTTGTTATGGGCTGGTTTTAAAAGTTTTGTATTATTTTTTGTTCTTAGTTTTTTCCTACTTCCACTGTCCTAGAAGTTCCTATTGCTTCATGACCATGTTTGTCAGGAGCATTCACAGGAATTTATGCAAATATTTTATTTGATGTTCGCTTTAGCCAGGGCTGCCTGTGTTGTCGAGTGTGACATTTTTAGATCTACTATTTGAGATCTACTTGAATTGTTTATTGCTCTTCCGCAGTTTTGGGTAAAAAGAATTTAGATGTTTGAGAAGGAGAAAAAAAAATTTTAGATGCGCTGTTGTACGTTTTTCAATCGCATATATTTGATTTTCAAATATTTTCTTACTATCGTGGCCATTGCAATGATCAATAGCCCGACTACGCAAATCATTGCTCCTATCCAAAAATCTGGAATTTTTGGGGTAATTTTTGTGTCTAGTTGGTCTGGTGGCTCATATTTAACTATCCTATTTTCAGATACTTTATTTTCTGAACTTGATGAATTCTCCTTCCCTAGTTCATATCCGGCTATCACTATCATGATGCCTTGTGCAATCTTTGTCCACCAAGCCATGCTGAAAATTTTATATAATTATCTTTCTGAGAAATGAACTAAGTTTAATTTTTAATAAAATTTTGATTTTATTATTTATCCTATGTTTTCATTAGGTTTATTAGCTTAATATAGTTTATAAAAAAAATTTTGAAATTAATTTTAATTTTCAGAGTCAAAAAAAAACATTATTAGGTGCTACTATAGCTTAACATTTAGCATTTTCGGGGAACACTCTCCTAATCATTCTCATTATTTCTTCTACCTTGGTGGTGGGATTTATTATATCTTCTATTGTGGGTTCCGTTTCCATTCCTATTATTTTCCACAATTCCTTTAACCCTTCTAATTCCTTTTTTAGGTCCCGAGTGTGTAGTGTATTTTCGTCCCACCATTGGAGGGGGAAATCTGGAAAGTCCTGTTTTAAAAAAATGTCCTAAACATTCCATTTTACTTGTTATCTAGTTAACTTTATTAACGTATAAGAAAATTTTTATTCTTAACTGGAAAAATTTGTTTAACTTAAAATTTTTTTTGGCATTTTTATTATTATTTTTTTCAATTTACAAAATATTAATTTCTATGTCATTTTCATCGATAGTGTTAAAAAATTTCTTTAGCTTTTAATATTTAAAATTTTCTTTTCAAATAATACATTTTAATTTTACTCCTACTCCCATTTTTTTTTTTTTTTTTTTGAAATTTTCTTTGAAAAGGAGCGTTTTACCTTTTATTTATTTTTCGATTCCTACTTTAAAAAAAATCCTAAGCAAAAACTTTCGTTTTTGCTAATAGTTTAGCATCTGTAAAGGCCGCCCAATTTATTATACTTATTAGTACCGCTCTCCGCCAGTCATGCCGCCAATTGGTCCTTCAGAATATTGTACTGTTTAAATGTGTCCTTTAAATCCGTTTATTCCACTTCGCCTTATGCTTTATTCATCCGTGCATACAGAAGTGGCTTAATTTTGTTCTTCAATGTTATTTGCCTTCTGCATTTGTTTCTTCGTTATTTTGTTGATAACATTGCCTCCATGCTGATATTTGATTTAGTTTTATTGTATTTGTGCTGCAATAGCCGTTGTAATCCTTTGTATTTGCTTATTATTTCAGGCTCCTTTAAAGTTCAACTTTTGCCCGGATGGTAATATTATTAATTTTTATACTTTGTTTTTAAAATTTTCTGGGCAGGATCTCTGAGCAGCTAAATCTTTTAAGCGATATTTGCTTGATCAGCAAATCTTATGCTTATTGCAGATAAAACTGGCAGGATATTTTCCTCCAGCAAGATCTTTTAGCAGTTTTACTGATTTTTGATCAAGCTGGCAGGATCGCCATGAAAAGTTAGTAGGCGAATCTCTCTTAGTTTATATCCATGCTTTTCCTCCAGCAAGGTCTTCAGCAGTTTTGCTAATTCTTGTTCCTCCTGGCAGGATCGCCATGAAAAGTTAAAATTAATAAGACGAAAGGTTTCAGCTTCAATGTCTGACAATAATTGATTTTATTAAAGAAATTCTTTTCTCTTTTATACATAATTTCTTAACCTACACATTCGTAATTATTCTAATACTAACAAACTAAAAATATGTACATGTGTAATAATAGTATGCAAAGTCAACAGATTGCTATTTATGTAAACCATGTAAAATGTTTGTGTATGAATATTTGGGTGATTCACATTAACAAAGTAAACAATGTAAATTAGTTGTGTGTAAATATTTTGTTGACAAACTAACATAGACGATCGGCAAGTGTATTGACCGGGGTGAGTGACTGAGCAAAAATGTTAAGGTGTGAACTGACAAGGGTTACGTATTCGGTATTCAATTTATGTTGGCTTCCCGCTGTGTCGGGTCAATGTAATTTATGTCGCATAATATTGTAATATGATTATGCTATGACTGCGTGTGGTCGGTTCATAAAAATGCATTGGAATAGAAGTTTATGATGCATAATGCCGCAAATGTATTGCATAGGTGGGCATGACGCATAATGCTACACAAGGCCGGCTAAGAAACTCGAAGTATATAAGTAGCCTGGATCTGAAAAATGGCTACTGGCAGATCCCTATGAAGGAAGGATGTAAGCAATATACGGCATTTACTGTACCTGTACGCGGGCTGTTTCAATGGCGCGTGATGCCATTTGGTCTTCATTCAGCACCCGCAATATTTCAACAGGCATTAGATCAAGTAATCGGCCCCGAATTAGAACCGAACGCATTCGCATACCTAGATGGCATCATAGTTACAAGCTCAACGCTAGAGAGTATACTAAACATCTAACAGAAGTGTTTAAACGCCTACGAAAAGCAAATTTAAGAAGCAACGCCGAAAAGTGCGAATTTTTCAAGAAGCAACTGAAGTATCTGGGACATGTAAGCGAAAAGGGTATACACACGGACTCAGATAAAGTAGCAGCAATTAAGGAATTGCAAGCACCAACAAACGTAAGAGAATTAAGACGATTTTTATGTATAGTATCTTGGTACCGGTGATTCGTACCAGAGTTTTCAAAAATAGCATTCGCTGACAACCATGTTAAAGAAGGGTAACAGATGGAAATGGGCCGAAACGCAAGAAACAGCATTTCAGACACTGAAGAATTCACTCACCGAAGCACCAGTACTGGCGTGCCCAGATTTTACACGAAGATTTACATTACAAACAGACGCGAGCGATTTTGGACTAGAAGCAGTCCTCACACGCTACCCACCGCCTCAACAAAGCAGAAATTAATTATTCACCCACGGAGAAAGTGTGTTTAGCCATTGTATGGCCTATACGCGAAATGCGACCATATCAGGAGGGCTACGAATTCACGGTAATCACGGACCACTTATCATTGAAATGGTTGAACGCCATCGAAATTCCTTCGGGACGGATTGCGAGATGGGCGTTGGAGTTACAACAATACTCGTTCGATGAACAGTACTGGAAAGGTGCGTGTATTGCCAAAAGCGTCATCATTCGTTATTGCATTTGTAGGCCAACCCTCAACAATCACAACTAAATCCCAGAGCTTGAAATGCCCAAGCCGGCACCCCTAGGAGAACGGACGACGAGCGACCCTCAACATCGAAAGCCGCCGGAAGAGCCACCTCCTTCCAACAGTCTCAGGACCAAAACCCGGTCTCAGGACAAAACCCCGGTTTCTTTTCGAGTAATCATGGAACCACCCTACTACCAACAACAGTGGTATCAGTATACGTTGATGGCGAATTTCATAAAATTCGTGCCCTAATAGACCAAGGTTCACAAAAAACTTTTGTATCATCCCGTATTGTGGTCTACCCACAAAAGAGCCTCTCCACCAGATATCTGGAATGGGCGGAACGGTTGTGAAAAATGCCAATAAAGTCTGCCAGATAACATTCTGTTCAGCAGGCTTAACCCAAATGATAGACGCACAAGCAATAATTCTGGCGAAACTAAGTTCTTGCCCACAGTCAGAGTTTCAAGCATCGATCCCGAGGAACTGTCCCACTTACCATTAGCCGATCCACAGTATTCGATACCATCGAAAATCGACGTGGTAATCGGCAGCGATATCACTCCGAAAATTCTCACCGAAGGACTCCTACGGAATGTGAGTGGAGCATTACTTGCCCAAGACACAATATTCGGATGGATATTAAGCGGTCCTGTAGCTGAAAAAGTATCAACCCTCAGCACTCATGTAACGGAATGCACCGATGACCCCATCGAACCACTTTTGAGACAATTTCGGAAACAGGAAGAAGTTCACCAAACCCAACAACGATCAGATGATAACGAGCTACCGGATGACCACAATTCGCGAATAAGATGGACGCTACAGAGTTAAACTGCCGTTCAAATCGGAATTTGCTGCAAATATGGCCCTCGGTCATTCACAACCCGCAGCACAACAGCAGTACATCAGCATCGAACGAACCCTCGAAAGAAAACCCGAATTAAGAGACAAATATTTTGAAGTCCTTAATGATTATTTAACCATGCATCACATGGAACCCGCCTCCCAACAAGAGGTAATTAGAGATAGTAAATAAGTGCGAGTCGTCTTCAACGCATCAAAATCACATTCTGACAACTCGTTGAACGACGTGCTTCAACAGGCCCCATACTACAAAATGACTTAATGCTCGTTATACTTAAATTGCGACTTTATAAGTTTGTTTTTACGGCGATATTGAGAAAATATATCGCCAAATACTCATCCATGAAGAAGATAAAATTTTCACCAAATCGTTTTTCGAAAACACCCAACTCTGCCGATAGAAGATTTTCGACTAAAAACAGTTACCTTTGGTGTAAACTGCGCGCCACATTTGGCAATTCCACTCGCTAAAACATTTTATTGAATGAAATTGATGTTGACGATATTTTGTCAGGCGGTCATAATATACAGTCCACTTTGAACTCCATGACTCAGGTTATCGAAGCCTAAAAAGCGGTAGGGTTCCCTTTGAGAAAGATGTCGGCAAATCACCCTGAAATTTTAAAACCCGTTCCCGACCCTGATTTTCTAGACGTCGACTTTCTTAAATTCCACGATTCGAGTTCCACAAAAAACTTTGGAATTCAGTGGAACGCGCTGACCGACACCGTCACCTATACATATGACCAGCAGCAAACACGAAAAGGCAAATTTTATCAGCAGTTGCGAAACTGTTTGACCGCCAGGATGGCTATCGCCAATAATGATTCTTGCGAAAATGTTGCTGCAACAACTCTGGGTGGAAGGAACGGATTGGGACGAAGACGTGAAGCCCGGGGCTCTCCAAAAATGGACCCCAATTTACGAAAATTTGCCTCACATCATAGAAATTAAAATCCCTAGGTGGGTACAGTACTCCCCCGATAAACTCATCCAGCTGCATGGAGGAGCATGTTGAAGACATTATCCAATTTTCGGACTAAGTCCGCCACCTCCGTCTGGCAACACCCGGCCAGTGCGGCCAAGCGCATGCAGTGCAGCTCAGCTGTGGCTGCAACCACCAGCGCGCTCACTCTCTTTATTCAGCTTACTTAAAACTGCCCACCAACACGCACCGTGCTCTTTCGATCGTGTCCGCAATTAGGAGTTTTTTCCCGCCCGCCATTGTGCAGCTTGTTTAGGTATATAAAAAACCGTGTTAAAGGTTTAAATTGCGATTTAAAATATACATATGTACATACATACATATATACAAATAAATAAAGTGCCTAGTGCGAAAAATCGCAAAAGAGCATTCGTTTGTATGGGACAGCAGTTTGTCAGATGGAACTATTAATACTAAAAAAATAAAAAAATACATTTGGTAGTAGTTGTATCAAAATTTCTTAAAATAACAAAAAAAAAAATAAAATACGTTTAATCGAAATGAAATTGTGTATAAAAATAAATGGTTTTTAAGGGACACGTGTGAAATTCAGTTTTCACATTGCGAGTTTCCATTTTACTATATAGCGAAGCGTCCACCGCCTACCATACCGAAAATCCTGGGTTTAAGTCTCGGACAAAGCAACAGAAAAAATTTAGAAACAAGTTCTTTCAATTATAAAACTTTTTCTAAGCGCCCCTCGGCAGTGATTTTGACTGTATTTCTGCCATGGAAAGTTTCTTAGTGAAAATTCATCTGCCTTGCAAAACCAAAAAATTAAAAAAAAAAAAAAACCAAATCAATGTGCTCCCCAGTTCTAGTCCTAGCCCGAGTCCCGTTCCCAGTTCCAACCCCAGAAACGAGCGACACCAAAAGACAATTGCCAATAATAGCAACACGGAGTTTATGCGTTTGAACTCTGAAATTTCATATCGGACGTATGTACATACATATTGTGGCGAATTTTAGCATCACTAAGCTGTTAGGAAATAATCACGCAACAAAAAAAAAACATGAAGCAAGCCACAATTGTTTACATGAATACATCAGTCATCATTTACACACATACATACAAGGCAACGAAGAGATATCTCACACACACAGATGTGGCCATCAGCCGAAGTAATTATTCACACCAGACCAGTTTGCAATACTAAATATTGGAGTGATTAATTCAACAGTTTAGCGATTAGAACGTTAGCAGCAGGTGCATACATATCAGAAATCCCCAAAATTCGTTACAATTGGTGTCAGAAGAGGAATTGTTGAATAAATTCCAAAGGTCAACAAGGACATGGTTCAGTGAATTGAAGATTCAGCAACTGAAAACGGAGTTGGAAGCCCGTGGATTGAATACTACTGGCAATAAATCCGAGCTACAAACACGACTAAGGGAAGCTATGGAATCGGAATGAATCAACGTTGATGAACAAACTTTTCGTCCTGATGTTGAAGAGTCAGCGACTAAAATGGAGGAGAAGATAGAGACTCCGAATCTATTGGCAAGTGTTGACACTAACGCGATATTAGCAGTGCTGAAGCAAATGTCGTCGCAAATGTTATCTCAACTGGAGGAAGAAAAGACAAATATAACATCTCAACTGGAGGAACAAAAGACAATTATAACATCTCAACTGGAGGAACAGAAGATATGTATGGCATCCCAACTAGGATCACAGGAGACACGTATCTCAGAGATGTCGTCAGAAATAACATCTAAAATTGAAGCACAAGAGGCACGTATATCCGAAATTTCAGCACAGGTATCATCGCAGATCTCTGTACAACTGAAAGCGCGTATGGAAGAGAAACTAACGCAGTTTAATGAAGGGTTCAGTGGTCGACAAGATAAAATGGAGGCCGAGATTGATGCTTTAAAAGATCGTGTTCAGGGCTTTCAGTTGAACCTTCTCTGAAGGTAAAATCCCCAACGTTTAATGGTTCTCTTCCTTTCCAGGTATTTAAGCTGCAATTCGAGAAGACATCAGCAGTGAACAACTGGAATGCCGATGATAAAGTTGCTGCATTGTTCGTAGCTTTAAAAGGACGTGTTGCTAAAATCTCACAGACCATTCCAGAGGGAGAACGAAACAACTACGAAACATTGATGGGTGCTCTAGAAAGGCGATACAGAAGCGAACACAGGAGACAAATACACCAAATAGAATTGCAAAACCATTACCAAAAAGCTAATGAGACTTTGGAGGAGTTTGCTTCGGATTTTGAAAGGCTGGCTCATCTCGCAAATGCGGACGCACCCGTGGAATACACCAAAAATTCAGAGCTTCATAAATGGAATATGTGATGCCGAAACGAAACGAGCTACATATGCGAATCCAAAACCAACATTTGCTGAAACGGTATCCCATGCACTGACTCAGGAAACAGCGTCACTTTTGAGTAAGCCCGCATACAAAGCTCATCGCGTAGAAGTGGAAAGGCCAGACTGGGTAGACACAATTTTGGAAGCATTAAAAGGAACGCAGCAGAAAAACGATGGTGCCGTCAAATGCTTTAAGTGTGGGCACATTGCACGTTATTGCAGTACCAACCCAAATAGTTCCAACAATTTGGGTGGCCGTAAATGCAGAGCTGAAGGAGATGAGCAAATATCCAAGACCGATTGCGTACAGCCACTGGAGAGGATACCCAGGTAATTGGAGAAGTAGCATGTGAAGTAGCAATTGGGAACGTCACGGTACTGCACAATTGTATAGTGGCAGAGATTGTTGATGAAATCATAATTTGAGTGGACTTCTTAATCGACCAAAGACCGACATGCAAAGCAAGACGATGCGATACAAGAACATAGATGTGCCACTTAATTTCGGCTACGAGAGAGGCTACAGCGGTAAACGAGTGCTGGTGGTGGAGAATCAACAAATACCGCCAAAATCGGAGGCAGTAATCTGGGCAAAGGTTGACGGAGATTGTGGAACAAACAAATTGTGGGTTATCGAAGCAGCAAACAAATCAACACCGAACGTACTTGTAGGAAAAACCCTGGCTATGACAAAACAGGATGGACATATTGCGGTAGGAGTACTTAATGAGTTCAAGTCACCACTCAAACTAACCAGAGGAACTATATTGGGAAGATGCCAAGAGGCTGAACTAATAATCAATTGTGAACAGCTCCAGGAACACGTTTCAACTAGCAAGACTAATTTTTCAAATGACATCGCGGCCTGGACAGAGGGGCTAAAACACGCAAACATATTTGACCAGGATGGTTCCAAACCAGGCCGCAACAACGTTGTGAAACATCAAATTAAAACTGGAGATGCGAGGCCGATCCGTCAAGCTCCTCGTAGTGTTCCACTGGCACAAGCGTCAGCTAGTCCATGGAGCTCACCGGTGGTACTTGTGAAGAAGAAGGATGGAAAAATGAGGTTTTGCGTAGACTACCGCAAGCTGAACGACGTCGCGAAAAAGGATAGCAACCGATTGCCAAGAATTGACGATATTCTGAACTCGCTACCTGATACGAAATGGTTTTCCACACTGGACTTGAAAAGTGGCTACTGGCAAGTGGAGGTGAAGGAGGAAGACAAAGAGAAAACAGCCTTCAGTGTCGGAGATAGTCTTTGGAAATTTACAGTGATGCCTTTTGGACTTTGTAATGCACCAGCTACTTTTGAGATGCCCATGGATCAAGTATTGAAAGGACTATATTGGAAAACATGTTTGGTGTACCTGGACGACATCATCGTTTTGGGAAAGAACTTTGATGAACATCTTCTGATTGAACTTGGAGGAAGTTTTCCAGAGAATAGCTGGCGCTGGTGAAACTAAGCCCCAAAAATTGTTCGCTGTTTAAAAAGGAAGAAAGTTATTTGGGTCACAAGGTAACGACAGAGGGCATCTGCACTGCGAATGAAAAGATAGAAGCAGTAAAGGATTGGCCAAGACCACGGATCCCTCATGAGTTAAGAAGTTTTCTTCGGCTGTGCACATATTACCGCCGATTTGTACCAAACTTTGCCAGCGTAGCCTTTAGCCTACACGAGCTTACAAGAAAAACTAAAGCTTTTGAATGGAAGAAGGAGCAAGAAGTGGCTTTCCAAACATAGAAGGAGCGTTTGTGCACTGCCCCAATGTTGGCATATCCGATCCCAGTAGCAACATTTATTCTAGATACAGATGCGAGTGGATATGCTATAGGAGACGTTTTATCACAACTGGTCGATGGAAAGAAGAAGGTAGTTGCATATTACAGCCATTTGATTGGAAAACCAGAGAGGAACTATTCCGTTACACGAAGAGAGCTGTTGGCATTGGTAGAGTGAATTAAACATTTTCACAAGTATCTCTACGGGCAGCGCTTCCACGTCGGGACAGATCACGCAGCGTTGAAATGGCTCCTGCTGTTCCGTAATCCACAAGGACAATATGCACGGTGGATCGAGCGACTACAAAGATATGACTTTTTCATTGAGCTTCGGAAAGGTAGTACCCATGGGAATGCCGGTGCAATGTCACTAAGGCCGTGTAATTTGGAATGCAAATACTGTTCGAAAGCTGAGGCTAAGAAAGACATCATAGATGTCCGGCTTATGACTATAACGTGTTCGGATGAAGGGGACATGGAACAATTAAGGAAGTCTCAGCTAGAAGATACGGATCAGTCACATGTTATGCAAGGGTTCCAACGAAACGAAAGACCAAAAAGAGAGATGTCAGCAGAGAGCCCCATTGCGAAGTCATATTTGGCGCAGTGGAACAGTTTGGAATTGATATGCGGTTGCCTGTATCGAATATCAGAGAGTGAGGATGGTCAATGCAAGAAGAAACTGATAGTTGTTCCCAAGAAAAGAATTTCTGACGTCTCAGTGTGCTACATAACGGTCCGAGTGGAGATCATCTTGGATTACGAAGACGCTCGAGAAAATTAAGCAAAGATTCTTTTGTGTTGGTTGCCGTCAGTCGGTCACCGAGTGGATTGCCAACTGCGAGGTTTGCAGCAGATCGAAAGGGCCCAAAACACGAGGTCATGGCCAGATGAAGCAGTATATCTCAGGTGCTCCATTTGAAAGGATCGCCATGGATGTCGCAGGTCCATTTCCTACTAGCAACTGCGGAAACAAATACGTACTGGTGGTTATGGATTATTCAAATCAAAAAAATAATTCAATAGTAGGGAAGATGAAGATAAAGCGGCAATAGTGATACAATTAGATGAAGCCCGGCATTAGGAGTGGGTCGAAGCCACACGTTGGGCCAGAAAAAGATGGGATTAGCGGCTACGTTAAAATTTATTTACGTACACGCTCCATGATGCAGGCATCATCGGGGGATGCGAGTCTGTAACGACAGGCTTTTAACAAACTACGCCCTTGTGCGCCTACCCGCACGTGCACAACTGTCTCTGCAAATGACAATGTCAACTATTGTTGAAATCGAGAAAACTAAGTCGTTTGAATTCTCAGTAACTTCGGTTGTACCACAAGGTAGCATCCTTGGTGCTATTTTGTCCTTAACAATTCGAATTATTTTCTTTATGCTGACGACTTAAAACTCTTTCGGAGGATCTCCTGTACCTCTGATGCACTTCGTCTGCAAAATGATCTATATGCTATTAACAATTGGGCCATTTCAAATGTTACTCTTGCATCAGTTAATGAGCTTGACGATCTTGGCGTAATTTTTGACGTTTTGCGTTTGGTAATCATGTAAGCTTTCTCATACCAAAAGCTTATACCAACTTGGCTTTCCTGCGATGATATGCTAAGGATTTCAAGGACCCATATACCAGGAAAATCCTATACAATGCCTTAGTGCGTTTACAGCTAGAGTATGCTTCAGTCATCTGGAATCCGATATACTCTTCACACTCTTTAAGAATTGAGAGAATTCAACGCAAGTTCATACGATTTGCTCTTCAACCTGTACACTTTGATAATCCCCTGCCATCCTACAATGCTAGATGCATGCTTATCAATGTCTTGCCACTCGAAGTTAGGCACTTATGTTCAAAACGTAATGTTTATTTTTGACATAATATCCGGTGCCATTGACTGTTCAGAACCTCTTGGGCAGTTGACTTTCAATGTCCCTAATGTCCCAGTTCCCCAGTACATTCCGCGTTGAAGTGCTGCATTCGAATTACTTCAGTTTCGCACGTCTTCTTAGAGATAGAATTTAATCGCCTATCCAGAAGCCTTGATCTGGACCTTTCCATTCCAAGGTCTCTGTTTAAGGCAGGCATTGAGTCTTATTACTTATCTCAGTAAAAAAAAATTTAACAGTAAGGTTGTTACCATTTGACTTAATAAAGATATGAAATGAAATGAAATGAACCCCGCGTAATATTAACAACAACAGGCAACACCAACTACCTCTAACAATACGAGCAATACACATATAGGCTACACATCATCAACAGAAAAACATCATCAGTAAATACCAACAACAGTACACCAACAAACACTGTAAGCATAAACACGACTAGGTATAAGCAGCATTCAGTGGTGGGTCCACACCTACCGCGACACTTACCACCAATCTATACAACCCATTGAGTAAGAACGCAAATCGGCGGCACGGCACAACACCATCATACGACGTCACATCACAGCACTAAATCACATCACAGCACAACATCACATCGCAGCATGCAATATCACACCCCATTCCATCACATTACATGTCATCGCATCACACCTTATAATTCACAGTGCCTGTTTGGGCCGTCAACACGAAGCAAGTGAGCAAGTGAGCGATTGGCTGTAGATCGCCTATAGGGAGAGTGCCAGAGAGTCACCATATTTCAAGCACATCACCAACTCAGCACGGGGCGACCGACACAAGTTCGCCGGCTTCGACTTTTTTATATCTTTTAATATTATTATAATTTTCTACTTTATTTATTTTATAGACATTTTTACAAATTTATAACTTTTTTCTCACCTTTTGTATGAATTCCTGTTATTTTATCTACTAGGCAGCTACACTGAATTCTTACCATTAATTTTCTTGCACTTTTTGGGTTTTTTATACCTTTCATGAAAATGAAATGGTATATTAATTTCGTCACGAAACCGAAAATTGTAAGTCCTTAAAGGAAAATAGATAGACCCACCATTAAGTATACCGAAATAATCAGGTTGAAGAGCTGAGTTGATTTAGCCATGTCCGTCTGTCCGTCTGTCCGTCTGTCCGTCTGTCTGTTTGTATGCAAACTAGTCCCTCAATTTTTGAGATATCTTGATAAAATTTGGTGAGCAGGTGTATTTGGGTGTCCGATTAGACATTTGTCGGAACCGACCGGATCGGACCACTATAGCATATATCCTCCATACAACCGATTTTTCAGAAAAAGAGGATTTTTGTAATATCTTACCCAATTTAACAGATTGAAGCTTCAAACTTCACCATATACTTTCGTATATTGCACATATTGTTACCTGAAAAAATTTATGAGATCGGTCGTATATATAGTATATATCCCCCACAACCGATTGTTCAGATAAGGAACTTTTCGTAATTACTGCCCTATTTTAAGAGCTAGAGGCTTCAAATTTCAGCGAATGCTTACGTATATAGCATATATTGTTGTCTGAAAAAATCATAAAGATCGGTGGTATATATAGTATATATATGGTGGTATATATAGTATATATATATAGTATATATATATATAATTTCGCAAATTTTAGCCCCATTTTAACAGCTAGAAGCTTCAAATTTCACCGAATATTTACTTATATAGCATATATTGTTGTCTGAAAAATTTATAGAGATCGGTTGTATATATAGTATATATCTCATACAACCGATTGTTCAGATAAGAAACTTTTCGCAATTTCTACCCCATTTTAACAGCTATAAGCTTCAAATTTCACCGATTGGTTATGTATATAGCATATATTGTTGTCTGAAAAAATCATAGAGATCGGTTGTATATATAGTATATATCTCATACAACCGATTGTTCAGATAAGAAACTTTTCGCAATTTCTACCCCATTTTAACAGCTATAAGCTTCAAATTTCACTGATTGCTTACGTATATAACATATATTGTCGTCTGAAAAAATCATAGAGATCGGTTGTATATATAGTATATATCTCATACAACCGATTGTTCAGATAAGAAACTTTTCGCAATTTCTACCCCATTTTAACAGTTAGAAGCTTCAAATTTCACCAACTGCTTACGTGTATAGCATATATTGATGTCTGAAAAAATCGTTGAGATCGGTGGTATACATAGTATATATCTCATACAACCGATTGTTCAGATAAGAAACTTTGCGCAATTTCTGCCCCGTTTTAACAGTTAGAAGCTTCAAATTTCACAAAATGCTTTCGTATATAGCATATATTGTTGTCTGAAAAAATCATAGAGATCGGTGGTATATATATTATATACTTCATATAAACTGTCATATTGGACCCTTTTTTACGGCTAGAAGCTTCAAGATTCATCAAATTTCATCAAATAGTTACGTTTACGTCATATATTTTTGGAATACGTGATTCGTAGCCATAGTTTTTACATGCAGACCACAAAAAACGTGAAGCTTTGCATCCTCACACAGATTACCTACCTATTTTTATACCTTTCATGAAAATGAAATGGTATATTAATTTCGTCACGAAACCGAAAATTGTAAGTCCTTAAAGGAAAATAGATAGACCCACCATTAAGTATACCGAAATAATCAGGTTGAAGAGCTGAGTTGATTTAGCCATGTCCGTCTGTCCGTCTGTCCGTCTGTCCGTCTGTCTGTTTGTATGCAAACTAGTCCCTCAATTTTTGAGATATCTTGATAAAATTTGGTGAGCAGGTGTATTTGGGTGTCCGATTAGACATTTGTCGGAACCGACCGGATCGGACCACTATAGCATATATCCTCCATACAACCGATTTTTCAGAAAAAGAGGATTTTTGTAATATCTTACCCAATTTAACAGATTGAAGCTTCAAACTTCACCATATACTTTCGTATATTGCACATATTGTTACCTGAAAAAGTTTATGAGATCGGTCGTATATATAGTATATATCCCCCACAACCGATTGTTCAGATAAGGAACTTTTCGTAATTACTGCCCTATTTTAAGAGCTAAAGGCTTCAAATTTCAGCGAATGCTTACGTATATAGCATATATTGTTGTCTGAAAAAATCATAAAGATCGGTGGTATATATAGTATATATATGGTGGTATATATAGTATATATATATAGTATATATATATATAATTTCGCAAATTTTAGCCCCATTTTAACAGCTAGAAGCTTCAAATTTCACCGAATATTTACTTATATAGCATATATTGTTGTCTGAAAAAATTATAGAGATCGGTTGTATATATAGTATATATCTCATACAACCGATTGTTCAGATAAGAAACTTTTCGCAATTTCTACCCCATTTTAACAGCTATAAGCTTCAAATTTCACCGATTGGTTATGTATATAGCATATATTGTTGTCTGAAAAAATCATAGAGATCGGTTGTATATATAGTATATATCTCATACAACCGATTGTTCAGATAAGAAACTTTTCGCAATGTCTACCCCATTTTAACAGCTATAAGCTTCAAATTTCACTGATTGCTTACGTATATAACATATATTGTCGTCTGAAAAAATCATAGAGATCGGTTGTATATATAGTATATATCTCATACAACCGATTGTTCAGATAAGAAACTTTTCGCAATTTCTACCCCATTTTAACAGTTAGAAGCTTCAAATTTCACCAACTGCTTACGTGTATAGCATATATTGATGTCTGAAAAAATCGTTGAGATCGGTGGTATACATAGTATATATCTCATACAACCGATTGTTCAGATAAGAAACTTTGCGCAATTTCTGCCCCGTTTTAACAGTTAGAAGCTTCAAATTTCACAAAATGCTTTCGTATATAGCATATATTGTTGTCTGAAAAAATCATAGAGATCGGTGGTATATATATTATATACTTCATATAAACTGTCATATTGGACCCTTTTTTACGGCTAGAAGCTTCAAGATTCATCAAATTTCATCAAATAGTTACGTTTACGTCATATATTTTTGGAATACGTGATTCGTAGCCATAGTTTTTACATGCAGACCACAAAAAACGTGAAGCTTTGCATCCTCACACAGATTACCTACCTATTTTTTATTTTATATTTATCTTAAAAATCGTTTAGATATGTTCAAATTTCAGCAAATGCTTACGTGTATAGCATATATTGTTGTCTGAGAAAATCATAGATACCGGTGGTATATATAGTATATATCCCATACAACCGATTGTTCAGATAAGAAACTTTGCGCAATTTCTTCCCCATTTTAACAGTTATAAGCTTCAAATTTCACCGATTGCTTACGTATATAGTATGTATTGTTGTGTCAAAAAATCATGGAGATCGGTGATATATATAATATATATATGATGGTATATATAGTATATATATATAGTATATATATATTTTTTTACGATTTCGGCCCCATTTTAACAGCTAGAAGCTTCAAATTTCACCAACTGCTTACGTGTATAGCATATATTGATGTCTGAAAAAATCATTGAGATCGGTGGTACACATAGCATATATCTCATACAACCGATTGTTCAGATAAGAAACTTTACGCAATTTCTGCCCCGTTTTAACAGTTAGAAGCTTCAAATTTCACAAAATGCTTACGTATATAGCATACATTGTTGTCTGAAAAAATCATAGAGATCGGTCGTATATATATTATATACTTCATATAAACTGTCATTTTGACCCCTTTTTTACGGCTAGAATCTTCAAAATTCATCAAATTTCATCAAATAGTTACGTTTTCGTCATATATTTTTGAAATACGTGATTCGTAGTCATAGTTTTTACACGCAGACCACAAAAAACCTGAAACTTTGCATCCTCACACGAATTACCTACCTGTTTTTATACCTTTCATGAAAATGAAATGGTATATTAATTTCGTCACGAAACCGAAAATTGTAAGTCCTTAAAGGAAAATAGATAGACCCACCATTAAGTATACCGAAATAATCAGGTTGAAGAGCTGAGTTGATTTAGCCATGTCCGTCTGTCCGTCTGTCCGTCTGTCTGTTTGTATGCAAACTAGTCCCTCAATTTTTGAGATATCTTGATAAAATTTGGTGAGCAGGTGTATTTGGGTGTCCGATTAGACATTTGTCGGAACCGACCGGATCGGACCACTATAGCATATATCCTCCATACAACCGATTTTTCAGAAAAAGAGGATTTTTGTAATATCTTACCCAATTTAACAGATTGAAGCTTCAAACTTCACCATATACTTTCGTATATTGCACATATTGTTACCTGAAAAAATTTATGAGATCGGTCGTATATATAGTATATATCCCCCACAACCGATTGTTCAGATAAGGAACTTTTCGTAATTACTGCCCTATTTTAAGAGCTAGAGGCTTCAAATTTCAGCGAATGCTTACGTATATAGCATATATTGTTGTCTGAAAAAATCATAAAGATCGGTGGTATATATAGTATATATATGGTGGTATATATAGTATATATATATAGTATATATATATATAATTTCGCAAATTTTAGCCCCATTTTAACAGCTAGAAGCTTCAAATTTCACCGAATATTTACTTATATAGCATATATTGTTGTCTGAAAAAATTATAGAGATCGGTTGTATATATAGTATATATCTCATACAACCGATTGTTCAGATAAGAAACTTTTCGCAATTTCTACCCCATTTTAACAGGTATAAGCTTCAAATTTCACCGATTGGTTATGTATATAGCATATATTGTTGTCTGAAAAAATCATAGAGATCGGTTGTATATATAGTATATATCTCATACAACCGATTGTTCAGATAAGAAACTTTTCGCAATTTCTACCCCATTTTAACAGCTATAAGCTTCAAATTTCACTGATTGCTTACGTATATAACATATATTGTCGTCTGAAAAAATCATAGAGATCGGTTGTATATATAGTATATATCTCATACAACCGATTGTTCAGATAAGAAACTTTTCGCAATTTCTACCCCATTTTAACAGTTAGAAGCTTCAAATTTCACCAACTGCTTACGTGTATAGCATATATTGATGTCTGAAAAAATCGTTGAGATCGGTGGTATACATAGTATATATCTCATACAACCGATTGTTCAGATAAGAAACTTTACGCAATTTCTGCCCCGTTTTAACAGTTAGAAGCTTCAAATTTCACAAAATGCTTTCGTATATAGCATATATTGTTGTCTGAAAAAATCATAGAGATCGGTGGTATATATATTATATACTTCATATAAACTGTCATATTGGACCCTTTTTTACGGCTAGAAGCTTCAAGATTCATCAAATTTCATCAAATAGTTACGTTTACGTAATATATTTTTGGAATACGTGATTCGTAGCCATAGTTTTTACATGCAGACCACAAAAAACGTGAAGCTTTGCATCCTCACACAGATTACCTACCTATTTTTATACCTTTCATGAAAATGAAATGGTATATTAATTTCGTCACGAAACCGAAAATTGTAAGTCCTTAAAGGAAAATAGATAGACCCACCATTAAGTATACCGAAATAATCAGGTTGAAGAGCTGAGTTGATTTAGCCATGTCCGTCTGTCCGTCTGTCCGTCTGTCCGTCTGTCCGTCTGTCCGTCTGTCTGTTTGTATGCAAACTAGTCCCTCAATTTTTGAGATATCTTGATAAAATTTGGTGAGCAGGTGTATTTGGGTGTCCGATTAGACATTTGTCGGAACCGACCGGATCGGACCACTATAGCATATATCCTCCATACAACCGATTTTTCAGAAAAAGAGGATTTTTGTAATATCTTACCCAATTTAACAGATTGAAGCTTCAAACTTCACCATATACTTTCGTATATTGCACATATTGTTACCTGAAAAAATTTATGAGATCGGTCGTATATATAGTATATATCCCCCACAACCGATTGTTCAGATAAGGAACTTTTCGTAATTACTGCCCTATTTTAAGAGCTAGAGGCTTCAAATTTCAGCGAATGCTTACGTATATAGCATATATTGTTGTCTGAAAAAATCATAAAGATCGGTGGTATATATAGTATATATATGGTGGTATATATAGTATATATATATAGTATATATATATATAATTTCGCAAATTTTAGCCCCATTTTAACAGCTAGAAGCTTCAAATTTCACCGAATATTTACTTATATAGCATATATTGTTGTCTGAAAAAATTATAGAGATCGGTTGTATATATAGTATATATCTCATACAACCGATTGTTCAGATAAGAAACTTTTCGCAATTTCTACCCCATTTTAACAGCTATAAGCTTCAAATTTCACTGATTGCTTACGTATATAACATATATTGTCGTCTGAAAAAATCATAGAGATCGGTTGTATATATAGTATATATCTCATACAACCGATTGTTCAGATAAGAAACTTTTCGCAATTTCTACCCCATTTTAACAGCTATAAGCTTCAAATTTCACCGATTGGTTATGTATATAGCATATATTGTTGTCTGAAAAAATCATAGAGATCGGTTGTATATATAGTATATATCTCATACAACCGATTGTTCAGATAAGAAACTTTTCGCAATTTCTACCCCATTTTAACAGCTATAAGCTTCAAATTTCACTGATTGCTTACGTATATAACATATATTGTCGTCTGAAAAAATCATAGAGATCGGTTGTATATATAGTATATATCTCATACAACCGATTGTTCAGATAAGAAACTTTTCGCAATTTCTACCCCATTTTAACAGTTAGAAGCTTCAAATTTCACCAACTGCTTACGTGTATAGCATATATTGATGTCTGAAAAAATCGTTGAGATCGGTGGTATACATAGTATATATCTCATACAACCGATTGTTCAGATAAGAAACTTTGCGCAATTTCTGCCCCGTTTTAACAGTTAGAAGCTTCAAATTTCACAAAATGCTTTCGTATATAGCATATATTGTTGTCTGAAAAAATCATAGAGATCGGTGGTATATATATTATATACTTCATATAAACTGTCATATTGGACCCTTTTTTACGGCTAGAAGCTTCAAGATTCATCAAATTTCATCAAATAGTTACGTTTACGTCATATATTTTTGGAATACGTGATTCGTAGCCATAGTTTTTACATGCAGACCACAAAAAACGTGAAGCTTTGCATCCTCACACAGATTACCTACCTATTTTTTATTTTATATTTATCTTAAAAATCGTTTAGATATGTTCAAATTTCACCAAATGCTTACGTGTATAGCATATATTGTTGTCTGAGAAAATCATAGATACCGGTGGTATATATAGTATATATCCCATACAACCGATTGTTCAGATAAGAAACTTTGCGCAATTTCTTCCCCATTTTAACAGTTATAAGCTTCAAATTTCACCGATTGCTTACGTATATAGTATGTATTGTTGTGTCAAAAAATCATGGAGATCGGTGATATATATAATATATATATGATGGTATATATAGTATATATATATAGTATATATATATTTTTTTACGATTTCGGCCCCATTTTAACAGCTAGAAGCTTCAAATTTCACCAACTGCTTACGTGTATAGCATATATTGATGTCTGAAAAAATCATTGAGATCGGTGGTACACATAGCATATATCTCATACAACCGATTGTTCAGATAAGAAACTTTACGCAATTTCTGCCCCGTTTTAACAGTTAGAAGCTTCAAATTTCACAAAATGCTTACGTATATAGCATACATTGTTTTCTGAAAAAATCATAGAGATCGGTCGTATATATATTATATACTTCATATAAACTGTCATTTTGACCCCTTTTTTACGGCTAGAATCTTCAAAATTCATCAAATTTCATCAAATAGTTACGTTTTCGTCATATATTTTTGAAATACGTGATTCGTAGTCATAGTTTTTACACGCAGACCACAAAAAACCTGAAACTTTGCATCCTCACACGAATTACCTACCTGTTTTTATACCTTTCATGAAAATGAAATGGTATATTAATTTCGTCACGAAACCGAAAATTGTAAGTCCTTAAAGGAAAATAGATAGACCCACCATTAAGTATACCGAAATAATCAGGTTGAAGAGCTGAGTTGATTTAGCCATGTCCGTCTGTCCGTCTGTCCGTCTGTCCGTCTGTCTGTTTGTATGCAAACTAGTCCCTCAATTTTTGAGATATCTTGATAAAATTTGGTGAGCAGGTGTATTTGGGTGTCCGATTAGACATTTGTCGGAACCGACCGGATCGGACCACTATAGCATATATCCTCCATACAACCGATTTTTCAGAAAAAGAGGATTTTTGTAATATCTTACCCAATTTAACAGATTGAAGCTTCAAACTTCACCATATACTTTCGTATATTGCACATATTGTTACCTGAAAAAATTTATGAGATCGGTCGTATATATAGTATATATCCCCCACAACCGATTGTTCAGATAAGGAACTTTTCGTAATTACTGCCCTATTTTAAGAGCTAGAGGCTTCAAATTTCAGCGAATGCTTACGTATATAGCATATATTGTTGTCTGAAAAAATCATAAAGATCGGTGGTATATATAGTATATATATGGTGGTATATATAGTATATATATATAGTATATATATATATAATTTCGCAAATTTTAGCCCCATTTTAACAGCTAGAAGCTTCAAATTTCACCGAATATTTACTTATATAGCATATATTGTTGTCTGAAAAAATTATAGAGATCGGTTGTATATATAGTATATATCTCATACAACCGATTGTTCAGATAAGAAACTTTTCGCAATTTCTACCCCATTTTAACAGCTATAAGCTTCAAATTTCACTGATTGCTTACGTATATAACATATATTGTCGTCTGAAAAAATCATAGAGATCGGTTGTATATATAGTATATATCTCATACAACCGATTGTTCAGATAAGAAACTTTTCGCAATTTCTACCCCATTTTAACAGCTATAAGCTTCAAATTTCACCGATTGGTTATGTATATAGCATATATTGTTGTCTGAAAAAATCATAGAGATCGGTTGTATATATAGTATATATCTCATACAACCGATTGTTCAGATAAGAAACTTTTCGCAATTTCTACCCCATTTTAACAGCTATAAGCTTCAAATTTCACTGATTGCTTACGTATATAACATATATTGTCGTCTGAAAAAATCATAGAGATCGGTTGTATATATAGTATATATCTCATACAACCGATTGTTCAGATAAGAAACTTTTCGCAATTTCTACCCCATTTTAACAGTTAGAAGCTTCAAATTTCACCAACTGCTTACGTGTATAGCATATATTGATGTCTGAAAAAATCGTTGAGATCGGTGGTATACATAGTATATATCTCATACAACCGATTGTTCAGATAAGAAACTTTGCGCAATTTCTGCCCCGTTTTAACAGTTAGAAGCTTCAAATTTCACAAAATGCTTTCGTATATAGCATATATTGTTGTCTGAAAAAATCATAGAGATCGGTGGTATATATATTATATACTTCATATAAACTGTCATATTGGACCCTTTTTTACGGCTAGAAGCTTCAAGATTCATCAAATTTCATCAAATAGTTACGTTTACGTCATATATTTTTGGAATACGTGATTCGTAGCCATAGTTTTTACATGCAGACCACAAAAAACGTGAAGCTTTGCATCCTCACACAGATTACCTACCTATTTTTTATTTTATATTTATCTTAAAAATCGTTTAGATATGTTCAAATTTCACCAAATGCTTACGTGTATAGCATATATTGTTGTCTGAGAAAATCATAGATACCGGTGGTATATATAGTATATATCCCATACAACCGATTGTTCAGATAAGAAACTTTGCGCAATTTCTTCCCCATTTTAACAGTTATAAGCTTCAAATTTCACCGATTGCTTACGTATATAGTATGTATTGTTGTGTCAAAAAATCATGGAGATCGGTGATATATATAATATATATATGATGGTATATATAGTATATATATATAGTATATATATATTTTTTTACGATTTCGGCCCCATTTTAACAGCTAGAAGCTTCAAATTTCACCAACTGCTTACGTGTATAGCATATATTGATGTCTGAAAAAATCATTGAGATCGGTGGTACACATAGCATATATCTCATACAACCGATTGTTCAGATAAGAAACTTTACGCAATTTCTGCCCCGTTTTAACAGTTAGAAGCTTCAAATTTCACAAAATGCTTACGTATATAGCATACATTGTTTTCTGAAAAAATCATAGAGATCGGTCGTATATATATTATATACTTCATATAAACTGTCATTTTGACCCCTTTTTTACGGCTAGAATCTTCAAAATTCATCAAATTTCATCAAATAGTTACGTTTTCGTCATATATTTTTGAAATACGTGATTCGTAGTCATAGTTTTTACACGCAGACCACAAAAAACCTGAAACTTTGCATCCTCACACGAATTACCTACCTGTTTTTATACCTTTCATGAAAATGAAATGGTATATTAATTTCGTCACGAAACCGAAAATTGTAAGTCCTTAAAGGAAAATAGATAGACCCACCATTAAGTATACCGAAATAATCAGGTTGAAGAGCTGAGTTGATTTAGCCATGTCCGTCTGTCCGTCTGTCCGTCTGTCCGTCTGTCTGTTTGTATGCAAACTAGTCCCTCAATTTTTGAGATATCTTGATAAAATTTGGTGAGCAGGTGTATTTGGGTGTCCGATTAGACATTTGTCGGAACCGACCGGATCGGACCACTATAGCATATATCCTCCATACAACCGATTTTTCAGAAAAAGAGGATTTTTGTAATATCTTACCCAATTTAACAGATTGAAGCTTCAAACTTCACCATATACTTTCGTATATTGCACATATTGTTACCTGAAAAAATTTATGAGATCGGTCGTATATATAGTATATATCCCCCACAACCGATTGTTCAGATAAGGAACTTTTCGTAATTACTGCCCTATTTTAAGAGCTAGAGGCTTCAAATTTCAGCGAATGCTTACGTATATAGCATATATTGTTGTCTGAAAAAATCATAAAGATCGGTGGTATATATAGTATATATATGGTGGTATATATAGTATATATATATAGTATATATATATATAATTTCGCAAATTTTAGCCCCATTTTAACAGCTAGAAGCTTCAAATTTCACCGAATATTTACTTATATAGCATATATTGTTGTCTGAAAAAATTATAGAGATCGGTTGTATATATAGTATATATCTCATACAACCGATTGTTCAGATAAGAAACTTTTCGCAATTTCTACCCCATTTTAACAGGTATAAGCTTCAAATTTCACCGATTGGTTATGTATATAGCATATATTGTTGTCTGAAAAAATCATAGAGATCGGTTGTATATATAGTATATATCTCATACAACCGATTGTTCAGATAAGAAACTTTTCGCAATTTCTACCCCATTTTAACAGCTATAAGCTTCAAATTTCACTGATTGCTTACGTATATAACATATATTGTCGTCTGAAAAAATCATAGAGATCGGTTGTATATATAGTATATATCTCATACAACCGATTGTTCAGATAAGAAACTTTTCGCAATTTCTACCCCATTTTAACAGTTAGAAGCTTCAAATTTCACCAACTGCTTACGTGTATAGCATATATTGATGTCTGAAAAAATCGTTGAGATCGGTGGTATACATAGTATATATCTCATACAACCGATTGTTCAGATAAGAAACTTTGCGCAATTTCTGCCCCGTTTTAACAGTTAGAAGCTTCAAATTTCACAAAATGCTTTCGTATATAGCATATATTGTTGTCTGAAAAAATCATAGAGATCGGTGGTATATATATTATATACTTCATATAAACTGTCATATTGGACCCTTTTTTACGGCTAGAAGCTTCAAGATTAATCAAATTTCATCAAATAGTTACGTTTACGTCATATATTTTTGGAATACGTGATTCGTAGCCATAGTTTTTACATGCAGACCACAAAAAACGTGAAGCTTTGCATCCTCACACAGATTACCTACCTATTTTTTATTTTATATTTATCTTAAAAATCGTTTAGATATGTTCAAATTTCACCAAATGCTTACGTGTATAGCATATATTGTTGTCTGAGAAAATCATAGATACCGGTGGTATATATAGTATATATCCCATACAACCGATTGTTCAGATAAGAAACTTTGCGCAATTTCTTCCCCATTTTAACAGTTATAAGCTTCAAATTTCACCGATTGCTTACGTATATAGTATGTATTGTTGTGTCAAAAAATCATGGAGATCGGTGATATATATAATATATATATGATGGTATATATAGTATATATATATAGTATATATATATTTTTTTACGATTTCGGCCCCATTTTAACAGCTAGAAGCTTCAAATTTCACCAACTGCTTACGTGTATAGCATATATTGATGTCTGAAAAAATCATTGAGATCGGTGGTACACATAGCATATATCTCATACAACCGATTGTTCAGATAAGAAACTTTACGCAATTTCTGCCCCGTTTTAACAGTTAGAAGCTTCAAATTTCACAAAATGCTTACGTATATAGCATACATTGTTGTCTGAAAAAATCATAGAGATCGGTCGTATATATATTATATACTTCATATAAACTGTCATTTTGACCCCTTTTTTACGGCTAGAATCTTCAAAATTCATCAAATTTCATCAAATAGTTACGTTTTCGTCATATATTTTTGAAATACGTGATTCGTAGTCATAGTTTTTACACGCAGACCACAAAAAACCTGAAACTTTGCATCCTCACACGAATTACCTACCTGTTTTTTATTTTATATTTATCTTAAAAATCGTTAAGGTATGTAGATCTGTTCACTATATATTTCTTATCTTATACATCCGATTATTCGGAGATTACGAACGGGATAAGATTATTGTTCAGCCCCATTCATGAAAGGTATGAAGTCTTCGGCACAGCCGAAGACAGTCCCGTTCTTACTTGTTTTGTTTGTTTCTTTTCTTAGATTTTTTTTTTAAGTTTTTGTTTGTATTCTAAAAGAAAAGAAAACTCTATTTATTATCTTTCTGAAGTTTTAAATTAGGAACTTATTAGAATTTGGATCACTCTCGAAATCCCGAAGTGCACGTGGCAAGCCACGAGGGTCTGCCAGAATACGCAATACCAAATTGGCACATTTTTTTAACAACCTTTTTTATTGCGTTTTTGTTTTTCTTTTTTTTTTTTGGCAAACCTAAATTTTCCACACCACTACAATTGTTAAATTACAATAATTCTATATAATGTTTTTTTTTTTGCTTTTTTACTTAATTTACGCGAGCGCTACGAATGTGTATACACATGTTTTTTTGTACAAACCGGAAGTTTCTTGTGGTGAAAATTAGAAGCCAACCCATGTGGACAGTCGGTTCTGTATAATAGAGTAGGAAATCCCCTTTCTTTTCTTTTTTTACTTTCAGCCGCCCGCCGCTCCAGCCAGATGAGCGTGGTGACTTCCACAATTGGTAATATGCATTCATAAATCTTGTTTGTTATCTTCTTTTTCTTTACACATTTTTTTATTTTATTATATTACATACTTATACACATCAGGAGATCACTGATAGGATACACTCACGACATGAGTTGAATTATACTAAGTGAGATAGAAGTCTATTAAGAGGTTTAATTTTTTATTGCATTTCTTTATTCTAGTTTTAATTTAATTCAAAATTGGTATAAATCCTTCATTTGTAATTGTAAAAAAGGGTGTTTCCTTAATAAGTTTATACATTTTTTTATATTTCTTTGATTTTTGTCTAATTTTTTTGTATTCATAATTAGATTAATATTCAATATTTTGGTTCACGTTCATGCCTCATGAACGAGAGGGGTGATATGACTCCACCTGACATGGACGGTCTGCTCCCGCTTGCTTTTTTTCCTTTTCTTTCTCTTTAGCTTTTACAGGTCCCTATATTTTTCTCATCTAGGCATGATATCAATAATTTTGTTTTTGTGACTGTGGGTCGAGTAAGGTGGCAAGAACCGCGCCTCAACGCCGACGGGCCACAGCCGGGCTACCACCATGCCTACCCGCCACCCTTCTCGCCCCAGACCAAGCAGTTACATTACAAGTCTAACAAAGACGCTTGGAACAGGGGAGGGAGAAAGGAAACTCCAGACTCGGAAAACAGCGGAAAAATGCATTGCGTGAGGGTAGTGGCGAATAATATGGTGGGAGACAAACAACTCAAAGGCGCTGCGAGTCTTACAGATACACCTACAACACAGTAAAGTGGCATCGATCGAGCTTCTCCTGTCTCTTGAGGGGGATTCGTTTGATGTGGCGCTGATACAGGAGCCATGGCTCTCATCTGGAGGAGAGGTTTCTATCTAACTTCAGCACCGGAGACCTAGCGGTAGTCGCAATAGAGGGAAAGGAAGAACTTTCCCTTATCCTGGCATCCTGCTACATGGCCCATGACGTGGAAGCCCCACCAGAGGAGTTCAAAAGGCTGGTGGATCAAGAAGGGTGCAGAGGACGGCTTGTCATAGGCGCGGTTGCGAATGCGGAAGTTATATTATGATTAATTTTAATTGTAATTGTTTAGTTAATTATTACTATAAACTTTAAATAACTTTGTATGAGAAATGTTTTCTTATATTCATAGAAAAAATGATTTTAGATTTTCATTTTATCTATCAAAAATTTTCATTGTAAGATATATTCTTGAAAAGAATAGTTTTAATAAACAAATATATAAAAATATATCTACAAATTTATTTGGCGCAGTCTACGGGTCAACATAAACTCAAGGTCAACCAAAGTCGTTTTTTAAAAAACGATTTATACAAGCGATATAAAAACGCCTAAAAGCAGATTACAAATTTTATAGCTACAATCAAAAAGAACATTTTGTAGCAAATTTTATCTCTAATCAAAAAGAACATTTTATAGCTAATTGTATCTACGATCAAAAAGAAAATTTTATAGCGCAATTTGAAAACCTAAACGCAGACTAGGAGAACCAAAATAAAAGGATATTCAATATACTACACCCATCAAACAAAAGCCATTGCAGACTAGGATAACCAAAAAACGAAGAAATTCAATATACTACACCCATCAAACAAAAGCCATTGCAAAAGAAATCGATCTACAATCAAATCATAGTCAAAAATATAAAAATGGCCTTACAATTAACTTTTCAAGATATCTTCAAGGATGCCCAGCACATTAAAGAATTCAGAGGTGACGGTAATTATGCATTAACTTCTTTTATTAGGGAAGTTGATCAGTGCTATCTATATGTAATACGGAACAGCAAATGAAAGATTATATTTATTATAGAGTAATTCTAAATGAAATTCAAGGCTTAGCTCTTAATACAATTAGGATTTTAGGGCCGAACCCAATTTGGGAAGCCACTAAAAAGTATTAATTAAAAATTTCGGAATTAAAGAGTCTTATCGTACTCTTTATCAACAAGCATTTTCTATTAAAAATTGCGGAATACAAAATTATTTTAATAAAATGTGTGGAAATTTGTGTAAAGTTAATGAGAAATACGAATTTGACAAGAAAAAGCCGGTTGAATTTAGTCCTCAGAACGTAGAAAAAATTATATTAAAAACATTTTTAAATAATATAGATTTAAGCTTAGCATCTTTAATTGTAAACAATAATTTTGATAATTTAAGAGATGCCTTAACTTTCTTGAAGGTTTTAATTAGAAATCATGAAAATAAAATGAGTTATACATTTAAAAATAATTCCGTATCCTTTAATAAAAGATCAAATTATTATTTTAATAATCCTAATCATTGTCCAACTGCAACTTTAAGTGACGTAAATAGTTCGAATAAACCACTCCAGGGATATTCAAGACAAAATCCTCCCAATTATTTAGGAAATAGAAATAGACAAAATTATAATAATAGAAATAATTTTAGAAATAATAATTCCAATTATAATTTGCATAATAATAATTATTCTAATTATAATTCAAATAATAATTCTAATTTTAATAAATATCAAAATACTAACCAATTTAGAAACAGATATAATAATGCTAATTCGAATATTGATAATAATAACGATATGGAAATAGATCATTAATTAATTATTCAAAAAAGTATTACCAAAACATTCAGATTAAAATTTTTTTAACAGCGTCAGAAAATCATTACCAATAATAGAATTAACAATAAACAATAATAAATTAAGAGCGTTAATAGGTACAGGTTCAACAACATCACTTTTAAATAAAGAAAGATTACCTGAATACAGCAGAGTTTTGCTTAACAAAAGTATTTGTTTTTCTTCTATTAATAGTTCAACTATTATTAGATATGAAATTATTACTGAGTTACCAAAAGATTTTAATGAAAAAGGGACGATGTCGTGGAAATTAACAGATTTTAAAGAAAAACAATTTGATGCAATAATAGGACAAAATATTTTAAAGCCAATGAAAGCAATAATAGATATGAAAAATGAGACGGTTACTATAAATGGTAACATAATACATTTTTTACAATAGTGTCCATATTTGTATAATGAAATTCACCAATTAGAAGTTTGTAATGTAGATAAAAAGTTCTTGAATGTATATTTAAAGACTTAAATAGTGAAGCACAAAAAGCTTAAAAAAATATTTTGACATTATTTAAAGAATTAATTTATATAGAAGACAACCTTTAACTAATACAAATTTAATTGAACATGAAATTCGAACAACAGTAGATAAACTTATAAATTCAAAATTATACAGATATCCAGAACTACATGAGAAGAAAATTTGCAAACAAATTGATTGGATGATGAATCAGGCAATAATAAAGGAGAGTAATTCTCCTTACAATAGCCCTTTATGGATTGTACCTAAAAAAGTAGATAATAGTGGGGAACAACAGTGGCGAATTGTTATAGATTATAGGGCTTTAAATAACATAGCAATTAGGGCGTTCACAATATTTTACAACTTTTAATTTAGCAAAAGGATTTCACCAAATTTTAGTTAAAAAAGAAGATCGATTAAAGACAGCTTTTTCTACTCCATACGGACATTATGAATTTGTCCGTATGCCATTCGGTTTAAAGAATGCTCCTGCAATATTTCAAAGGCTTATTAATTTTGTTCTGAAGGATTTGCAAATAATAAAATTTCTGTTGTATATTTAGATGATATACTTATTTTTTCAACTAGTTTCCAAGAGCATGTAAATGATGTAAGAAAGGTTTTCCAAAAATTAAAGGAAGCCAATCTTCGAACTCAAATCAATAAATGTAAATTCTTTGCAAAAGAAACATTGTATTTAGGACATGTCTTAACATCAGAAGTAGTTAAGCCAAATCCCGCTAAAATAGATCAAATTTTAAAACTTGAATTGCCAACAACAGTTAAACAAATTAAATCATTTTTAAGTACAACAGGTTATTATCGAAAATTTATTAAAGATTATTCAAAGGTAGCTTATCCGTTAATAAAGTATTTAAGAAAGGACATGAAGTTAGATTTAAACGATTCCAATTATATTAATGCTTTTGAAAAGTTAAAAAAATTACTAATGGAAGACCCAGTACTTAAGTATCCAAATTTTACCAAACCTTTTCAACTTATTACTGATGCAAGTGCTAATGCAATAGGTGCTGTTTTACAACAGAATCAACATCCTATATGTTATGCCAGTAGAACATTAAATGATCATGAAAAAAATTATTCGGTTACAGAAAAAGAACTTTTAGCAATTGTTTGGGCAACGACTTATTTTAGACCATATCTTTATAGTACAAAATTTGAAATTTTATCAGATCATCAACCTCTACGATGGCTTTTCTTAAAATATCAAGGCAAAGCTATGAATCCGCGACTTTTTAGATGGCTAATAAAGTTAAGTGAATTTAATATAACACTTAATTATATTCAAGGTAAAGAAAATCAAGTAGCTGATTTTCTTAGTAGAATAGATGCAAATACAAATGAAATCAATGTGTTATCGATTTCTAGAGGATTATTATTTAATAATGTAAATGACGATTTAGAAAAAATTAATTCTAAAGAAGATAATAGTAACATTTTTATAAAAATATTAGATACTGTAGAAAATAGATTTCAAGTACAAATAATATTGACAGATGATAAACGAAAAGAAAAAGAAATTAAACATAATAAAACAAAGATTTTTCTAAATTCTTTTGAAAATATATTACGAAGAAATATTGATAAATATTTAAATACTGAATATTTTGTGAATTAGATAATAGTAAATATAATGTTTCGAAAAATAAGATTATTGAAATGTACAAACATAATAATAATATTAAATGTTCCGATGTTCATATTATGCTAAAGACATTGAAACAGAAAAGGATGCTTACAAATATATACATAATTATCATAAAAATAAGACAGGACATACAGGAGTAGTTGAAAATTATGAGGGACTTAAAAGATTAATTTATATACCGAATTTGAAAGTTTTAATCCATAAATATATTAATAATTTTTCTGTTTGTAGTAGGACGAAATACTATCGAAATCCAATTAAGAACAAATTCAAATTAACGGAAACACCAACTGATATTAAACAAATTGTACATATGGATATTTATACAAATTCTAAATCAAATTTTTTAACTTTTATTGATAGATTTTCTGAATTTGCAACAGCTTATTATTTAGAAGATAGGAATAATCAAACTATAATTAAAAAATTAAGAGTTTATAAATCTCAACGTGGACATTTTCAGAAATTTATTTGTGATAATGAATTCAAAAGTATATATATAAAAAATTATTTGATGAATGGAAATATTGAGTTACATTTAGTTACATCAAATAACCATACAGGTAATGCCGATATAGAGAGGTTACATAATACGATTTCGGAGAAAATAAGAATGATGTCCATTTATTATACATAATTATTAACATAATGCTCTTAATATTAAAGATAAAGTAAGTAAATCAATTGAATTTTATAACAATAGTTTTCATTCTATAATAAAAGAAAAGCCAATAAATGTTGAAATTGGAAAATGTAATAAAATAAAAATACATGAAAATATATTTAAAAAAAAAAAATTATATTAAAAAAATAAACAAAAAAAGAGAAAATTACGTTGAAAGTAGGAAACAAGGATTTATTAAAAATTATAAATCAATTAGACATAATCAAGAACCCAAATATAAATTTCACAAATTAGATAACATTCACCTTTCGAATATAAAAAGGAAATTGAAATTTGGAGGCATTCTTAATACTAAAGAAATAGATAAAGATTAATGTGAAGTTTTTATTTTGCCGGCTCTAGGTCAAAAGTAATAAAACGATTTGATTTTTTTTATTTTCCCAATATATTTCGATCACCTTCGGAGATCTTCATCAGGGGGCTACAACAATAATAAACAATTCAGCTTAGTTTGTAATAACTAACAATAATAACTAAATAAACCATCCTATGTATATAATCATATTCATATTTATATACATACATACATTTATATTTTTATTTTGCTAATCTGCGTCCGTTCGGTTCGTCATGTAGCTTTGAACTAATTTTCCACGATTCTAGCAGGTGTTTGTAGATATGTGAGCAGCCGTCGGTATCTATTTTATAGTTAAGTCTCTTGTTTATTGGTGGGGATTCGTTTGATGTGGCGCTGATACAGGAGCCATGGCTCTCATCTGGAGGAAAGGTTTCTATCTAACTTCAGCACCGGAGACCTAGCGGTAGTCGCAATAGAGGGAAGGGAAGAACTTTCCCTTATCCTGGCATCCTGCTACATGGCTCATGACGTGGAAGCTCCACCAGAGGAGTTCAAAAGGCTGGAGGATCAAGAAGGGTGCAGAGGACGGCTGGTCATAGGCGCGGTTGCGAATGCGCAAGTTATATTATGATTAATTTTAATTGTAATTGTTTAGTTAATTATTACTATAAACTTTAAATAACTTTGTATGAGAAATGTTTTCTTATATTCATAGAAAAAATGATTTTAGATTTTCATTTTATCTATCAAAAATTTTCATTGTAAGATATATTCTTGAAAAGAATAGTTTTAATAAACAAATATATAAAAATATATCTACAAATTTATTTGGCGCAGTCTACGGGTCAACATAAACTCAAGGTCAACCAAAGTCGTTTTTTAAAAAACGATTTATACAAGCGATATAAAAACGCCTAAAAGCAGATTACAAATTTTATAGCTACAATCAAAAAGAACATTTTGTAGCAAATTTTATCTCTAATCAAAAAGAACATTTTATAGCTAATTGTATCTACAATCAAAAAGAAAATTTTATAGCGCAATTTGAAAACCTAAACGCAGACTAGGAGAACCAAAAAAAAAAGGATATTCAATATACTACACCCATCAAACAAAAGCCATTGCAGACTAGGATAACCAAAAAACGAAGAAATTCAATATACTACACCCATCAAACAAAAGCCATTGCAAAAGAAATCGATCTACAATCAAATCATAGTCAAAAATATAAAAATGGCCTTACAATTAACTTTTCAAGATATCCTCAAGGATGCCCAGCACATTAAAGAATTCAGAGGTGACGGTAATTATGCATTAACTTCTTTTATTAGGGAAGTTGAATCAGTGCTATCTATATGTAATACGGAACAGCAAATGAAAGATTATATTTATTATAGAGTAATTCTAAATGAAATTTAAGGCTTAGCTCTTAATACAATTAGGATTTTAGGGCCGAACCCAATTTGGGAAGCCACTAAAAAGTGTTAATTAAAAATTTCAGAATTAAAGAGTCTTATCCTACTCTTTATCAACAAGCATTTTCTATTAAATATTGCGGAATACAAAATTATTTTAATAAAATGTGTGGAAATTTGTGTAAAGTTAATGAGAAATACGAATTTGACGAGAAAAGCCGGTTGAATTTAGTCCTCAGAACGTAGAAAAAGTTATATTAAAAACATTTTTAAATAATATAGATTTAAGCTTAGCATCTATAATTGTAAACAATAATTTTGATAATTTAAGAGATGCCTTAACTTTCTTGAAGGGTTTAATTAGAAATCATGAAAATAAAATGAGTTATACATTTGAAAATAGTTCCGTATCCTTTAATAAAAGATCAAATTATAATTTTAATAATCCTAATCATTGTCCAACTGCAACTTTAAGTGACGTAAATAGTTCGAAGAAACCACTCCAGGGATATTCAAGACAAAATCCTCCCAATTATTTAGCAAATAGAAATAGACAAAATTAAAATAATAGAAATAATTGTAGAAATAATAATTCCAATTATAATTTGCATAATAATAATTATTCTAATTATAATTCAAATAATAATTCTAATTGTAATAAATATCAAAATACTAACCAATTTAGAAACAGATATAATAATGCTAACTCGAATATTGATAATAATAACGATATGGAAATAGATCATTAATTAATCTTTCAAAAAAGTATTACCAAAACCTTCAGATTAAAATTTTTTTTAACAGCGTCAGAAAATCATTACCAATAATAGAATTAGCAATAAACAATAATAAATTAAGAGCATTAATAGGTACAGGTTCAACAACATCACTTTTAAATAAAGAAACATTACCTGAATACAGCAGAGTTTTGCTTAATAAAAGTATTTGTTTTTCTTCTATTAATAGTTCAACTATTATTAGATATGAAATTATTACTGAGTTACCAAAAGAGTTTAATGAAAAAGGGACGATGTCGTGGAAATTAACCGATTTTAAAGAAAAACAATTTGATGCAATAATAGGACAAAATATTTTAAAGCCAATGAAAGCAATAATAGATATGAAAAATGAGACGGTTACTATAAATGGTAACATAATAAATTTTTTACAATCGTGTCCATATTTTTATAATGAAATTCACCAATTAGAAGTTTGTAATGTAGATAAAAAAGTTATTGAATGTATATTTAAAGACTTAAATATTGAAACACAAAAAGCTTAAAAAAATATTTTGACATTATTTAAAGAATTAATTTATATAGAAGGACAACCTTTAACTAATACATATTTAATTGAACATGAAATTCGAACAACAGTAGATAAACTTATAAATTCAAAATTATACAGATATCCAGAACTACATGAGAAGAAAATTTGCAAACAAATTGATTGGATGATGAATCAGGCAATAATAAAGGAGAGTAATTCTCCTTACAATAGCCCTTTATGGATTGTACCTAAAAAAGTAGATAATAGTGGGGAACAACAGTGGCGAATTGTTATAGATTATAGGGCTTTAAATAACACAACAATTAAGGCGTTCACAATATTTTACAACTATTAATTTAGCAAAAGGATTTCACAAAATTTTAGTTAAAAAAGAAGATCGATTAAAGACAGCTTTTTCTACTCCATACGGACATTATGAATTTGTCCGTATGCCATTCGGTTTAAAAATGCTCCTGCAACATTTCAAAGGCTTATTAATTTTGTTCTGAAGGATTTGCAAATACTAAAATTTCTGTTGTATATTTAGATGATGTACTTATTATTTCAACTAGTTTCCAAGAGCATGTAAATGACGTAAGAAAGGTTTTCCAAAAATTAAAGGAAGCAAATCTTCGAACTCAAATCAATAAATGTAAATTCTTTGCAAAAGAAACATTGTATTTAGGACATGTCTTAACATCAGAAGGAGTTAAGCCAAATCCCGCTAAAATAGATCAAATTTTAAAACTTGATTTGCCAAAAACAGTTAAACAAATTAAATCATTTTTAAGTATAACAGGTTATTATCGAAAATTTATTAAAGATTATTCAAAGGTAGCTTATCCGTTAATAAAGTATTTAAGAAAGGACATGAAGTTAGATTTAAACGATTCCAATTATATTAATGCTTTTGAAAAGTTAAAAAAATTACTAACGGAAGACCCAGTACTTAAGTATCCAAATTTTACCAAACCTTTTCAACTTATTACTGATGCAAGTGCTAATGCAATAGGTGCTGTTTTACAACAGAATCAACATCCTATATGTTATGCCAGTAGAACATTAAATGATCATGAAAAAAATAATTCAGTTACAGAAAAAGAACCTTTAGCAATTGTTTGGGCAACGACTTATTTTAGACCATATCTTTATAGTACAAAATTTGAAATTTTATCAGATCATCAACCTCTACGATGGCTTTTCTTAAAATATCAAGGCAAAGCTATGAATCCGCGACTTTTTAGATGGCTAGTAAAGTTAAGTGAATTTAATATAACACTAATTATATTCAAGGTAAAGGAAATCAAGTAGCTGATTTTCTTAGTAGAATAGATGCAAATACAAATGAAATCAATGTGTTATCGATTTCTAGAGGGTTATTATTAAATAATGTAAATGACGATTTAGAAACAATTAATTCTAAAGAAGATAATAGTAACATTTTTATAAAAATATTAGATACTGTAGTAAATAGATTTCAAGTACAAATAATATTGACAGATGATAAACGAAAAGAAAAAGAAATTAAACATAATAAAACAAAGATTTTTCTAAATTCTTTGAAAATATATTACGAAGAAATATTGATAAATATTTAAATATTGAATATTTTGTGAATTAGATAATAGTAAATATAATGTTTTCAAAAATAAGATTATTGAAATGTACAAACATAATAATAATATTAAATTTTCCGATGTTCATATTATGCTAAAGACATTGAAACAGAAAAGGATGCTTACAAATATATACATAATTATCATAAAAATAAGACAGGACATACAGGAGTAGTTGAAAATTATGAGGGACTTAAAAAATTAATTTATATACCGAAATTGAAAGTTTTAATCCATAAATATATTAATAATTGTTCTGTTTGTAGTAGGACGAAATAATATAGAAATCCAATTTAGAACAAATTCAAATTAACGGAAACACCAACTGATATTTAACAAATTGTACATATGGATATTTATACAAATTCTAAATCAATTTTTTTAACTTTTATTGATAGATTTTCTGAATTTGCAACAGCTTATTATTTAGAAGATAGGAATAATCAAACTATAATTAAAAAATTAAGACTTTATAAATCTCAACGTGGACATTTTCAGAAATTTATTTGTGATAATGAATTCAAAAGTATATATATAAAAAATTATTTGATGAATGGAAATATTGAGTTACATTTAGTTACATCAAATAACCATACAGGTAATGCCGATATAGAGAGGTTACATAATACGATTTCGGAGAAAATAAGAATGATGTCCATTTATTATACATAATTATTAACATAATGCTTTTAATATTAAAGATAAAGTAAGTAAATCAATTGAATTTTATAACAATAGTTTTCATTCTATAATAAAAGAAAATCCAATAAATGTTGAAATTGGAAAATGTAATAAAATAAAAATACATGAAAATATATTAAAAAAAAATATATATTGAAAAAATAAACAAAAAAAAGAAAATTACGTTGAAAGTAGGAAACAAGGATTTATTAAAAATTATAAATCAATTAAACATAAACAAGAACCCAAATATAAATTTCACAAATTAGATAACATTCACCCTTCGAATATAAAAAGGAAATTGAAATTTGGAGGCATTCTTAATACTAAAGAAATAGATAAAGATTAATGTAAAGTTTTTATTTTGCCGGCTCTAGGTCAAAAGTAATAAAACGATTTGATTTTTTTATTTTCCCAATATATTTCGATCACCTTCGGAGATCTTCATCAGGGGGCTACAGCAATAATGAACAATTCAGCTTAGTTTGTAATAACTAACAATAATAACTAAATAAACCATCCTATGTGTATAATCATATTCATATTTATATACATACATACACTTATATTTTTATTTTGCTAATCTGCGTCCCTTCGGTTCGCCATGTAGCTTTGAACTGATTTTCCACGATTCTAGCAGGTGTCTGTAGATATGTGAGCAGCCGTCGGTATCTATTTTATAGGTAAGTCTCTTGTTTATTGGTGTGTTTGTTATGTGGAGCATTTCTAAAGTGAAGCGTTTTTTGTAATTTTGCTCTGTTTGAAGTATGCTCACTGCTTCGAAATCTGTTTGATGGCCGCTCTCTGTACAGTGGGCCGCAAGCGCAGTTTTTTGCGTGTTACTAGCTGCTCTGCATTTTATATCAGATCGGTGGCCTGATATCCTCGTTTTCAATTTATTCTTAGTTGTACCTACATACTCTTTGTTACATTTATCGCTTTCATTTCCAGCGCATGTAATTTTGTATACAATGTTGTTTTTGTCTAATAATGCTACTTTACTTTTCATGTTGTTGTAGAAAATATTCGTCGTATAGGCTGGTTTATGTGCAATTTTGATGCTTTCCCTGTCACATATGTCGGAACCTTTTAATCTGTCGGAGAAGCCTGGTATATATAACATCGATTTGTACTTTGTAGTTGTTTTTTCTCCGTGTTTGGGTATTTTTATTTCACTGTAAGATTTTATCATCCTCCGTATAATTCCATGAGGGAAGTCATTCATTTTTAGTATATTTGCTATTTTTCTTTTGTTTTCAGGGTGGAACACTGCATCACTCGTGTCCAGCATTGTATACAAAATTACATGCGCTGGAAATAAAAGCGATAAATGTAACAAAGAGTATGTAGGTGCAACTAAGAATAAATTGAAAACGAGGATATCAGGCCACCGATCTGATATAAAATGCAGAGCAGCTAGTAACACGCAAAAACTGCACTTGCGGCCCACTGTGCCGAGAGCGGTCATCAACCAGATTTCGAAGCCGTGAGCATACTTCAAACAGAGCAAAATTACAAAAAACGCTTCACTTTAGAAATGCTCCACATAACAAGCAAACCATTAAACAAGAGACTTAACTATAAAATAGATACCGACGGCTGCTCACATATCTACAGACACCTGCTAGAATCGTGGAAAATTAGTTCAAAGCTACATGGCGAACCGAACGGATGCAGATTAGCAAAATAAAAATATAAATGTATGTATGTATATAAATATGAATATGATTATATACATAGGATGGTTTATTTAGTTATTATTGTTAGTTATTACAAACTAAGCTGAATTGTTTATTATTGTTGTAGCCCCCTGATGAAGATCTCCGAAGGTGATCGAAATATATTGGGAAAATAAAAAAGTCAAATCGTTTTATTACTTTTGACCTAGAGCCGGCAAAATAAAAACTTTACATTTAAACGTATAAAGGTCGCTAAAATCAAATATTAAAATATAAAGATTAATTAATTTTTAAATTTATGAATTTCAAATTTATTATTATTAATTGTTGTATTATAAACATATTTAATAGTTGATAAAATACAGGTGTATTTTAATTTAAATGAGGGAGAAGTTATATTATGATTAATTTTAATTGTAATTGTTTAGTTAGTTATTACTATAAATTTTAAATAACTTTGTATGAGAAATGTTTTCTTATATTCATAGAAAAAATGATTTTAGATTTTCATTTTATCTATCAAAAATTTTCATTGTAAGAAATATTCTGGGGAAAAAATTAATGATAGAGGTGAGTCCCTTTTTTGGTACATACTACAGACTAGTCTACAGGTGGCCAACAGGGGTAGGATGCCTACATATGCTGATCCTACGTCAAGTAATGTGCTCGATATCACATTGAGCTTTTAGCACGATATATTATAGAGTCCTTGACAGGTCATCGTTCTCAGACCATGCATATATCAGCTTCAGAATCCCCCTAAAGAGGGTAGAGAACGGGAAACCCTTTGAAACCCCTAGGGCAACGGACTGGTACAAATTTCATAAGGGAGCATCAGGAAGACTTGGGCATCCTAAAGAGGATACCACCACAGAGGAGTTGGAGGAGTGCAACAACTTCTCATCAAAGGCGCTGACAACTGCGTACAACAGAGCTTGTTTTCTGAGAAGATTCAAGGGGAAACGCGAGTCTCTCTAACTCAACTTCGTTCTGGATACTGTAAAAGGTTAAACTCTTACCTAACCAGAATAAACCCCGACATACAAAATGTATGCCCCGCTTGCAATGTGTCCCCACATGACACCAACCATCTCTTTAGTTGTAATGTGGAACCAACGCCTCTAACACCCCTCTCATTATGGTCCACCCCTGTTGAAACAGTAAGTTTCCTTGGACTCCCGTTTGAGGATATTGATGGCAATTTATGATCGGTCGCAACTATTAGGAGGGGCGAAGCACTGCTACAACAACAACAGTAAGGAGCTGAGTCTTCTTAGAGAGAACATAAAAAAGATTTTGCAGCTGGCAAAAGTTGCGGAAAGCGAGGAGTGCTGGGACGAATACAGACATCTTTTGAGGATCTAAAAACGTGAAATCAACAGGTCAAAACGGCTTTCATGGAAGATTTTCTGTGCCGACATAGAAGGCTCCAGAGAAACGGCGAGACTGAGAAAAGTCCTATCTAAAGGAGAGACAGTACAGGGACTGAAAAAAGGACGACAGGGAATGGTTACACAGTAGTGAAGAGTCGCTTGAGACACTATTTAACACACAATTTCCATCGGGAGATGATGCGGAAGAGTTGTGTTACCACGTCTACAGTCATAGTACGGAGCGAGAGGTACCAAGATTGGTGACAGATACCAAATTGAATGGGCAATAAAAACGTTTGCTATGTTCAAATCGCCGGGCCCAGATGGGATATTCCCTGCTATGCTGCAGATGGCAGGTAGAACGATTATGGAAGCTGCAGAATGATCACATCGAAATGGGGTCTGTGCGAGGCAACGAAATCTGTAAACTGAGGAACGCCGCAGGGTGAGGTTTTATCACCAATGCTGTGGACGTTGATTATAAACCAATTGCTTAGTCGGAGGATCAGTCAAACTTACGGCATATGCAGATGACGTTTCTGTCATCATAAGCGGCAGATGTCTAACAACAATCAGCTCTCTGATGGATCAGGCACTTCGGGATGTACATGCCTGGGCATCTGGAGTCGGATTAACCACCAACGCGGAAAAAACCGATCTAGTATTATTTACTGGGAAGTATAAGGTCCCTAATTGGACTGAACCTAAACTCGGATTATCTAGGAGTTATCCTAGATAGTAAGTTGTCGTGGAAACTCCATGTAGAAGAGAGAGTGGAGAAAGCCTCCGCGGCAAACTATGCATGCAAGAGGATGCTAGGATGCACGTGGGGCCTATCACCCAAACTCTGTCATTGGATATTTTTTTTTCTCGGACGTTGTGGCAGCGCACTGCCCTCAAGTGGCCCGATGAAACCAGGCCAATCCCGTTATTTTTTTGTTTTTGTTTTTTTATTTCATACATAGTTGTTTTTTTTTACGGCAATTGTCAAGCCCATGCTTTACTATGGGGTTCTTGTTTGGTGGACAACCACACAAAAGGTACGTATACCTAAAACTTGAGAGGGTTTGCAGAGAATCAATTATTAGCATAACGGGAGCCTTAAAAACTACCCCGACAGCAGCATTTGATGCCATTCTACACATACCAACTGCAGACCTAACGGACAAAAACATCGCGTTAGCAACGGAAACAAGGCTTAAGGCCTCGGGGCAGCTTGAGTGCAGGCCTTATGGCCACAGCAGTATAGCGCCATCTAATATCGGGCAAACGGAATATATGTTCCCGTGCCTGAGCCTCGAAAGAGATATTGGCGCCACAATTGAGACGGAGGGTTGGTGCTGGGGTGCAGAAATGGCAGAACATAAAAATACAAAATAAATGTAAGGCGCGATAACCTGCGAAGAGATCTAAGGCCGAGCTTCTCTTCCAATTTGCGTCGTGCTCCTCTTGATTTTCCCTACAAATTGGCCGGACGGGGCCTACATGTTTTCACTGAGAGCTTTTCATGACAGAAATACACCCGGAGCGCTTGCCAAACACTGCCGAGGGGCGACCCCGCTTAGAAAAATTTTCTTCTAATTGAAAAACCTTATTTCAAAAATTTTGATGTTGCTTTGCCCGGGGTGCGAACCCAGGGCATACGGTGTGGTAGGCGGGGCACGCTACCATCACACCTCGGTGGCCGCCGTACTATACACGTATATACGGCTGGTTCCAAATTAATGGAAGGGGTTGGGTCTGCTGTTTACTGTGTGGACCCAGAAATAAGTAGATCCTACAGGCTGCCATATTACTGCAGCGTTTTTCAGGCGGAAATTATAGCAGTGAATAAAGCAGCAGAATCTCTAGAGGAGGCGTGCTTAAGCTGCAGTCGCGTCAATTTATATATTGATAGTCAGGCTGCGATTAAGGCAATAATCTCACACAGTACTTCACAGTGTTCTGAAATGCAAAGAAGCATTGGAAAACTTCGCTCAGGCCGGACCATACATCTTTACTGGGTTCCCGGTCATAAAGGGATAGAAGGTAACGAAAAGGTCGATGAGTTGGCAAAGGAGGATGCAACAATCGCTGAGTCAACGATAGACGTCCCAATCCGTTTGGGAGAAATGAAAAGGGGACAGGAGTTACATATGATCCGTCAAGCAGGAATGGCGTGGAATACTTAAGGCGTCACATGCTTATAAGTTAGGCCTCGTCAGCCACAAGCAGTGTGAGCTCCAGGAAGAAACGGTTGAGCACATTCTGTGTTCGTGTCCTGTGCTCGCCAGGTCAAGGCCCAAGCTATTAGGGGCGGCAGAGTTGCCAGATCTCCAGGCGGAAATTAAGTTGGGTCCTCGAAAACTGCTAGTATTTGCCAAGAGTACGGAGTTATTCTATAACATATACCCTGGCACATGACTGGGGTTCTTCCGATTGGTCGTCAAACAAATTCTGGTGACACTATAGACACATTCAGTCTATGTGAGGTCTTTATTGACCGGACAGTTCAACCTAACCTAACCTACTGTGTATATATTCTAGGTCGCATAACGCACAGGGCTTTTTGAAATCTGCCAAGAATACGAAATGCTAAAAATTTTACGTCTGCCTGTTGGTAAATTTTGCGGCTGTTGACCTCAACAACTATAGAAAAAATATACATACATATGTAGATAAAAAAAATGTAGATACTGATTTATTAAATAAAATAATTTAAAAAAATTTTAAGCTAAACGGTTTTATTGAAAACAATACTTACATGAAGTAATAATAAAGTTAAAAGCTAGAAAATAATTAGGAGGGTCCTAGGTACTAGTCATCACACTCCTCATCAACCTAGGGCGTTGACCAGACAGTTAAATAAAAGCATTGGACGCATGTGATTTCTAAAAATGTGAGGCGTAGCATAACTTTATTAAGGTTCAGTTGGTCTTACATATGACTATCAATAGAAATTTGACGCGTCCAACGCTTTTATTTAATTGTCTGATCAACGCCCTAGATTGATGAAGAGTGTGATGACTAGTACCTAGGACTTACCTAATTATTTTCTAGCTTTTAATATTATTATTACTTCATGTAAATATTGTTTTCAATAGAACCGTTTAATTTAAACATTTTTTTTTTAAGTTATTTTATTTTCAAGTTTTTAGTCTTTATTTAATTGCCTATTATTTGATTTATATTGGAACAATTTTCCGTCATACCTTGTCAAATTTGGTTTCGAGACAACCCGGTTTCGGCTTTGTGCCATCATCCGTGTCGATTTTCGTTATGATCTGTTGTTTTCGTTTGTCCTGTATTTATAGTTCGTAGGTACATGAACAGGTATTGTCAAAATTGATGCTTCTGTATATTTAGTTATTTGTATGTGCTGTGTGCTCATTCATAACCGAGGGTGGGTTTTACTAATCGATTTGTGTGGGCGACTGAGGCAGGTAAAAGTCCGTAATTTTAGTGGTTTGACCTTGTTTGTGGGTACATACTTAAGTCTTCAATACATAATCCAAATATGAGCCAAATCGGACATCACAGGCCGCTTTCTATTCGTGAATGTATTATGTGTTCCAAATATGAGCCAAATCGGACCACAAATAGGATTTTTTTGAATATCTTGATCCTTGCGTCTCCTAGCGGCGATTTTTTTCATAGGTCGCTTTCTATTCATGTATGTATTATGTGTTTTAAATATAAGGCAATTCGGACAGCAAATACGATTTTATTTTGAATATCTCGATCCTTGCGCCACCTAGCGGCGATTTTTTCCCAGGCCGCTTTCTATTCATGTATAATGTATTATGTGTTCCAAATATGACCAATTGGGCCACAAATACGATTTTTTGAAATATTTCAATCCATGCGCCACCTATCGGAGTTTTTTCTTCTTATTATTGCTTGTAATCGGGTTCTGAACTATATTCCAAGTTTATAGCTTGTAGGTTATCGGGAAGTTACTTAAATTTCAATTACAAAATTCTGTTCGCCCGGCCGTTCAAGTCAAGCTAAATAAAACCGTTTAAATATAGAAATTAATTCTTATTATTTTCCGTTTCTCTCTTACAGAAGCAAATCACGTAGCGTTGATCATGGTCTTACTACTCCTTTTGATTTGTACTCACTACGTTCCAAAGTGGAAGGACGTTTCGAATGTGTCGACAGGTTGACAAGTGAGTATGATATGCATATCCTTTTCTTAATTCTTTAGTAAGTAAATTTTTCGTTTTCAAGCCCAAAAAATAAAATAGATATATCATAAGTTATTGTTAGATTTTATTAATAAATGTGTCTAGGAAATGAAGAAATTAGAAAAAACAATGCTGGCAAACCGTGTTACCAGCAAATTCCCAATCCACCACAGTTCATTATCGACGCTCCGCTCTTTGAAGGTTTGATCCTATTCGATGCGAAGGCACAATATTTGATTTAACAAGATATTTTGCAGATGTAAATAAAAAACTTTCAGCACTCCTGAAGAAATATGGGTCAAAATATGCCGAAGCCACCGTGGTATGGAGTTTCACCTGCAGCTCTTTTTTTTAATAATTGAGGAGTAATCTTTCATCAAAATATTCATACTAGCACAAACAATTTTAAAAAGTATTTAAAAGTGACAAACACCTATGGCAAAACTAAATTTTCTTACGTAAAAAGTAATGAGAAACGGAAAAAAAGAAAGAAAAAGAAGATATATTAAAACAAGTAAGGAAGGTTAAGTTCGGGTGTAACCGAACATTACATACTCAGTTGAGAGCTATGGTGACAACATAAGGGAAAATAACCATGTAGGAAAATGAACCGAGGGTAATCCTGGAATGTGTTTGTATGACATGTGTATCAAATGAAAGGTATTAAAGAGTATTTTATGAGGGAGTGGGTGTTCTATAGGTGGACGCCATTTAGGGATATCGCCATAAAGGTGGATCGGGGTTGACTCTAGAATTTGTTTGTACGATATGGGTATCAAATGAAAGGTGTTAATGAGTATTTTAATAGGGAGTGATCCTTAGTTCCATAGGTGGACGCCGTTTCGAGATATCGCCATAAAGGTGGACCAGGGGTGACCCTAGAATTGTTTGTACGATATGGGTATCAAATGAAAGGGGCAATGAACATTTTAAAAGTGAGTGGGTCTTAGTTCTATAGGTGGACGCCTTTTCGAGATACCGCTATAAAGGTGGACCAGGGGTGACCCTAGAATTTGTTTGTACGATATGGGTATCAAATGAAAGGGGTTAATGAACATTTTAAAAGGGAGTGGGCCATAGTTCTATAGGTGGACGCCATTTAGGAATATCGCCATAAAGGTGGATCAGGTTTGACTCTAGAATTTGTTTGTACGATATGGGTATCAAATGAAAGGTGTTAATGAGTATTTTAAAAGGGAGTGATCCTTAGTTCCATAGGTGGACGCCTTTTCGAGATATCGCCATTAAGGTGGACCAGGGGTGACTCTAGAATGTGTTTGTACGATATGGGTATCAAATTAAAGGTATTAATGAGGGTTTTAAAAGGGAGCGGTAGTAGTTGTATAGGTGGTCGCCTTTTCGAGATATCGGCATAAAGGTGGGCCAGGGGTGACTCCAGAATGCGTTTGTACAATATGGGTATCAAACGAAAGGTGTTAATGAGTATTTTAAAAGGGCGTTGGTCTTAGTTCTATAGGTGGATGCCTTTTCGAGATATCGCCATAAAGGTGGACCAGGGGTGACTCTAGAATGTGTTTGTACGATATGGGTATCAAATTAAAGGTATTAATGAGGGTTTTAAAAGGGAGTGGTGGTAGTTGTATAGGTGGTCGCCTTTTCGAGTTATCGGCATAAAGGTGGACCAGGGGTGACTCTAGAATGCGTTTGTACAATATGGGTATCAAACGAAAGGTGTTAATGAGTATTTTAAAAGGGCGTGGGGCTTAGTTCTATAGGTGGACGTCTTTTCGAGATATCGCCATAAAGGTGGACCAGGGGTGACTCTAGAATGTGTTTGTACGATATGGGTATCAAATTAAAGGTATAAATGAGGGTTTTAAAAGGGAGTGGTGGTAGTTGTATAGGTGGTCGCCTCTTCGGGATATCGGCATAAAGGTGGACCAGAGGTGACTCTAGAATGCGTTTGTACAATATGGCTATCAAACGAAAGGTGTTAATGAGTATTTTAAAGGGAGTGGGCCTTAGTTCTATAGGTGGACACCTTTTCGAGATATCGCCATAAAGGTGGACCAGGGGTGACTCTAGAATATGTTTGTACAATGTGGGTATCAAACGAAAGGTGTTAATGAGTATTTTAAAAGGGCGTGGGGCTTAGTTCTATAGGTTAACGCCTTTTCGAGATATCGCCATAAAGGTGGACCAGGGGCGACTCTAGAATGTGTTTGTACGATATGGGTATCAAACTAAAGGTATTAATGAGGGTTTTAAAAGGGAGTGGTGGTAGTTGTATAGATGGTCGCCTTTTCGAGATATCGGCATAAAGGTGGACCAGGGGTGACTCTAGAATGTGTTTGTACGATAGTGGTATCAAATTAAAGGTATAAATGAGGGTTTTAAAAGGGAGTGGTGGTAGTTGTATAGGTGGTCGCCTTTTCGAGATATGGCCATAAAGGTGGACCAGGGGTGACTCTAGACCTTTTTTGTACGATATGGGTATCAAATGAAAGGTGTTAATGAGTCTTTTTAAAAGGGAGGGGGTATTAGTTCTATAGGTGGTCGACTTTTCGAGATATCGCCATAAAGGTGGACCAGGGGTGACTCTAGAATATGTTTGTACAATATGGGTATCAAACGAAAGGTGTTAATGAGTATTTTAAAAGGGCGTGGGGCTTAGTTCTATAGGTGGACGTCTTTTCGAGATATCGCCATAAAGGTGGACCAGGGGTGACTCTAGAATTTGTTTGTACGATATGGGTATCAAATTAAAGGTATTAATGAGGGTTTTAAAAGGGAGTGTTGGTAGTTGTATAGGTGGTCGCCTGTTCGAGATATCGGCATAAAGGTGGACCAGGGGTGACTCTAGAATTTGTTTGTACGATATGGGTATCAAGTAAAAGGTGTTAATGAGTATTTTAAAAGGGAGTGATCCTTAGTTCCATAGGTGGACGCCGTTTCGAGATATCGCCATAAAGGTGGACCAGGGGGACCCTAGAATTTGTTTGTACGATATGGATATCAAATGAAAGGGGTTAATGAGCATTTTAAAACGGGAGTGGGCCTTAGTTCTATAGGTGGACGCCTTTTCGAGATATCGCCATAAAGGTGGACCCGGGGTGACTCTAGAATGCGTTTGTACAATATGGGTATCAAACGAAAGGTGTTAATGAGTATTTCAAAAGGGCGTGGGGTTTAGTTCTATAGGTGGACGCCTTTTCGAGATATCGCCATAAAGGTGGACCAGGGGTGACTCTAGAATGTGTTTGTACGATAGTGGTATCAAATTAAAGGTATAAATGAGGGTTTTAAAAGGGAGTGGTGGTAGTTGTATAGGTGGTCGCCTTTTCGAGATATCGCCATAAAGGTGGACCAGGGGTGACTCTAGACCTTTTTTGTACGATATGGGTATCAAATGAAAGGTGTTAATGAGTCTTTTTAAAAGGGAGGGGGTATTAGTTCTATAGGTGGTCGACTTTTCGAGATATCTCCATAAAGATGGGCCAGGGGTGACTCTAGAATATGTTTTTACGATATGGGTATCAAATGAAAGGTGTTAAGTAGTATTTTTAAAGGGCGTGGGGCTTAGTTCTATAGGTGGACGCCTTTTCGATATATCGCCATAAAGGTGGACAAGGGGTGACTCTAGAATGGGTTTGTACGATATGGGTATCAAATTAAAGGTATTAATGAGGCTTTTAAAAGGGAGTGGTGGTAGTTGTATATGTGAAGGCGTTTTCCAGATATCGACCAAAATGTGGACCAGGGTGACCCAGAACATCATCTGTTAGATACCGCTAATTTATTTATATATATAATACCACGAACAGTATTCCTGCCAAGATTTCAAGGGTTTTTTATTTCGCCCTGCAGAACTTTCTCATTTCATTCTACTTAATATGGTAGGTGTCACACCCATTTTACAATTTTTTTTTCTAAAGTTATATTTTGCGTCAATAAACCAATCCAAATACCATGTTTCATCCCTTTTTTCATATTTGGTATAGAATTATGGCATTTTTTTCGTTTTTGGTAATTTTCGATATCGAAAAAGTGGGCGTGGTAATAGTCGGATTTCGGCCATCTTTTACACCAATACAAAGTGAGTTCAGATAAGTACGGAACTGAGTTTAGTAAAGATATATCGATTTTTGCTCAAGTTATCGTGTTAACGGCCGAGCGGAAGGACAGACGGTCAACTGTGTATAAAAACTGGGCGTGGCTTCAGCCGATTTCACCCTTTTTCACAGAACTAAGTTATTGTCCCAGAATCTAAGCCCCCCCAAGGATTGGTAAATTTTTGTTCGACTTATGGCATTAAAAGTATCCTAGACAAATTAAATGAAAAGGGCGGAACCACGCCCATTTTGAAATTTTCTTTTATTTTTGCATTTTGTTTCACCATATCATTACTGGAGTTGAATGTTGACATAATTTACTTATATACTGTAAAGATATTAAATTTTCTGTTAAAATTTGACTTAAAAAACATTTTTTTTTTAAGTGGGCGCGGTCGTTCTCCGAGTTTGCTAATTTTTATTAAGCATACATATAGTAATAGGAGTAACGTTCCTGCCAAATTTCATCATGATATCTTCAACGACTGCCAAATTACAGCTTGCAAAAATTTTAAATTACCTTCTTTAAAAATTGGGCGGTGCCACGCCCATTGTCCAAAATTTTACTAATTTTCTATTCAGCGTCATCAGTTCAACTCACCTACCAAGTTTCATCGCTTTATCCGTCTTTGGTGATGAATTATCGCACTTTTTCGGTTTTTCGAAATTTTCGATATCGAAAAAGTGGGCGTGGTTATAGTCCGATATTGTTCATCTTAAATAGCGATCTGAGATGAATGCTCAGGAACCTACATACCAAATTTCATCAAGATACCTCAAAATTTACTCAAGTTATCGTGTTAACGGACAGACGGACGGACATGGCTCAATCAAATTTTTTTTCGATCCTGATGATTTTGATATATGGAAGTCTATATCTATCCCGATTCCTTTATACCTGTACAACCAACCGTTATCCAATCAAAGTTAATATACTCTGTGAGCTTTGCTCAACTTTCATATGAAAAGGCATTTGAACTGCTCCTGTGGAATACTACTCTATCTCGGCAGTTGGCTCAAAAACACCGTACCTCAAGAAACTTTTGAAAAACACCCTGTTTTTTTTTTTTTTTGTTGTTGTAGCGATAAGGACACTCCCCCAAATGGCCATTGCTAATCATATGTTGTGATAGGGCTGTAGTGGGTTTTTGTTTTTTATGTCGGCTTCGTGTTCGGCAGTGCGAATACCTAGTGCGCGCTTTGTCGTCCCAATATATGCTTTATCGCACTGCTGGTTTTCTTTCCCCATGCATTCGATTTTATATATGACGTTGTTTTGTTTTTGCTTGTGTATTGGAGATTTTGTTCTTGTGTATATTTTGGATAATGTATTTTTGGTTTATTAATAATTGTTTTTGTTTTATCGGCCTATTGATAAATCATTCAAGGTTCGATTCGAGCTCAAGGCCAGAACAATAATTTTTTTTTACGATAATTATTGTTTTTTTTTTAATTTTTCTATAATTGAAAAATTTTATTTTATTTGTGGAATAGTATGCAGAAAAATTTTCAGACAACCTGCCATAGCTTCGGAGATAGATCCATTTCGAAGGATGCTAAGCCTTCATCATCACGTGCATAGTCTCCGTGCTCAATATAGCATCACACCCACTCTTAGAAGCGTCTACTGTAATTATAAATTATTTTATGAAGTCAGGGAATTGTAGAAGTTGAGGAGACATTAATGCAAGTTTTAGTTTTTTGAAAGCGTTTTCGCACGCTTCATCCCAAACAAATTCAACTTTTTTCCGATTTAAAGGCGCTGCCAGAGACGAAAAATTGGGTATAAATCGCATGTAATAATTTGCAAATGCGACAAATCGCCTAACTGCAACTTTGTCTTTTGGCTTAGTATACCTTTTAGTAGCGTCTATTTTTGAATCACCTGGCAGCAAGCCTTTTGTCGTACATTTATGACCCAAAAAAGTTACTTCGGAACGAAGGAAATTGCACTTGTTTGGATTTAGCTTTAAATTGAATTTTCTACAAGTTTCGAAAACTTTTTCCAAATTTTTTCGCTACAACCGATGACGATATCATCGTCAATGTACATAAAAGCTTGATTTGACGAAATGCCTGAAAATGCTAATGACATTATACGTGAAAAAGAGCCTGGTACTATATTTAAACCGAAAGATAAAACTTTCCAACGAAAAGCTCCTCGATCTGTACTGAAAGATGTAACGTCTCTAGAATTGACATGAATTGGTACTTGGTGAAAACCAGAAAAAAGATCTAAACTTGAAAAGTATTTGGCTCTGCCAAGATTGTCGAGTATGTCATCTACGCGTGCTAGTGGAAATTTGTATAAGCTTTTTATTGACTTCTCGGAAATCTACGCACATACGATAAGACTTTTTGCCTGTTGGATCTTTTTTCGGTACCAAAATTAAAGGACTGTTATAATTTGAAAAACTAGGTTGGATTAAATCATTCTGTAATAGGGATTCGACTTGTTTATTTACTTCTTCGCGTTGTGTGTATGGCAAACAGTAATTTTTAATATAGAGAGGAGTTTTGTCAGTTAATCTAAGCTTTTGTTCGTAGAAATTGTTAAGCGTCATTAAGTCGGTTTTTAACGCAAAAATATCAGAATATTTCAAACATAAATCAAGTAATTTCTTTTTAACATAAGAAGGAATTTGTTTTGCTATGCGTTTTGAATCGTTAGATGTATTATTATTGAAGTTTTTATGTCTTCAGTTTGAATGTTGAAATCTTTCACGTACTTGACATCGTCGGTGGTGTTGGTAACTTTTTTATTGGGTTTTTTGTATCAACGATACATTTTGCTGTGAAAACACCGTTACAAAGTTCATGAGAATCTACAAAAACTGTACTTGTCGAATTTTTCAAACTAAAAACACGACAAACTTCGCATTTTGGTGGAATCACAAGAGTATTTGTTGAAGTGCTATGCAAAATTGAAATATTTACCTTTTCTGTCCCTTGTCCGAATGCAATTGTGTCATTAGCTTAATTGATTATGCATTTAGAAAGTCTTTCCCTATTATACCGTCCGAAGGAATATTAAAGTTGTCATTGACAACGTGAAGAGTCAGAGGAAAAAATGTATTTGATGCGATTATACTTGTATTAACTGTTGCTAGTGTTGTTACCGTGTCTGTTGTTACGCCTGTTATATTTATTACGTTACTGTCGTCTACTATTACATCGTTTGCCATACTGAAAAATTTTATTAATGAAATGTCTGCCTGTGAGTATACTAGAAAAGAACATATTTTATGATAATCGCTACAAGCGACTTCAACAAAATCGGAAAAATTTAAATTTAGACAATATATTGTATGATAAGTATTTAACCGAATTGCTCCTGTTCCCTCAGTGTTCGGGCCTGAGGGCTTCAGCATTTAAAGAACGCACATTGGATGAATTTCTAGAATTTGAACCCTGATTATTGGAATTTCTGTTATTTACGGACCTATTGTGAGTGTTATTGTTGAAATTGTCATTGCCTCTATTATAGTTGCGATTACTGCCTCTGTTATAATTGTTATTTCGGAAATTTGTATTAATGTGTTGCCTATTTGCATTACTGTTAAATCGAAAATTACTATTGTTGTTATATCTAGAATTACTGTTGCCTCTAGAATTTCCACGGAAATTAATATATCTTATTGGACGTGGCTGAAACGCTAACACCTGCCGCTCTTTAACTTCCTAGAGAGCGCTCTAACGAGTCAGAAAGCTCTTTTACCTGCTTGGAAAATTCTGAAAAATTTTTGTTGGTTACTCATAAGGCTGCAATTTTACCCGCGACAACTTTCGAGTTGTCTGGCCTAATTTTACTACATAACGCTTCTTTCATTTGTCTGACTGATTATATATGCGTTGGTAGGACTTCGCGAGCTTTGCCTTCGAGCTTTGATTTTATAAATGATATAAAAGTATTGGTTAACGTTTAGTCGGATAACTCTTCTATTAGGTCAATTTTATCAATAAATGAGGCAAGTGGTAATGCGTCGCTGCTGTAATTTTCTCGCATAATCGAGGCACAGGTACTAATAAATGATTTCCGTTGCTCAGCTGTAGCCTTTTTTGGATTGCTAATGTTTAAAATGGGACTAGACGTTAAGTTAAAGTTTGAATCAGAGTCTGAATTCGAATGAGAAGTGGGAATTTGTTATGAATTGGTTGGAGTGTCAAATCTTTTAAACTCTTCAAGGAAGGAACATCTAGGCTTAGGAGATTTTATTGTGGCATTTGAAGAATTTGAAGAACTCTCGGGATCTGACATGTATAAGTATGTAAATGAGACGAAAAATTTAACTAACGCTGTATTTTAGAAAAAAATATAAGGAATCTAATTTGAATGGAGGGTATAAGATTATACCATTATTTGTTGAAAAGAATGATTTGCTTAGCTGTATGTATTTTTGAAAGTTTTAGATTTTATAAATATATAATTGGTTAGCGAATACTTATTAAAAAACTTTAGTTAGTGAATTCTATTGAAATGCAAAAGTTAGTTATTAGTTAATAAGAAAAATTTTCAAAATCGTTTACTTTACGCTCTTGTTGTCCACAAATCCAAACCCAATGATTAGAATTAGCTAAAAAATTCCATGCAAAACGGGAAATGGGAATTAGGATCCACATGCAATTTAAAAGATGTTGAATATTATTTATGAATATATTTATTGAAATTTAAGAAGTAAAGTTTTTAATTGTACAAAAAAAAAATTTTAATTGAAACGTGTCACAGTGGCGCCTTTTGAGTTTTTTCTTTGCAAAAATCATAACTTTTGAACCAATGAAGATATTTTAAAAATTTTAAATACAAATGAAAGCTAATTATTCGAAGTTTTATTGTGTGAAAACTCAGAATGTCACAGATACAGGGTGTTTAAGTGAGTTGTGCTCACTTAAATAGCAAATGATATTTCTGTCCTTAATTGACCTTTTGTCACCTAACCCCACCTGTGACTTGCGATCACTTCTCCAAGTGACTTGCGTTCACTCCACTAGTTATGACTTGCGTTCATACAACCCTGGCGGTAGAGTAGACTGGAGTTGCCATCCAGTGCTTCCAGTCGACAGTGTTGGAATTGCTTTCCATCACTAATCTATGCTATAAATACAAGTGAAATGCATTAACTCGCTCTCTTGTTTACGTGGAACACTGAACACATATCATCAACCAATATCATCTACTTTTATCAAATTTTCATCGGATCATCAATTACGGATCGAGTACAAACATCATCATCTACGCCACATCCAACTCCAGGAAAAAAGAAAAGGAAGTATTCACCCACAACCGTAAGTTATATCGTTAAATATAAAATCATCCGAGGTAGCACTTGCGCTGCATTAACCCCGTAACCCCATCTAACCCTTGCGCGGTCACCATCATTCCCGCGTGATTGGTTCTCTAATCCCACCTAGCCCTTGGGCGGTCGCAAGACGGATTAAATCCCGAGTTCTATTCTTCAACTTAACTAATCAAGTTTCATTCAATCAAATTTTCTTTCCATTGTGGAATTATTTATCTTTAAATTATCATATTTGCTATTTGAAATATCAACCTTGAAATTCCAATTGTTAATTTTAAGTATTAAATTCAATAAATGAATTAGAATTGAATTCAAATCCATTTGCGTCAATGCGTTAAACATTTGGTCCTTGCGAGCCAAATTTGAATCAGTGGCAACGCAAAAAGTACACAACACTGTTCATATATCGCTATCGCCTCATCGCTAACCTTTTTCATTCGCAATTTTCCCATTCGTGTGTGCTCACCACCAAATTATGCAAAAAGTTTCCCACTGATTTAAAAAGTTTAAAAGTTTGACCTTTCGCGAAATAAAATTTCCAGTGTTTTCACACGGTATTTACCACAAACCAAGTTCAAAGTTACATACATAAGTGGTGGGCATACTCGCACCTTAGAAACAAAAGCGCGCAACATAATTTGCGCACCTACGCACAAAAACCTGTGAAGTGAAGTTCATTTTAACGGAGGAACGCTCTTTCAATTGGAAAACCACAAAAAATCATGCGAACTGTGAGGATCCGCACGTAAGTAGCAGTTCTCAGTTTTTTTCCGAAAAATTCACATTCGCCACCAAGTCGTATATTTAACCGTTATTTTCATATACGGTTATATATATAGATATATACATACGTACGGAATTCCAGTCCGCTATTTTGCGAATAGCTTGACTCATTTTCAACAATTTTTTCGATCGTCGCTTGCGCTTGCGCTAGCAGCGACGGCAGCCTAGCTCCCTTTTTGGCAGTTCATCACATATATGCATGTACATATAAATATTTACTTGTTAGTAAAGTGCATACTAATTTTCGCTATTTTCACTAGCCACTACCAGTAGTTACCCACCAAAAAACCCCTTCCCCTTTTAATTAGCTTTCGTCTAAGGAGATTAATAAAATTCAAAATATAAATATATATGTATGCATATATACAGAATCCTTCTAAACTTTAACACGTCTCTATTTGAGTTTTTCCCAAAAAAACGGACTCACGTATATACATATGTATAACACTTGTTGCTGATGCGTGCATATAAATATAATCGCCGGTTTGTATGAATGTGTCTACAAATGCCAAGCAAACAAAAATAGTGGTTTTTTCTTCTAATCTAGCCGTTCCAGTCGGCATAATTACATTTGCAATAAGGCTTTATCTTCGCGATTGGGTTCGTTCCCGACGATCCTCCGGAAAAATCCTTTCCTATTTAAAACCACAACAATCTTAAACTCCAGCACGTGAATAAATGCGTTATTACGTTGCTTGCGTTCAACCATAACACCTTTTGAGAAAACCGCTTATCTTTGCTTTCTCAAATTTTGAAGATCACACGTTATTTGCATATAACGTGTTTGTTACCACTCTTTTCTACATACCTCCACCATCATCCATCAATTCTACACATACTACGTTTATTTATACATCACACAAACATTTTCTGTCAAAAAAACATTCAACATCATACGTATATTTCAGTGAGTTCGGGGGGAATTCCCTAATAAACCGTGCTAAGATCCTTTTTGTGAAATTCCTTCGATATCAGTGGGGCATTCCCTAATTAACATTGCTTAGTGAATCCCTTTGCGAACAACGGAAAAACGGTTAAGTGCCTATTCATTTTCGAAAAATCGTTATTATAAATCTAAACCCTTCAAGTGACAGACGCCAGGTCCACTTTCCAAATAAGTGTTTTTCGGCTTGCGTCCGTTGTGTCGAATTTTCCCATCATCAACCTGAAATTTCGTGCACAATACTAATTGTGAACTCAAGTAGTCTCCTTCCAGTTTATATTTTATCAAATCAAACCCTTGATACCGTCTCCAATCATGCCTTCTTCAACAGAAATCATGTCCAAATTTATCTTCGACTCCAACAATTTGGTGAATTTTTGCACCAATTTTCAAAAGGAAGATCCTGATGACGAAACGGGCTCTTTATTGGAGGTCAAGTTAGAGGACCTCAACGGTCGTTGGGCTTCGTTAAAAAACGCCTATGAAAACGTCTGCATAGCGAAGTTTTTGGAGAGTTTAAAGAGGAAGCCCACAAACAATTTCAGCTTTGTGCTGACTCTTTCTATATCTGTAAATCACATATATTGCATCAATTTAAAATCCTCCTTGGGAATTCAACGGAGTCAGGCAATAACTCCCGCCAGTCTCTGCCTTTCGATCCCAGCTCGGTGTCCTGTCTCAAGGTGGCACCGTGTGATACAGAAATATTTTACGGTAGTTATGAGGACTGGCCATCCTTTCGTGATATGTTCACGGCCGTTTATCTCAACCATCCCAGACTGACACCCGTACAGAAACTCTATCACTTGCGAAATAAGACTCGAGGAAAGGCAGGCGCGATCGTAAAGCAGTACCCTTTGTCCGATGACAATTATTCATTAGCATGGGAAGCGCTAAAAGCCCGATTCGAAAACAAACGAATCTTTATAGATAAACCATTGAAATTGCTTTTCAACATTCCTCAAGCTACCTCGGAGAGTAGCGAAGGAATTCAAAAGATACAGAACACCATCAATGATTATCTTGTGATCCTAAAGATGCAAGGAATTTCCGTTTCCGAGTGGGACCCTATTTTAATTTATTTATGTTCATCAAAGCTACCAGAGGAAACGCTGTCTCTGTGGGAGCAGTCCCTCGAATCTAGGAAGGAGCTTCCTAACTGGTCCCAGATGAACCAGTCTCTGACCAAGCGTTAAGAAGTGGTTGAACGCCTACATGAATATAAAGGCACTAAATCACGCACTTCGTTCCCATCGAAATCCTCGCCTAAAATCCAATCCTATCACTCTCAAGAAAAACTTGCGTTTATTTGTAGATTATGCAACGACAGTCATCCCATGAAATCTTGCCCCGAATTCTGAAAACTAAGCGTACCAGAGCGTACCAAATTTGTGAAGGATATCCGGTTTTGCACGAATTGCTTCGCTTACAACCATTCATCTACCAACTTTCCCAGTGCCTTCCGATGTCTGCACTGTAAGAAAAACCTTCGCACCATGTTACACCTTCCCTTAACCAACCAGCCCGAATCAAAGGCTACGCCTAGCACATCCGCAAAAAAGGCAACCAATCTATTACACACCGAATCTTCCCAGAGTCCAGGCATTCAATCTTCAACCTTACCGAGGGCAATTGGGAAGAGTCTCCTTCTCCCAAAAAACCTGACTCCGAAGTTCAGGCTAATTCACAAAAAAAATAATACAACACCGTTTAAAACTACCTACCTATAAAGAAAACTTTTCAGTCACTGGGATGGGCGGAAAAGTAGTAGAAAAGGCTAATCGTGTCTGTCAACTCACGTTAGTATCGAAACTCAATCACACTCGTATCCATACAAACGACATCATCTTAAAACAGCTGACCAGGTTTCTTCCCTCCTTTAAACTATCAAAACCAAATCTTTCGGAAATTCAGGATTTAGATCTTGCAGATCCATACTTTTACATACCCGGTCCCATTGATCTTGTCATTGGCAGTGACCTTATACCCCAGGTCCCCTACATGGAATAAGACATGGAGTTTTTGGAAGTTTGCTTGCGCAAAATACCGCTTTTTGGTTGGTATCTGAGAGGACCATTAACATCCACCCAATGTTCTACCTTTCATACTCTTACCATGTTACATCCTCCAGTGACGAGAAAGCCCGGATCAAAGGCTACATCAATCGCACTTTCTACAAGTACCACCAACCTATTGCGAACCGAATCCTCTCTGCATACCAGACATCCCATCCTCTATCTAACCCAAAGCAATTGCAAAGAGTCATCGTCTTCCAAAAAGGCTGAAATCCAACAAAAAGCAAGAAATTTATACTCTCTACCCCTAGAGAAAAAACAACGTTTATTAGCGAAAAGTTGCAATCTATCGCCAAACGTTCACCACCCAAGGGCACCACTTCTATTACATCTTCGGTATTCATCTCCACGTATTCAAATTTCCTTGACCCCGCAGGATTGCTATCGCCATTGAAAAGTTATAATCAGAATATTTATATTGCTAATATATTTCATTTCTCTTTCCCATAATGGATTTTCATCCATTTCACATCATGGCTTCTCAAAAACTAATTTTGAAATATCGCATATAGTCAGCATATACATGCTGGAACTGTGCATATATATATTGGAACTGTGTGGAGTTTTTCTAATGGCTCACAGCATCAAACATTTATATAATCTTCCCATCTCAAAAACAATTTTACTCTCACGAGTGAAAAATCCTCCAAACATATGGAGAATGCATTTATCTAACGTTATTTCTACAAACATACAAAATATTGGAATCCCCAAATCTCCCAACTACAGACCACGGGCCTCACATGAATCAACACTCCAGTTCCTTCGGAGTCCAGCATGTCTCAATTTGAACGAGAAATATCTTTTCAACATTTTTTTCATTTTGGTTTTGTCAAGCCTTTTGCGAGAAGTACGATAAAAATCCCGTTTGATCTCTAAATAAAATCTTATCATATACAGTCGACTTTCGAAAACCATCCATGATCGAGCTGTGGCGCAGACCCGGAAATAAATAGTCGGGATATAACGCAGTTAACGAAACTCATTGTTGAGTTCAACAACATCGTATTAAAATCTATCTATCAGAAGCGGCATCGCATCAGGATGCCAGCATACCAGTTCTTTCTCGGTTCTGTTGTCATTTCTGTTTCTGCATCATTAATCATCCTAACAATATGTCTTTGAAGATTACTAAAAGTGACTTTAATTACAGAAACTATTTTCGGGAATCAATTATCAGCATCCACAAAATCATATCGGCTAGGATGGAAATTCAGCCATCAGAAATTCATCATCCAACCATCGATTTCTTCAAAGTTGTAAAAACTACAACAATCACACTATCGAATTATACGTACCTATCAGATTATCTTTAACTTTCAACCTGAAGATATTATTCAACGGTTTTGCCTTGCACAAGTGCAAGGGGGCCGCCATGTTTAAGTGAGTTGTGCTCACTTAAGTAGGAAATGACCCACCCAAATAGCAAAACCCCACCTGTGACTTGCGATCACTTCTCCAAGTGACTTGCGTTCACTTCACTAGTTATGACCTGTGTTCATACAACCCTGATGGTAGAGCAGACTGGAGTTGCCATCCAGTGCTTCCAGTCGACAGTGTTGGAATTGCTTTCCATCACTAATCTATGCTATACATACAAGTGTAATGCATTAACTCGCTCTCTTGTTTACGTGGAACACTGAACACATATCATCAACCAATATCATCTACTTTTATCAAATTTTCATCGGATCATCAATTACGGAGCGAGTACGAACATCATCACCCACGCCACATCCAACTCCAGGAAAAAAGAAAAGGAAGTATTCACCCACAACCGTAAGTTATATCGTTAAATATAAAAGTAGCACTTGCGCTGCATTAACCCCCTAACCCCATCTAACCCTTGCGCGGTCACCATCACACCCGCGTGATTGGTTCTCTAATCCCACCTAGCCCTTGCGTGGTCGCAAGACGGATTAAAGCCCGAGTTCTATTCTTCAACTTAACTAATCAAGTTTCATTCAATCAAATTTTCTTTCCATTGTGGAATTATTTGTCTTTAAATTATCATATTTGCTATTTGAAATATCAACCTTGAAATTCCAATTGTTAATTTTAAGTATTAAATTCAATAAATGAATTAGAATTGAATTTAAATCCATTTGCGTCAATGCGTTAAACACAGGGTGCTTCAAAAAAATTCGTCAAAGTCCAAAATTTTTAGAAAAATGCAAAAACAAAATGTTGTTAGTAAAAAATAAAAAAAAATAAAATGAGATTTGTCTTATAATGACGTATTTAAGGATTAAATAAGATAAACTAATGATTTTGATAAGATAGCGTGGAACTGCCCACTTATGATAAAAAGTTGTATCTAAGTAGTCACGTAATCAATAACTACCATAATCGATAGACGTATTGTTTCTTTTAAATGGCAATACTCTTTTAAAACTCAAATATCCGTTTTTGGTGCCACAATAACAAGGTGCTTCAAAATTTATCGTAAAATTGTACATGTTTTTTTTTTTAATTTACAAGCCAAATATGTTTTGTTTCTCCTTACATGTTGTATTGTCGTCGAAAACTTCTCCTTGTTGTGGTAGTGTATAAGCCAGCTTCAAAACAAATTCCATACATCTTATCCTAGCATGCAAAGGAGATATTCCATACTCATAATTTAGTTCATCAGTTATTGAATTATCAAGATTTTCAAAGTCCTTTTGGCTCTTCTTACAAATTGGACATTTCATTGTAGATGTCGTATTTGTTATTAAGTTCAAAACTTTTCCATCGACCATTGTTAGAAGAAAAGCATGCTTTATTGTAATGACATTTCCCTTTTCAATTTCAATTATTGTTGGTTCTAATTTGGTAATTAAATTTTTTATATCACTCACTGTAGCTTTTATCAGTTCCGAAGACTCCTTCTCGTATTTAAATAATATCGGGCGGCACAAAAGTTGATGACGGACGTGGATTTTTCCAATATTCTGAAGCTTCCTCTTTTAGTCGTAATGGAACAATAGAAGCCACAAACATATTGCTATCTGTAATTGTTTCATCGTCTACATTTATTCTTTGTTTATATGCGCTTTGTCCTGATGATCCATCACAGCCCCACTTAGTTATCAATGCTAGCTCCTTTGGCAGTGATTTCAACTTTTCTTCAGTAAAACTTTAAAGGAGTCATGTAGACGTATGATCCATTAGGTTTTGTAGCTCAATTTCAGCTGATACTTCGGTTATTTTGGGACTTAGAGGAACTGCTTCTTTCTTTTCTTGAGTAATTTTTTTGTATCCAGGTAAAATATCGGCATTACGTTGCAATAATGACTTACGCAATATAATAAATTTTTTCTTCGTTAAACCGAGATCTATAAACAGCGCCAAAGCTTCTTCGGGAGTGTATTTCCTAGGTAGCGCATTTGGTGGTGTGGGAATGCTGTTTTTGATCCTCATCAGTCGCACTGGGCTTGCTACCGCAACTGCTTCTGTTATATGAGACTTCACGTTTTCTTCGTCTTTTTTATATTTAATAGCCAGTGCTCTTGAAAGATGAGTCGTGGCCATAGCTTTTGTGGTATCAGACAGCTTCCTTTTCCTTGTGTAGGTAAAACACTCTTCTATGGGTTTTGTTGGTCTCCCTCTAGTTGGATTGGTTGACGTGCTAGGCGTTTCTTCGTCCAAAAAAGTTTTGTTAGCTAGCCACTTTTCATGCTTACCTAGAAATTTTGAATTGTTACGATAGACGTCCTTCCATTTTCTTTCTATCATAATGTATTGTAAACCAATTTTTTCTTCCAGGCCTTCCTTTTATTTAATGCTTCTTTCACTCGCTAATTCTCTCATAATAGCCTCAACGAAGTACCGTCTTGACTTTGTAGATTTAAACACCACAAATAGTTCGAGTTTTCTAGATACATATTAGAATTGGCTTCGAGTGTATCTGACTAAATATCAAACTGTGAACTATATTTAAAAATACTATTCACTTTATTTAAGAAAACAGAATACTTATTTCCTTAATCTCCAAAAGACGAATGATAATGTGCATTGTATGATGGATATCTTTATATACCTCCTCAAATTATTAAAATGAATTTCAGGTATACAATTCGTAACTAAAAAAATGTATGTTGTTAACAAGTTCCAATAACAAAAACGACCTTACGGCCGTACTGAATTATATATACCTGCTCAGGCGCGTATTTATGCCCAAGGTTGGTTAACTTTATTTCAGGTAAAAAATGAAGTTGCAGCTGAACGCAGGTAGACTTTATGAATTTAGGTAACTGAATATTTCACAAATAACTACTGTTAATTTGACGGAGCACATATTTTAACATTTTTTTTTTCATCAAAGTTTTAAAAAGGGCCTAAAAATAGGCATTTCGAAAAACAGGTATATCCGCCAACTTTTAACAAAAAAAAAACAACAATTTTTTTTTTTTCAATCCTAAATTAAATTATATTTAATTGCTATACAAGAAAACGACAACCGGCCGCCTTATTTACTCACAAAACCATTTTAAATACAACGAAAAAGAAGAAAATTTTCAAAATTTTCCCAATGTTGAAAATTGGTCAACTTTGAGCGGCTCTACCTGGTAAACTATAATTTTCTGTGAAAAAACACTTATATATTCTTGATCACTGGAAAATTCTCTATTAGAAACATGTATTAGATTTAGCGAACGCTGATTTTTGCCATGCTTTAACAGCAGAGGCGCCACTGTGCGTGTGGCAAAAATTATAATTTTGATTGAATTTTTATTATTTAATTGTAAAAATTAGAGAGGGGCAAATGTATTTGTTTAGGCTGTGCGGTCCGGCTTTTATAAACATTTTATGGTTTAACTTGTAATATAAATGACCTCATACGCACCAGGATTAATCATATTCATTAGTCATATTTATACACGGACGCACCGCTTTAAAAAAAAAAATTATAATCATATATTTACCTGTTTACACGCGGACGCTTAAGAAAATGTAGACAATTTTTTTTGTATTTTTTTGGATGGAGCCCACTGTAGGGCAGAATGAGACTAAAACTGGAAAAACTTTTATTGAAAATTTATTGAATTTTGGAAACTGTTTGAATAATCAAAAACATTGAAGCAATAATTGAAAAAGGAATAAAATTATCTTTTTCTGTTTTTGTCCGACCCTCTCCCACAGTGCCTACCTATAATCTTACACATATAGCTAAAAGTATGTGGAATTCAATTAATTTGCATGCAAAAAAGATTGTTTTTTTTGTAGTAAGTATGGTAAGTAATTTTGTGAAAATTGGAAAAGTTAATATAATATAAAATGTATTTACATTTTAGTATGTATGGAAACTAGATATCGAAAATTGAAAAAAGTTTTTTTTTTGTGTGAAAATTATGTATTATGTGTTATAAAAAAAAATGTTACTGTACCGCTGCTCTGCTTGCGGCTCTGCTGCTGATGGCGTTGCTTCCTGCTGCGCACTTTCCGCTATTTTTCTGCTGCACTTGCTGTTGCTGATGGCGTCACACGTTTTCAGTTGCTTGGTGGTTTGCCGTTATGACGGTGGCGTGGCTAGTGCCGTTATGATCTCAGAACGAGATCGAAATATCGACCAAATAAAATTAGAAATACAAACATTTAAACTGTGTTTCAATTTTTTAAACTGCCTCGAGCTCATCAAAATTTAATAAATTATAATATTTGAAGGCAAATAAAAATATTTTTAGAATGTAGATTTTTAACGTTTTGTACTTTTTTTTGTGGATTTTTTGTAAATTTTGTATTTTTTCGCAAGTTTTTCTAAATTTTTGTATTTTTTGTAGGTTTTTCTAAATTTTGTATTTTTTTGTTATTTTTGATTTTAAACTTTTTTATAACCATTTTTGTATATATATTGTAACGAATATTAGCAGCACTAAGGGATACTATCATCTCTAAGCCGAAGCTAAGCAGTGACTTGTATGCACATCAATAATTCAATCATTATGTCTACACATATGTACGTACACGCAGCGGAGAAGCAACGCACAAACACATGCAGATATCTTATCTGAGATGCTCCCAAAAGTATGCAATTATAATTGTGGAAGTGTCGCTCACAAATACCCGCGCATATGAGAGCTATACACGTGCATCTGTAGTTATAAATTATATAGCAGTAACTAAGTAAATTCTGGAAGAGCCTAGAACTATGCAAACGAGAAATCACAGAGTATAAAAGGCCACAACAGTAGGGGCATGACAATCAGTTTCATTTAAGCAAGCTATTGGTTGTGAAGTATCAGTATTATTGTGAAGTACTTTAATAAAGGCCATTTTGCATTATTAAATATTGGAGTTATTTATTCAATAGTTTAGTGATTCGAACGTTAGCAGAAGATTGCAAATAAGGGGAATTGCAGTGAATTCGTTACAATATATATTTTTGTTAATATGTCATTTCATTCCTTTTTTTTTGTAAATTTTATGTGCGTTTTTTCCTACATTAATCGGGGGTACATCCACGCCTGTTGGGAGACTTGCCTAATGGCCACTCGCCGCATTTACAGGGCTTCGGCCCACGGTCGCCATATCGAAGATCCATTTTATCGATCGGAAAAATGTCTGCGCGCACACTTACACCGAACCAGGCACGCACGCACTTTCTTTTATTTTCTGTTCATCTCTTTAGCCTTTCCAACTTTTAATTAATAAAACTTATTTACTTTTTAAATATATAAATGTATAGTCTTTTATTTAATCTCTTTTTAATTTATGTCACACAAGGCACTTATCTTTTCATTTTTGATTTTCAAGACTAACGCGTGTAGTCAATTTGCCGGTTCACTTAAAACTCACTTCCACCGACAAGCTGTTAACCCAGCAACCTTGCCGGTATGCCTTTTGCGCATACCGGTACAATCCGATTGGTTGAACCCAGCACTTTGAGTGGTGCCAAGTGCATCTGATGCATGGTTGCAGCTTGCCGTTGGATGTGAGGGGAGTTGCCAGTTTCAATTTAATATGACACTACAAGCTTTTCATGGCAGAAATTCACCCGGAGTGCTTGCCAACCCTGCCGAGCGATGTGGCCGCTTAGAAAATTTTTCTTCTAATTTAAAAACATGATTTCTAAAATTTTGATGTTGCTTTGCCAGGATCTTCTGTGTGGTAGACGGAGCACGCTACCATCACACCACCGCACCGTGGTCGGTTCCATAGGCCAAAAATAAAAAAATCAAAGTGAAAAGTTTGTCACCAATGTGTGTTTGGTATCTCTTATCAGAACAGCCTTGTTTATGCCACAGGCCTAAATATATCAGCCCTCCCTCGTAGCAATGTACTTAGTTAACGAATACATTCATAAAGGTGTTTTCACAAATACACACACACATTCAAATGTATAAGCTGCAATTGTTTATACACATTACATTAAACTTTTCTTTACTTTACTGCTATGGACCGACTATATAGCAACTTTCGGCGGGGAAACTCAACGAAAGTGGCCGTATAGTGGGCTCGTAGCTTTTCTCTGCCAAGCGTGCGGCCTTTTTTGATCCAGCCGTCGAAGTGAAAGCATCCTGCCAACATACGTCACGTAAGTCCTAATACTTTTCAATATTAATTATATATTCCACAACAATTGTTAAACCTATTTCCTTAACATTTGTTGTTTCATTCTAATTGTTTAATAAATACAAACTATCACTTTGTCATTGAACTAATACGAAATTTCTGGTGTTTTTTCTTTCTCTCCTTTTTCCGCCTAATCTCAATCTTCTACAATTCCGTGGGTGCGCGCCGTGGCCACCACGAAATTGTGCATGGTCCTTACCACGCCGGCAAAGAGAACCGCACAAAAGAAAATACAGTCCACTTCACTCCTTTAGATAAGATCAAGGAAGCAGTTAAAATACTCGTGATAATACACCAAGATCAACATCCGCAATTGGCACACAAACAAAAGTGACAACTACAATTTCTTGTTGATACAAGAAAAATCCGAGGAAGACGCAATACCAGACATCAACAACAACAACACCAAATCACATTTTTTAATTCCGGATCATCAACAATTTATTGAAAGGTACGTGGTTTATAAATATTCCGTGCTAGGTAGGGTTTTCTTTTCCTTTTTTAATAAAAATTTCAAATAAAATATAAATTGTTGTAAAGTGTTTATTTATATTAAATCGTGCAAGTGATTTTTCTGAAGTGAAAAATTTATATTTCGTGAGAAAAAGGCGCGTAACGCAGTTATTTAAAGTTTGTGCATCACGCCTTGTGACTATCTGGAACAATCCCTCACCCGCGGTAAGATTGTCCGGACACAGCTCAAGGTAGCACAACACTGCTCCAAAGATTATCATAATCTCAAACACCGCTTTGCGCCACTTTTCTATCTCCATTTTAGCATAATTTTCATTTTCAAAAAATATTCACATAATTAAATTTTGATTTGTTAAGGTTGTTTAACCAAAAAAAATTTTTGTTTTTGTTTTTATCGGCCTATTGATAAATGATTCAAGGTTCTATTCGAGCTCAAGGCCAGAACAATAATTTTTATTTTTTTTCTAATGATAATTATTGTTATTTTTTAATTTTTCTAAATTTGAAAAATTGTATTTTGTTTTTGGAATAGTAAGTAGAAAATTTTTCAGACAACCGGCCATAGCTGCGCAGATAGATCCATTTCGAAGGGTGCTTCAGTCAGTCTTCATCATTTAGCTATACAGCGGTGGTTTGTTTGACTGGCAAATTTGCTACTTCTATTCCTTTGTACCAACTATATTTATTCAGTGTTGCGCCACCTGGCGCAAATCACTGGTAATGCTGGATTTTTGTTTATTGTCAATTACTTTGTTTGACATTCCCAAGTGCTCATGGTTTATTAACAATTGTTTTTGTTTTTATCGATCTATTGATAAATAATTCAAGGTTCGATTCGAGCTCAAGGCCAGAACAATAATTTATATTTTTTTTTTCTAATGATAATTATTGTTATTTTTTAATTTTTCTAAATTTGAAATATTGTATTTTGTTTTTGGAATAGTAAGTAGAAAATTTTTCAGACAACCTGCCATAGCTGCGCAGATAGATCCATTTCGAAGGGTGCCTAAGCCTTCATCATCAGTACGCTTTAGGCATGCTGCGCTAACCATTTAGCTATACAGCGGTGGTTTATTTGACTGGCAAATTTGCTACTTCTGTTCCTTTTTACCAACTATATTTATTCAGTGTTGCGCCATCTGGTGCAAATCACTGATAATGCTGGATTTTTGTTTATTGTCAATTACTTTGTTTGACATTCCCAAGTTCTCATGGTTTATTAACAATTGTTTTTGTTTTTATCGGCCTATTGATAAATGATTCAAGGTTCGATTCGAGCTCAAGGCCAGAACAATAATTTTTATTTTTTTTCTAATGATAATTATTGTTATTTTTTAATTTTTCCAAATTTGAAAAATTGTATTTTGTTTTTGGAATAGTAAGTAGAAAATTTTTCAGACAACCTTCCATAGCTGCGCAGATAGATCCATTTCGAAGGGTGCTAAGCCTTCATCATCAGTACGCTTTAGGCATGCTGCGCTAACCATTTAGCTATACAGCGGTGGTTTGTTTGACTGGCAAATTTGCTACTTCTATTCCTTTTTGCCAACTATATTTATTCAGTGTTGCGCCATCTGGTGCAAATCACTGATAATGCTGGATTTTTGTTTATTGTCAATTACTTTCTTTGACATTCCCAAGTGCTCATGGTTTATTAACAATTGTTTTTGTTTTTATCGGCCTATTGATAAATGATTCAAGGTTCGATTCGAGCTCAAGACCAGAACAATAATTTTTATTTTTTTTTCTAATGATAATTATTGTTTTTTTTTTAATTTTTCTAAACTTGAAAATTTTTATTTTGTTTTTGGAATAATAAGTAGAAAATTTTTGAGACAACCTGCCATAGCTGCGCAGATAGATCCATTTCGAAGGGTGCCTAAGCCTTCATCATCAGTACGCTTTAGGCATGCTGCGCTAACCATTTAGCTATACAGCGGTGGTTTGTTTGACTGGCAAATTTGCTACTTCTATTCCTTTTTACCAACTATATTTATTCAGTGTTGCGCCATCTGGTGCAAATCACTGATAATGCTGGATTTTTTTATTGTCAATTACTTTGTTTGACATTCCCAAGTGCTCATGGTTTATTAACAATTGTTTTTGTTTTTATCGGCCTATTGATAAATGATTCAAGGTTCGATTCGAGCTCAAGGCCAGAACAATAATTTTTATTTTTTTTTTTTTTCTAATGATAATTATTGTTATTTTTTAATTTTTCTAAATTTGAAAAATTGTGTTTTGTTTTTGGAATAGTAAGTAGAAAATTTTTCAGACAACCTGCCATAGCTGCGCAGATAGATCCATGTCGAAGGGTGCTATGCCTTCATCATCAGTACGCTTTAGGCATGCTGCGCTAACCATTTAGCTATACAGCGGTAGTTTGTTTGACTGGAAAATTTGCTACTTCTATTCCTTTTTACCAACTATATTTATTCAGTGTTGCGCCATCTGGTGCAAATCACTGATAATGCTGAATTTTTGTTTATTGTCAATTACTTTGTTTGACATTCCCAAGTGCTCATGGTTTATTAACAATTGTTTTTGTTTTTATAGGCCTATTGATAAATGATTTAAGGTTCGATTCGAGCTCAAGGCCAGAACAATAATTTTTTTTTTTTCTAATGATAATTATTGTTATTTTTTAATTTTTCTAAATTTGAAAAATTGTATTTTGGTTTTGGAATAGTAAGTAGAAAATTTTTCAGACAACCTGCCATAGCTGCGCAGAAAGATCCATTTCGAAGGGTGCTAAGCCTTCATCATCAGTACGCTTTAGGCATTCTGCGCTAACAATTTAGATATACAGCGGTGGTTTGTTTGGCTGGGAAATGTGCAACTTCTATTCCTTTTTACCAACTATATTTATTCAGTGTTGCGCCATCTGGTGCAAATCACTGATAATGCTGGATTTTTGTTTATTGTCAATTACTTTGTTTGACTTTCCCAAGTGCTCATGGTTTATTAACAATTGTATTTGTTTTTATCGGCCTATTGATAAATGATTCAAGGTTCGATTCGAGCTCAAGGCCAGAACAATAATTTTTATTTTTTTCTAATGATAATTATTGTTATTTTTTAATTTTTCTAAATTTGAAAAATTGTATTTTGTTTTTGGATTAGTAAGGAGAAAATTTTTCAGACAACCTGCCATAGCTGCGCAGATAGATACGTTTCGAAGGGTGCTAAGCCTTCATCATCAGTACGCTTTAGGCATGCTGCACTAACCATTTAGCTATACAGCGGTGGTTTGTTTGACTGGCAAATTTGCTACTTCTATTCCTTTTTACCAACTATATTTATTCAGTGTTGCGCCATCTGGTGCAAATCACTGATAATGTTGGATTTTTGTTTATTGTCAATTACTTTGTTTGACATTCCCAAGTGCTCATGGTTTATTAACAATTGTTTTTGTTTTTATCGGCCTATTGATAAATGATTCAAGGTTCGATTCGAGCTCAAGGCCAGAACAATAATTTTTATTTTTTTCTAATGATAATTATAATTATTTTCATCACAACTACGAAAATATAAAATTAACACCGCCAAAAACCTCATACACAAAATCTTGACTATAAGCCATCAGCAATTTCATGACGACAACATAAAGAAAATACAGATGACGATTAAAAGAAATAATTATCCTGACTACTGACCTTATAGAACAAAAATTAAATCAAATTCAACAAAACCAATCACTAGCAACAACAACAAACAATGAAACGAAACAATATCACAGTGTCACTCATATTCCCAGGCTAACAGAAAATTTAACACAAGACGTAATTAAACAACAGAACATCAAAATAGCTTACAAATCCAACCATACATTATCAAGATGCTTTACAAAAACAAAAACCCCTATAAACAGAGAACAACAAAGCAATGTGGTTTACAAAATAGAATGCAAAGGGAATAACGAAGAAAAATGCAACAAAGTTTATATAGGAACAACTAAGCGCGCTTTGGGTACACGATTAGCTGAACATGAAGCTGATATTAGGAAACAAAAACAAAATACAGCTCTCTCACAACACGTAATAACACACAACCGCGTCGCTGACTTCGAAAACACGAAAATAGAAGCTAGAGAAAAAAAACGATACACCTTGGAAAGCCTACGAATTTTGCAAAATAGGGAAAAGACTATGAATAAGAAAGAGGACACAGATGGTATCGCTGCCACTTACATATTATGTTTATAACATTTTACTTTTAGTATGACAAGTGTACCACAGTAGATGGTATCGTTTTATTTTTTATTTTATATTTTTAATCTTCTACATTTTTAATCTTTTTTCTTGTAATTATGTTTTATTTCTTTAATTTAATGCCGTAATTCAAATGTAAGTGAAAATTTGAAAACTTATAAATCAATGTTAAATGTTAATATGTGTAATTGTGATAATTTCAAATTAATGTTGTTGTTTTTGTGTTTTTATTGTTAATAAATACAGAATTGCTCCAGAAGAAGCCAAGGAAATTTGGCGAAACGTCGAGCTGTAAGGTGAAATAAATTGTTTTATTTGCACTAGTTCAGAATAGATCGGAAAAGCTTAACAAAAATATATGAAAATCAATCAAACCGATCGGAAACCAATATATAAAATTATTGTTATTTTTTAATTTTTCTAAATTTGAAAAATTGTATTTTGTTTTTGGAATAGTAAGTAGAAAATTTTTCAGACAACCTGCCATAGCTGCGTAGATAGATCCATTTCGAAGGGTGCTAAGCCTTGATCATCAGTACGCTTTAGGCATGCAACGCTAACCATTTAGCTATACAGCGGTGGTTTGTTTGACTGGCAAATTTGCTACTTCTATTCCTTTTTACCAACTATATTTATTCAGTGTTGCGCCATCTGGTGCAAATCACTGATAATGCTGGATTTTTGTTTATTGTCAATTACTTTGTTTGACATTCCCAAGTGCTCATGGTTTAATAACAATTGTTTTTGTTTTTATCGGCCTATTGATAAATTATTCAAGTTTCGATTCGAGCTCAAGGCCAGAACAATAATTTTTATTTTTTTCTAATGATAATTATTGTTATTTTTTAATTTTTCTAAATTTGAAAAATTTTATTTTGTTTTTGTAATAGTAAGTAGAAAATTTTTCAGACAACCTGCCATAGCTGCGTAAATAGATCCGTTTTGAAGGGTGCTAAGCCTTCATCATCAGTACTCTTTAAGCATGCTGCGCTAACCATTTAGCTATGCAGCGGTGGTTTGTTTGACTGGCAAATTTGCTACTTCTATTCCTTTTTACCAACTATATTTTTTCAGTGTTGCCATCTGGTGCAAATCACTGATAATGCTGGATTTTTGTTTATTGTCAATTACTTTGTTTGACATTATTGAACTAAGTGCACTATGTATTATAGCAACAAAATAAATTGCGATCGTAATGCCCGTGTAAATAAGGTAAAGTGATTTGTATGTGGAAAAATTCTTTAATTTATTGTGCGCGTAAATTAAAATTAAAAATGTTTTTTGATTCAAAGTTCGATTCGAGCTCAAGGCCAGAACAATAATTTTTATTTTTTTTTTCTAATGATAATTATTTTTATTTTTTAATTTTTCTAAATTTGAAAAATTGTATTTTGGTTTTGGAATAGTAAGTAGAAATTTTTTCAGACAACCTGCCATAGCTGCGCAGATAGATCCATTTCGAAGGGTGCTAAGCCTTCATCATCAGTACGCTTTAGGCATGCTGCGCTAACCATTTAGATATACAGCGGTGGTTTGTTTGATTGGGAAATTTGCAACTTCTATTCTTTTTTACCAACTATATTTATTCAGTGTTGCGCCATCTGGTGCAAATCACTGATAATGCTGGATTTTTGTTTATTGTCAATTACTTTGTATGATATTCCCAAGTGCTCATGGTTTATTAAAAATTGTTTTTGTTTTTATCGGCCTATTGATAAATGATTCAAGGTTCGATTCGAGCTCAAGGCCAGAACAATAATTTTTATTTTTTTCTAATGATAATTATTGTTATTTTTTAATTTTTCTAAATTTGAAAAATTGTATTTTGTTTTTGGATTAGTAAGGAGACAATTTTTCAGACAACCTGCCATAGCTGCGCAGATAGATACATTTCGAAGGGTGCTAAGCCTTTATCATCAGTACGCTTTAGGCATGCTGCGCTAACCATTTAGCTATACAGCGGTGGTTTGTTTGACTGGCAAATTTGATACTTCTATTCCTTTTTACCAACTATATTTATTCAGTGTTGCGCCATCTGGTGCAAATCACTGATAATAGCCGTGTTTTTTAAAACGCGTATATCCGTTTACGCTTAAACTTTATATTGACTGCTAAGGGACAAACTATAAATACACCTCTGAAATTGCTGCGCATAAATTTTGTCCTACTAAATTTCAATACGCATTATACTCAGATGTAACTGAAATAGGTGTCTTTGTTTCACCCTCTACACTAATTCTATGTATTCTATGTGTGTCCACAATTCATCGCAACTGATTCAGGTATATGTTATACCCTATGGCCATCAGAGCGTTGCGTCTCCGCTTTTCGGTACACCCTGTTGCTGTAGCTAGTTGTTTAACCACAGCTGCTAGATGGGTCTCCTAAGCATTATCTAAGCGATGATACGCGTTTTTTGCACGCGCAAACGAAACGTATACGCGCGTGTTAAAAAACACGGCTAATGTTGGATTTTTGTTCATTGTCAATTATTTTGTTTGACATTCCCAAGTGCTCATGGTTTATTAACAATCGTTTTTGTTTTTATCGGCCTATTGATAAATGATTCAAGGTTCGATTCGAGCTCAAGGCCAGAACAATAATTTTTATTTTTTTTCTAATGATAATTCTTGTTATTTTTAAATTTTTCTAAATTTGAAAAATTGTATTTTGTTTTTGGAATAGTAAGTAAACAATTTTTCAGACAACCTGCCATAGCTGCGCAGATAGATCCATTTCGAAGGGTGCTATGCCTTGATCATCAGTACGCTTTAGGCATGCTACGCTAACCATTTATCTATACAGCGGTGGTTTGTTTGACTGGAAAATTTGCTACTTCTATTCCTTTTTACCAACTATATTTATTCAGTGTTGCACCATCTGGTGTAAATCACTGATAATGCTGGATTTTTGTTTATTGTCAATTACTTTGTTTGACATTCCCAAGTGCTCATGGTTTAATAACAATTGTTTTTGTTTTTATCGGCCTATTGATAAATTATTCAAGGTTCGATTCGAGCTCAAGGCCAGAACGATAATTTTTATTTTTTTCTAATGATAATTATTGTTATTTTTTAATTTTTCTAAATTTGAAAAATTGTATTTTATTTTTGTAATAGTAAGTAGAAAATTTTTCAGACAACCTGCCATAGCTGCGCAGATAGATCCGTTTTGAAGGGTGCTAAGCCTTCATCATCAGTACGCTTTAATCATGCTGCGCTAACCATTTAGCTATAAAGCGGTGGTTTGTTTGACTGGCAAATTTGCTACTTCTATTCCTTTTTACCAACTATATTTATTCAGTGTTGCGCCATCTGGTGCAAATCACTGATAATGCTGGATTTTTGTTTATTGTCAATTACTTTGTTTGACATTATTGTTCTGGCCTTGAGCTCGAATCGAACCTTGAATCATTTATCAATAGGCCGATAAAAACAAAAACAATTGTTAATAAACCATGAGCACTTGGGAATGTCAAACAAAGTAATTTACAATAAACAAAAATCCAGCATTATCAGTGATTTGCACCAGATGGCGCAACACTGAATAAATATAGTTGGTAAAAAGAATAGAAGTAGGAAATTTGCCAGTCAAACAAACCACCGCTGTATAGCTAAATGGTTAGCGCAGCATGCCTAAAGCGTACTGATGATGAAGGCTTAGCACCCTTCGAAATGGATCTATATGCGCAGCTATGGCAGGTTGTCCGAAAAAATTTCTACTTACTATTCCAAAAACAAAATACAATTTTTCAAATTTAGAAAAATTTAAAAATAGCAATAATTATCATTAGAAAAAATAAAAATTATTGTTCTGGCCTTGAGCTCGAATCGAACCTTGAATAATTTATCAATAGGCCAATAAAAACAAAAACAATTTTTAATAAACCATGAGCACTTGGGAATGTCAAGCAAAGTAATTGACAATAAACAAAAATTCAGCATTATCAGTGATTTGCACCAGATGGCGCAGCACTGAATAAATATAGTTGGGAAAAAGGAATAGAAGTAGCAAATTTGCCAGTCGAACAAACCACCGCTGTATAGCTAAATTGTTAGCGCAACATGCCTATAGCGTACTGATGGTGAAAGCTTAGCACCCTTCGAAATGGATCTATCTGCGCAGCTATGGCAGGTTGTCTGAAAAATTTTCTACTTACTATTCCAAAAACAAAATACAATTATTCAAATTTAGAAAAATTAAAAAAGAACAATAATTATCATTAGAAAAGAAATAAAAATTATTGTTCTGGCCTTGAGCTCGAATCGAACTTTGAATCAAAAAACATTTTTGATTTTAATTTACGCGCAAAATCAATTAAAGAATTTTTCCACATACAAATCACTTGACCTTATTTACACGGGCATTACGATCGCAATTTATTTTGTTGCTATAATACAAAGTGCACTTAGTTCACACACACATATTGTTGTTGTTGCTTGAGTTTCCAATAGGCTCATTTCTTGTCCAATTTTTTAAAAATTGCAATATTTTTATTTTTGTTTTCACTTGCGGCAACACACAAATTAGTGATCTATTTTTGGTGATATAAAGACACTAATCACTTTAAGGTCTTAATACAGTCCTTGGTTAGGCTCTCTAAAAGTCCATAACGAGCGTTCATATATATTTTTTATTTTTTCACTAACACCACTTTTCACTAGCCATTACTTATTGGCTTACAGAATTCATTAGCACATCTGCATTAGCACTTTCTTTTAACAATTACGTGGGTGCGCGCCGTTGCCACCATGCAATTGGACATTCCTTTAAGCTTCGAGGCCACTTCACCGAGAAATCTCTCTCGAATACAGTCCTTCATTCCAGTTCATTTTCACTCAATACTCTCTGCAAAGGCAATTAATTGATTACTATTTTATTAAATTTTCATTTAATATAATGAATACCTATATACGCCAAGCAGAGGCAGTGACTGAGTTTGAAAATGACTATAATGATATGTCACTTTCAGACCATACAAAACACACCCTTTTAGTCCAAAAAGAGGAGTTGAAATCGCTATGGGAGAAGGGGAAGCAGACATATGAAGACTCTTGAGCTCCTCAGAGCTCGAGGCAAAATAGCAGTCGGCCATTAAAAAGAAGCACAAAGTTACATACTTCAGCTTCCTCAAGTGCCAGGCAGCAAATTCTGAATTTCGGAAAAACTTGAGAAAGCTGAAAAGAAAGAAGAAAGCTCAGGAGAAAGAGAATATAGGGTGCGCCTGCCAGCATGTGATACGGACGTGTTCAAAGGAGATTACCTTTCTTGGCCATCTTTTAGAGACATGTTCATTGCTATATACATACGTAACAAAAACCTCGAAGCAGTAGAAAAATTATATTATTTAAATGAAAAGACTCAAGGTGAGGCCAAATAAATAGTCGGATGACGCCTTTAACAAAAGACGGTTTCGAAACAGCATTGAAAAATCTATGTGACCGATATGAAAATAAACGTATTTTAGTAAATGCCCCATTAAAAATTCTGTTTAATTTGAAACCAGTTGGGAGTCAATGCGGTAGTTCCATCAAGAAACTGCAGCGTGAAATAAATAGATGCATCTCGGCGCTCCAATGTCATCATATAGACATATCAAATTGGGATGCAATTATAACTTATCTCTGTTCAACAAAATTGCCAGAAACCACGCTGGCACTCTGGGAGCAAACAATCGAAAACAAAACAGAACTTTCAAAATGGGCTCATATGGATAAATTCTTATCCAATCGTTTCCAAGGGCTGGATTTTATATAAGGTGTCACGGTTTTCAAACCTTTGTTGATTTATAGGGGTAGAGGGTGTCCTAAAAATCACAAAATTATCATCCGCAGCTCTAGGAAACTCTTAGTTTATGAAATATAAGCTTTTTAATTTCAAAAATTTAGTAAAATTTCAACTTAAGTCCTGCACTTAAAATTCGGGTCGCACATGTCGATAGCGGTATCAAAAGACGCGTATTTGCGTCAAGATTCAGAATCCGAAAGCAGAAAATATATTTTGTATCTTGTTTAAAAGTTATTCGCGCAAAACACGTCGGTACATTTTCGCTTTATTCGTTGTTGCAATTAAACAAACGAAAACAAATGAAGGTGGTGAATAGTGTTGCCAGCTCCGCAACAATACCTTTTTATCTTGGTAGAACATTATAAGGTGGTGGCACGTCGACATAAATGCAAACAAACATACACTATCAATGTATTTTGTTTTTGTAAAACACTTTTAATAATTTGTAGTCTAATATTATTTGGGGTGCTGTGCAGAAGTGTGTACTACGCAGAAGGACATCACCGTGGCGGTAGCTACGGTTATACCACACACCCGGACTTGGCATGGCGTAGCCCAGCGTTATTTTTTATAAGCGCGGCCGAAGGCCCCCTATGCAGAAAGGTGTTCTACGCAGAATTACCGTTGGAATCAGCATAAAAATCTCTATAAAGTCCGATTTTTTATTTTTTTTTTGACAAATGTATGTATTTTGCACTTGTTCCAATTAAATACATTAATTTCAAATTATTCAGAGAATTACAAAACAAAATACATTGATAGTGTATGTTTGTTTGCATTTATGTCGACGTGCCACCACCTTATAATGTTCTACCAAGATAAAAAGATATTGTTGCGGAGCTGGCAACACTATTCACCACCTTCATTTGTTTTCGTTTGTTTAATTGCAACAACGAAAAAAGCGAAAATGTACCGACGTGTTTTGCGCGAATAACTTTTAAACGAGATAAGAGATATAGTTTCTGCTTTCGGATTCTGAATCTTGACGCAAATACGCGTCTTTTGATACCGCTATCGACATGTGCGACCCGTATTTTAAGTGCAGGACTTAAGTTGAAATTTTACTAAATTTGGAAATTAAAAAGCTTATATTTCATAAACTAAGAGTTTCCTAGAGCTGCGGATGATAATTTTGTGATTTTTAGGACCCCCTCTACCCCTACCAAACCAACAAAAGTTTGAAAATCGTGGTACCTTATTCAAAATATTCCCCGTTTCCAAACCCTAGAAACCGTGAGTGTTTTGAGAGGGGACACAGTTTCCAAACCCCCAAAACCGCAGGTATCTCGTTCGAAAACAGATACATCTGCTAAAAAATTAGGGCCCTATCAGGCTAGTGTAGCCAAACCTATGTGTAAGATGTGCAAAAGTCCTGCACATCGAATTGCAAAGTGTGAAAAGTTCTTACGTTTAACACCCAATAAACTTAATTACTTACTTAATTGGCGCTTAACCGTCTAAACGGTTATGGCCGTCCAACAAGGCGCGCCAGTCGCTCCTTCGCTCCGCCAACCGGCGCCAATTGGTCGCATCAAGGGGGTTTAAATCGTTTTCCACCTGGTCCTTTCAACGGAGTGGGGGCCGCCCTCTACCTCTGCTTCCATAGGCGGGTTCCGATAGAAACACTTTCTTGGCCGGAGCATCATCTTTCATTCGCATAACATGGCCTAGCCAGCGCAGCCGCTGCATTTTAGTTCGTTAGACTATGTTGATGTCTGCGTATAGCTCGTACAGCTCATCATTAAATCTTCTTCGGTACTCGCCATCGCCAACGCGTAGAGGTCCATAAATCTTTCGAAGAACTTTTCTCTCGAACACTCCCGAAACCGCACCCAATAAACGGTTTGAACAAATTAAGAGCAGCCGTGGGTGTATAAACTGCCTTTCTGCTGGCCATTCGGTATCAAAGTGCACCAGTCAAATGAACTGTGCCACATGTCATTTAAGACATCATACGCTGCTTCATATTTCGAATCAGCCAAAACCAACAAATACCTCAGACACTGTCGGAGCATCTACGTCACTAGAAGCTCAACTACGACGCAATGCAATAATACAATGTCTACACAAGTAAAAGAAGCATACAACATACAACTGCGGTCACCAACAGACCCATTAATCGAGATCAATACGATCATGCTGGTTTTACCACAATTAACAGGGAATATTCCAACTTGCCAAATAAACGCAATGACTATGCAAGCATTGCCTGACTTAGTACTGGCTGACAAGAGATTCTTTGTCAGTTAGCCAGTCGATCTAATTCTGGGCGGAGACATACCTATACCCCCAAATTGTGTTAGGCGGCATTAGGAAAGCTGTGCTAAACACATTAATAGCACAGGAAACGGTGTGTGGCTGGATTTTGGCAGGCCGGAAAAATGCGGTTGATACAAATAAAACCCTAGTTTCATATTTTAACGAGGTCATTTTAGACAAACAACTGGCGGCTTTTTGGGAGATAGAGGAAATTCCAAAGAAGAGGAGCATCAATAACGATGACACTTACTGCGAGGAGCTATACAAATCTACAACAGTTCGGAACAACGATAGCAAATACGTAGTCTCCTTACCCTTTACGAAAGAATTTAGCTTAGGTGTCTCTCTTTGAAGTGCGTGTTCTCAATTTTATCGCAATGAGACACGATTAGCTAAAAATCCCGACCTACAAGCAGAATATAATAGAGTTGTATCTGAATATGAAACCTTAGGGCATATGAAACAAGTCAGTAATATCCCGCCAGACTCAAACGACTGTTACTTCCTACCTCACCATGCTGTTATAAAGGAGGGTCTTGTTTAACGCATCATGTCCTACCACAAACGGAAAAAGTTTAAATGATGGCCTATACCCAGGTCCAATACTCCAATCCGACCTAACAATCCTTATACTACGTTGGCGGCTTTTCAAATACGTGTTTAACAGCGACATATAAAAAATGTACGGCCAAATATGGGTTAATGAAAATCAAACAAAATTTCAGCGAATCGTATTTCGTAAATGCCCCAAGGATCCAATCAACCTTTATGAACTGAAAACAGTAACATTTGGGGTGAATTGCGCCCCCTCTCTGGCGATTCGGACACTACACCAACTAGCTGATGGCGTGGAGACCTCACATCCAAGGGCTGCGGATATCCTCCGCAACTGCATGTACGTTGATGACGTACTCGCAGGGGGACACAGCCTTGAAACTGCGCTTAAGGCCAGGGATGAAATAACAGAAGCACTACAATCAGCAGGTTTTACGGAAGTGGACGTCCAACTGTATGAAAATTTTGCAGGGTATACCGAAGCAGCATTTATTAACAGAGAACTTTCTCGAGTTTGAAGATACTAGTATGGTTAAAGCTCTAGGCATTAAGTGGAACGCGCATTCCGACCTTTTCTATTTTACCGCTAAACCCTTTGAAAACAGCGATGCCATCACAAAAAGGGCTATACTTTCTGCGATTGCAAAGCTTTTCGACCCTCTTGGCTGGCTGGCACCAGTGATAATTGTAGTCAAGATTATAATGCAAAATATTTGTTTGGAGGGCACGGGTTGGGACGAAGAAGTATAGCAAACTGCTCTAGATCGTTGGACACCATTTATGCAAGAATATGGAAAAATTAACGATATTCGCATGCCGCGATGGGTTCATTTTACTATAAAAGACAGCGTCGAAATGCATGGATTCAGCGATGCTTCGGAAAAAGCATATGCCGCCACTGTTTTCCTGTGGGTTCAGACAAAGGATCGAGTATTCACCAATTTGTTAATTGCAATGACAAGAGTAGCCCCGGTCAAAACTATACCATTGCCACGACTAGAACTCTGCCGCGCAGTCCTACTTTCCGAAATTATAGAGTTGGCCGTTGAAAATATGCAACTTTCTAATATTAAAGTCACCCTCTGGACAGATTCGACTATCGTGCTGGCTTGGATCCGAAAGCCACCATGTTCGTGGTCAACCTTCGTAGCACACCGAATAACAAAAATTGTGGATAAAGTGGGAAGTAAAGTATGGCGACACGTAGACTCAGCGTCAAATCCGGCAGATTTGGCGAACAGAGGACTTCTTGCCCCGGATCTAGTCCTCAATTCTTTGTGGTGGCAGGGACCTTCTTGGTTACAAGAAGACAAGGGAAATTGGTCAACTCAAGAGATGGATTACAATACGAATATTGAGGAAAAGAGGGTGAAAGTGTATACAACATCGGTCAAAAATAACTTTGATATTCTAGATAGGTTTTCCGATTTATCAAGGGCTTTGTGGTTATATCTTATATTCTTCGGTTCAGACGCAACTTATGGGGATCCTTCCGAAAGAGCGCGCCACGTTTACTAGGGCCTTCACCAACACTGGCGTAGATTTCGCGGTACCTTTCGATATAAAATCCTACCGAGGGAGGGGATGTCGATTTTCAAAAGGATATGTTTGTCTGTTCGTCTGCTTTTCGACGAAAGCTATCCATCTAGAAGCGACAAACGGCCTTAGTACCGGGTCCTTCCTAGCTGCCTTCGCAAGATTTGTATCCAGACGAGGCTGTCCGAAAAACGTTTACTCCGACAACGGTACTAACTTTGTCGGAGCCTCGCGATCTTTACGATCCGAGTTTAAGGCATTTCTGCGTGAAACAAGGGACGATACATTGAATAAAGATAGCCATCACCTTTTAGAATGGCATTTTTAACCGCCAAGCGCTCCTCACATGGGAGGTTTGTGGGAAGCGGGGTTAAAAAGTTTTAAGACCTACTTTAAAAAAATCGCGTCCGATCATAAATACACATTTGAAGAGTTTACGACTCTTCTATGCCGAATTGAGGCATGCCTCAACTCCAGGCCACTCAATCCCTCATCTAACGAACCTTCCGACCTGGAGCCGCTTACTCCAGGCCACTTTCTCGTGGGTGGGCATCTGTTAGCTCCACCCGAAATAGACTGCAATGAGAATCCTGTCTCAATTGTCAACCGACGGCAAAAGATGAAAGCCCTTCATCAAACATTTTGCAAAAGATGGAAATCGGAATATCTCACCGAGATCCAGAAACGGTATAAGTGGAAACATCCACAATCCAACTTAAAACCCGGGGACCTAGTGGTCATAAAGGAGGATAACCTACAACCAATCGAGTGCAGAATGGAAAGAGTCGTCAACACACACCTAGGTTCCGATAACCGTGTACTGTAATATGGTAATTAAAAGAATTGAATTCAGAATAGTGCCATTTAAGCGGCACCAGATGGAACTGACTTTATTCAGTAAATTTCGGCTTATTTATACTAAAATATTCTAAATATAATAATAATACTCATGTATTAAAGTTCCTATATACTAATTATACGTACATACATATTGCATGAGCGATGTAACCGTTTGTACATAACAACCGTTCGCATGGTCGCTGTTGCAGAAGCGTGGCTCATATATCGCACGCGCTTCGCTTGCTTGCCTGCCTGTGAGAACGTAATTATGTTGACATTGCATTATAAACACATTCTCACTTATGACATAGGCAGGGTATTGAATGCATTGCAGCGTGAGAAACGTTTAGAACTAATGCAAGATATATGTATGTAACACCACCAATTTTTAGAGGATGACTTTACATTGAGTGTAAAGACATTCTATTTCAATTAGATTTAGGACAGAGTCTCAAGTGGTTTGTTTACTAATAAGTGGTGTTGGTTTTTGTAAATAAAGATTTTTTTCATTTTAGTTGTTTTACTAGTGCGGTATTTTGTCAGTGTGACTTACTTGAGTTTATATATATTTTTTTCTTCTTTGGTTTGAGTAATTATGTTACAAAAATACACATTTGAAGAGTGTAGATTTTCAATTGGGTTATTAGATGTTTTATGTCATAAAGATTTTTTTTTGTTTTATTATTTTATTTTTCTTTTGCATACAATAAAAAATTTCTTTGTGTTTAAAAAATTGAAGTGTTCTTATTCTATGAGTTTAAGTCTATTTTTATGTACTATTATTTTCTTATTTTTATTGCTTAGAGCATAAGTACTATTCTGATTTATGTTTTCTACGTTTCTATTATAGAATTATAGTAAAATTATTATTTTTATCGATTTTTTCTACCTTATAGGGCCCTTTGTATCTACTATCTAACTAACTGCTAACCTGCTTCATTTTTTAGTAACACTAAATCTCCTAAATTTATTTCTTTTTATTGTGTTTTCCTATCATAACTAATTTTTTGTTTTTCCTTAGCTTCTTTTACTAATTTATATGCTCTATCTTGCGCTATTTGTAACCTATCCTTAATTTCTTTGTCGTAAGCCTCATAATTGTATAATGGGCTTACCGTATTTTCTCGTAAAAATTCGTAAGTCTGGGGTTTTTTGGCAAACACTAATTCGTATGAACAATAATTATGAACTGCAGATGGCGTTGTGTTATAACAATACGAAAAATATTTAAGGTATTCATCGCAATCGTTTTTGTCAATGGATATGTAGGAACGTACATATTCATTGAATGTTTTATGACTACGTTCAACTGTGCCTAAAATTTTATGGTGTATTTTTAGAAGCTTGTATAATTCCCCAGATAAGCTATTTTTATATTCGCTTCCCATATCTGTTATAATTGTCTTCATGCAACCATAAACTAGGATAAAATTTTCAAATATCGCTTTGGCTATTGTTTTTGCATGTTTGCTGGGTATTGGTATTGCAACTAAATACTTAGTCAAGTCACATACTATAGTAACTGCATATTCATTTCCATTTCCCGACCTGGGAAGAGGGCCAATCGTATCTATTTGTACTATGTCGAACGCTTTTGTGAGCCTTTCGGTTATAATCATAGGCTCTTTCAATTTTTTTTATAATTTTATTTTTATTACAATGAACGCATTGTTTGATATATTTTCTGATATCGTTTTTCATTTCTTTCCAATAGTATTTTTGTTTTATTTTATTTGTCATGCGATTTATTCTTGGGTGGCCACCAAAAAAAGGATCGTCATGAAATTTGTGAAGAATTTCTTTAATTTTTTCGTTATTTATCACATGGATAACTTCTGGATTTAATGCTATAATTAAGTTTTTGAGAACTTTGGTACCAATTTCTTTAAATGTGTCTAACCTGGTATAATTATTCTTAAACAATTTGTCTCCTAAGAACAACTGTATTTATACTCAGTTGAGCAAAGCTCACAGAGTATATTAACTTTGATTGGATAACGGTTGGTTGTACAGGTATAAAGGAATCGAGATAGATATAGACTTCCATATATCAAAATCATCAGGATCGAAAAAAAATTTGATTGAGCCATGTCCGTCCGTCCATCCGTCCGTCCGTCCGTCCGTCTGTCACTTAACACGATAACATGAGTAAATTTTGAGGTATCTTGATGAAATTTGGTATGTAGGTTTCTGAGCACTCATCTCAGATCGCTATTTAAAATGAACAATATCGGACTATAACCACGCCCACTTTTTCGATATCGAAAATTTCGAAAAACCGAAAAAGTGCGATAATTCATTACCAAAGACGGATAAAGCGATGAAACTTGGTAGGTGAGTTGAACTGATGACGCTGAATAGAAAATTAGTAAAATTTTGGACAATGGGCGTGGCACCGCCCACTTTTAAAAGAAGGTAATTTAAAATTTTTGCAAGCTGTAATTTGGCAGTCGTTGAAGATATCATGATGAAATTTGGCAGGAACGTTACTCCTATTACTATATGTGTGCTTAATAAAAATTAGCAAAATCGGAGAACGACCACGCCCACTTTAAAAAATAAATTTTTTTTAAGTGAAATTTTAACAAAAAATGTAATATCTTTACAGTATATAAGTAAATTATGTCAACATTCAACTCCAGTAATGATATGGTGAAACAAAATGCAAAAATAAAAGAAAATTTCAAAATGGGCGTGGCTCCGCCCTTTTTCATTTAATTTGTCTAGGATACTTTTAATACCATAAGTCGAACAAAAATTTACCAATCCTTGTGAAATTTGGTAGGGGCTTAGATTCTGGGACAATAACTTAATTCTGTGAAAAAGGGCGAAATCGGCTCAAGCCACGCCCACTTTTTGTACACAGTCGGCCGTCTGTCCTTCCGCTCGGCCGGTAACACGATAAATTGAGCAAAAATCGATATATCTTTACTAAACTCAGTTCACGTACTTATCTGAACTCACTTTGTATTGGTAAACAAATGGCCGAAATCCAACTATGACCACGTCCACTTTTTCGATATCGAAAATTACCAAAAACGAAAAAAATGCCATATTTCTATACCAAATACGAAAAAAGGGATGAAACATGGTATTTGGATTGGTTTATTGACGCAAAATATAACTTTAGAAAAAAAATTGTAAAATGGGTGTGACACCTACCATATTAAGTAGAATGAAATGAAAAAGTTCTGCAGGGCGAAATAAAAAACCTTTGAAATCTTGGCAGGAATACTGTTCGTGGTATTATATATATAAATAAATTAGCGGTATCCAACAGATGATGTTCTGGGTCACCCTGGTCCACATTTTGATCGATATCTGGAAAACGCCTTCACATATACAACTACCACCACTCCCTTTTAAAAGCCTCATTAATACCTTTAATTTGATACCCATATCGTACAAACCCATTCTAGAGTCACCCCTTGTCCACCTTTATGGCGATATATGGAAAAGGCGTCCACATATAGAACTAAGCCCCACGCCCTTTTAAAATACTCATTAACACCTTTCATTTGATACCCATATCGTACAAACATATTCTACAGTCACCCCTGGTCCACCTTTATGGCGATATCTCGAAAAGTCGACCACCTATAGAACTAAGGCCCACTCCCTTTTAAAAAGACTCATTAACACCTTTCATTTGATACCCATATCGTACAAACAAGGTCTAGAGTCACCCCTGGTCCACCTTTATGGCGATATCTCGAAAAGGCGACCACCTATACAACTACCACCACTCCCTTTTAAAACCCTCATTAATACCTTTAATTTGATACCAATATCGAACAAACACATTCTAGAGTCACCCCTGGTCCACCTTTATGGCGATATCTCGAAAAGGCGTCCACCTACAGAACTAAGCCCCACGCCCTTTTGAAATACTCATTAACACCTTTCGTTTGATACCCATATTGTACAAAGGCATTCTAGAGTCACCCCGGGCCCACTTTTATGGCGATATCTCGAAAAGGCGTCCACCTATAGAACTAAGGCCCACTCCCTTTTAAAATGCTCATTAACACCTTTTATTTGATACCCATATCGTACAAACAAATTCTAGAGTCACCCCTGGTCCACCTTTATGCCAATATCTCGAAAAGGCGACCACCTATACAACTACCAACACTCCGTTTTAATACCCTCATTAATACCTTTAATTTGATACCCATATCGTACAAACACATTCTAGATTCACCCATGGTCCACCTTTATGGCGATATCTCGAAAAGGCGAACACCTATGCAACCACCACCACTACCTTTTAAAACCCTCATTAATACCTTTAATTTGATACCCATATCGTACAAACATATTCTAGAGTTACCCTTGGTCCACCTTTATGGCGATATCTCGAAAAGGCGTCCACCTATAGAACTAAGACCCACGCCCTTTTAAAATACTCATTAACGCCTTTCGTTTGATACCCATATTGTACAAACGCATTCTAGAGTCACTCCTGGTCCACCTTTATGCCGATATCTCGAAAAGGCGACCACCTATACAACTACCACCACTCCCTTTTAAAACCCTCATTAATACCTTTAATTTTATACCCATATCGTACAAACACATTCTATACTCACCCCTGGTCCACCTTTATGGCGATATCTTGAAAAGGCGTCCACCTATAGAACTAAGACCCACGCCCTTTTAAAATACTCATTAACACCTTTCATTTGATACTCATATTGTACAAACGCATTCTAGAGTCACCCCTGGTCCACCTTTATGCCGATATCTCGAAAAGGCGACCACCTATACAACTACCACCACTTCCTTTTAAAACCCTCATTAATACCTTTAACTTGATACCCATATCGTACAAACACATTCTAGAGGCACCCCTGGTCCACCTTTATGGCGATATCTCGAAAAGGCGTCCACCTATAGAACTAAGACCCACGCCCTCTTAAAATACTCATTAACACCTTCCGTTTGATACCCATATGATACAAACGCATTCTAGAGTCACCCCTGGTGCACCTTTATGCCGATATCTCGAAAAGGCGACCACCTATACAACTACCACCACTCCCTTTTAAAACCCTCATTAATACCTTTAATTTGATACCCATATCGTACAAACACATTCTAGAGTCACCCCTGGTCCACCTTTATGGCGATATCTCGAAAAGGCGTCCACCTATAGTATAGAACTAAGACCCACGCCCTTTTAAAATACTCATTAACACCTTTAGTTTAATACTCATATCGTACAAACAAATTCTAGGGTCACCCCTGGTCCACCTTTATGGCGGTATCTCGAAAAATCGTCCACCTATAGAACTAAGGCCCACTCCCTTTTAAAATGTTCATTAACCCCTTTCATTTGATACCCATATCGTACAAACAAATTCTAGGGTCACCCCTGGTCCACCTTTATGGCGATATCTCGAAACGGCGTCCACCTATGGAACTAAGGATAACTCCCTGTTCAAATACACATTAACACCTTTCATTTGATACCCATATCGTACAAACAAATTCTAGAGTCAACCCTGATCAACCTTTATGGCGATATCCCTAAATGGCGTCCACCTATAGAACTATGGCCCACTCCTTCATAAAATACTCTTTAATACCTTTCATTTGATACACATGTCATACAAACACATTCCAGGATTACCCTCGGTTCATTTTCCTGCATGGTTAATTTCCCTTATGTTGTCACCATAGCTCTCAACTGAGTATGTAATGTTCGGTTACACCCGAACTTAACCGTCCTTACTTGTTCTAATTCCTAAATTGCCGGCTTCTTTCATAAGCCTGGCAAAGAATTGAGCTAAGTCAATCTTCGCCTCAACAATTGGGTTTTTTATATTAATTTCGCTAAAAATTTTCTTTCCTTTTTTAAAACATAATTTCGGAGGATCGAAAACGAGCTGGACTAGTCTCTTTACTTCACATTTATTTAGCGCTTCAAATATTATTGGGTTCTCTTTGAAACTTTTTATTTCTTCATTTTTACTATTGGAATCGTTATTGTTATAATTTTTGTTAGTTTCCGATGTAGTCGTAACGTTTAATATTTCGCACGTTTCTACCGATATTTGTTTTATGTCTTTACTATCTATGCGTGATAATGCGTCGACTACATTGTTCTCTTTACCTGCGATATACTCCACCTCGAAATCATATTCTTCCAAATCTAATCTGATTCTAGTTAACTTTGATGATGGATTTCTCATCGAAAATAGGAATGTTAAGGGTCTGTGGTCTGTTTTTACCAAAAATTTTCTACCGTAAATGTATGGTCTAAAATATGTTATGGCCCAATGAATGACCGCTAATTCTTTCTCAATTGTTGCTTTAATAATTTCTCCTTTAATAAATGATCTTGATGCATAGGCAATTGGGAATTGTTTTCCTTTATACTCTTCGCTTAACACTGCTCCGCAAGCATACCCACTTGCGTCAGTTGTTATACAAAACTGTTTATTGAAATCGGGATATTGTAGGATTTAGGGCTTATTAACACATCTTTCAAATAATCAAAGGATTTTTTGCAATCCTCTGTCCAGTCGAAAACTACTTTTTTCTTGCAAAGTCTTGTTATTATTCTAGAATATTCTCCAAAATTTGGAATAAATCTTCTGTAATAATTGCAAAATGCGACGAATCTTTTCGCCTCATCCGCATTTTTAGGGGTTGGGAAATTTTTAACAATTTCGAATTTACTGGGGTCTGGCAAAATTCCTTTGCTTGTGCATTTATGACCAAGGTTAGTTACATCTTGGTTGAAAAATAAATATTTATCCGGATGTAATTTTAAATTATATTTTCTACAAGTTGCGAAAACATCTCGTAAGTTTTTAATCATATGATTTTCGGAGCATCCTAATACGACTAAATCGTCCGTGTATAGGAATGCTTGTGAAGGTTTTAAGCCTGCAAATGCCAATGTCATCATTCTCTGGAGTAAGTTCGGTGCTACTTTAAGGCCATACGGTAATCTTTTAAAAAGTAAAATTATCTGCTGTAAAGGATTCCTCCCGATTCCTCCCTGAGTTCAATCTGGTGAAATCCAGACATTAAATCTAAGCATGAAAAATATTTAGCTCTTCCTAAGTATGTCATCAATTCTTGGTAAAGGGAATTTATCTGGGGTTAATTTTTTATTTACCTGTCTGTAATCTACAACCATTCTCCATCCTTTTTCTTGGTTATTCGGTAGTGATTTTTTTGGTACTAATAAAATTGGACTGTTAAATTCTGAGATTGAAGGTTATATTATGTCATCCTTAATTAATTTATAGAAAAATTATTAGTGGTATTTGGTTCTGTTTCAAATGAAAAAATGTCAATGAATTCTGCACATATTGTGTGTGTTTGTTATTGCGGGTATTTCCTCGCGGTCCGAAATTTCGACCAGATCTTTGGTTATTTTGTCTGTTATTATTAAAAAAAATAAAAATAAATGTAAGGCGCGATAACCTCCGAAGAGATCTAAGGCCGAGCTTCTCTTCCAATTTGCGTCGTGCTCCTCTTGATTTTCCCTACAAATTGGCCGGACGGGACCTACATGTTTTATGCCGACTCCGAACGGCATCTGCAAAGCAGATGAGTTTTCACTGAGAGCTTTTCATGGCAGAAATACACCCGGAGTGCTTGCCAAACACTGCCGAGGGGCGACCCCGCTTAGAAAAATTTTCTTCTAATTGAAAAATCTTATTTCTAAAATTTTGATGTTGCTTTGTCCGGGAGTTGAACCCAGGGCATACGGTGTGATAGGCGGAGCACGCTACCATCACACCACGGTGGCCGCCATTGGCATTGTTATTATTGTCAAAGTTATTGAAAGAACGTCTATAGTTTCCTCTATAATTATTGTTTTGGTAACTCCTGCGGAAGTTACCTGGAACTGATTTTGTTGGCGAATATGTAGTATTAAATTTGGATTTCCAGTTACTTCTGTGCAACTGTTAGTAAATTTTGATATGGCTTCGTTCATTGTTGTGAACGTTCCAGCTTGCATAATTGTTTTTACCTTGTCGTTGGAGCAGTTTTTACACATAGTTTTCACAGCTGATTGTGTAGCATACTTGGTTGCTAACTCTGGTGTTAGTCCGTCAGATATGTAAGCGCCTTCCAACGATTTTGTGAGCCTTTCAATTTCAGCAGTGTATTGGTTTATCGTTTTACTACGTTGTTGGATGTTCAGGAGCTTTGCTGTCAAAACTTCAACTGATTCTAATTGCTATTTTTAATTTTTGTTTTATTGCTTCGATTGAGCTTTCAGTGCTTAACAGGTTTCTGGCTGTTCCTTTCAGCTTGGTTTTTATCATCGAAACTGCTACAGCTTCATGGGTATCCTTAATTTGTTCTAAGATATCTAAAGCCTCCGAGAAGCTATTCAAGTTCTCAGCTTTACCATCGAATTCTGGAAGCAGTCTTTAAAAATTCGACTATTGTTTGTGGCATTTTGTCGCTTTCTGTTTGCGAATCTTTATCAGTAATTTCAATTTTTAGGGTTTCCCCTAAATTGGGTTGATTCTCTGGTAATAGGACAGCAAAATTTATTTCTATTTCTTTTTCAAATGACGTTGGGACCAATGCCTCAACGTTGTATCTACTCAGTGAGGATACCAATTTATCCCTGATACTGGAAAAAAATTATGTGCTTCTAGCTGATGTTTAGCTGTTAAATTGCTATATACCCTTTGTATGATTTTGCCTATATTGCTCGATGACTGTAATAATGTCGTGAGGTGTTTCAACACAGTAAATCTTAGTATGGTTGTATTTTTGTAGATACACTTATAAGATTTTTCCGCCAAGGTATTCTCTTCCACAAGCTTGTTCAGAATGGTTTCCCAATTGTCCATTGGGGTATATATTTGTCCCTTAGAATTAAACTTTGTCTAGACCATCTGCTCTTCTCATTTATCTTTTCTTTAAGAATTTATTGTGAGCTGAGTATAATTTGAGAAACAAATTGGGGAAAGTGGAAATTGTTAATATTATGAACAAGATTTTGATAAATTCTAATGCCTCACTATGGTCAACGACCTGAATGGAATTAATTACATTTGCATTGGGTTCTTCTACTTTGGATTCTTTACCTCCCATTTCGAAATAATAATCGCTAAAATTTTCTTATATTTATTTATTTATTTATATTGATATTAGTCGGTACGTCCCATAAATTTAACTTCGTACCTCCACCTTTCTTCACTTGTGGTTAGTATTGGTACTAGTACATTTTCCAAGGTGGGGTCCCTAGGCATGTCAATCAGTTTCCACCATTTTTTAAGCGAAACTAATAACTTTTCTGCTTCTTTTAATTTCCTTAATGATACTATACCTTTCTCAAAACTCCTACCCTAGGATCCTAAATTATCAACAGTGCGGTTGATAGCCTCGTAATCAAGGCCATTAGGCAATACACTCTCCATCGAAGAAACTTACTTTATATGCCTTTGATTTTTCTTATTTCGGTTTTCAAACGAATTTTTTCCTCCGTGTTTGTAGATAAATTAATTTTTTGATACAAAATTGCTACTGCCTTTCTAAGGTTGAATTTTTTACCTCCTCTCTTTCTTTTGATTTTGGTTGGTTTTGGAGAATTTTGTTCCTCTATTTTTTGTTGCTGATTTCTACGCCTATATTCTTCTATTGTAATTGCATTAGGGCCCTGTTTAATTTTTTCTAATGTTTTTACTTCTACTGCCGTTTCTATTACTTTTTCTAGTTTGTTTTCTTCTTCCTCAATTAGCTTGCTACAACGCAAGAATACTGCGTCAAATTCTTCTTGACTACTTATATCATTCATTTAAAAATTTAGAGGGGAAAAAAATTCTTAATTTTATTGGCAAAAATCTACTTTTTGCCCGTAAACTGGCAGCCGTTATGTTGCCAAATGCTTCAAAGAGTATAAAAAATACTTAAATAAAAAACAACTTAATTAATGCCAAATTTTTTCTTAGCTGGTCCTCGTTCTCCTTGTTTCTTATGCCACGATCTTGTTTTATTCCACTCCATTTTTTGCGGTTTCTCAGTTGTCTGCGATGTCTTTAGCTCTATTCATAGTATTCAATTCGTTTTGGCTTCCTTCTTGTTCTCCTTGTTTGCAGGATCCTGTTTTTATTCCACTTCGCTATGCATTGGTGGTGGTCATTTTGGTGGGGGTAGTGGTCTTCCAGTATCCGAAAAAACATTTTTCATTCTTTCCTTTGTGGTATTCAAGAATTTTTTAAGATTTGTCGTTTATTCCACTTCACTATGCGTCGGTGGTGGTCGTTTTGGTGGCGGTAGTGGTCTTGCAGTATCCGAAAAAAAAATATTTTTCCTTCTTTCCTTTGTGGTATTCAAGAATTTTTAAAATTTGTCCTGCACCCTTCTTGTCACTGTCGCTGTGATCCGTCCCTTTGCATTGACTATACCATTCGCCGTTGCAAAGTTGATGCCTTGAACTCCTTTGCATAAATTATTCTGCTTGGTAATAAAAATGAAATCAGTCCTGCTAAATTAAGCAGGGATACCAATTTAGGTAGTAGGATGCCAATTTAGGCAGTAGGATGCCGATTTAGGAAGTATGATGCCAATTTATGCAGGATCGCCATGTAATATGGCGTATCCTGATTGGTATAAAATAATTAAACCAGGATGCCAATAATAAGGCAGGATGCCAATAATAAGGCAGGATCGACATGTAATATGGTAATTAAAAGAATTGAATTCAGAATAGTGTCATTTAAGCGGCACCAGATGGAATTGACTTTATTCAGTAAATTTCGGCTTATTTATACTAAAATATTCTAAACAAATACTTATGTATTAAAGTTCCTATATACTAATCATACGTACATACATAATGTATGAGCGATGTAATCGTTTGTACATAGCAACCGTTCGCATGGTCGCTGTTGCATAAGCGTGGCTCATATATCGCACGCGCTTCGCTTTTTGCCCGCCTGTGGGAACGTAATTTATGTTGACATTGCATATTATAAACACATTCATACTTACGGCATATGCAGGGTATTGAATGCATTGCAGTGTGAGCAACGTTTAGAATTAATGCAAGATATATGTATGTAACACCACCAATTTTTAGAGATTGACTTTACATTGAGTGTAAAGACATTCTATTTCAATTAGATTTATGACAGAGTCTCAAGTGGTTTGTTTACTAATAAGTGGTGTTGGTTTTTGTAAATAAAGATTTTTTTCATTTTAGTTGTTTTACTAGTGCGGTATTTTGTCAGTGTGACGGACTTGAGTTTATATATATATTTTTTTTCTTTGGTTTGGGTAATTATGTTACAAAATTTTTTTTTCTTTTGTTTACTAGATTTTCAATTAGGTTATTAGATGATTTATGTCATTTAGAAATTTTTTGTTTGTTTTATTATTGTATTTTTCTTTTGCATTCAATAAAAAATTTCTTTGTGTTTACAAAATTGAAGTGTTCTTATTCTATGAGTTTAAGTCTATTTTTGTGTACTATGATTTTCTTATTTTTATTGTTTAGAGCATAATTACTATTCTGATTTATGTTTTCTACGCTTTTATTATAGAATTATAATAAAATTATTATATTTATCGATTTTTTCTACCTTTATATCTACCTTATAGGGTCCTTTATATCTTTATGACCTGCTTCATTTTTTACTAACACTAAATCTCCTAAATTTATTTCTTTATATTGTGTTTTCCTATAATAACTAATCTTTTGTTTTTCCTTAGCTTCTTTTACTAATTTATATGCTCTATCTTGCGCTATTTGTAACCTATCCTTCATTTCTTTGTCGTAAGCCTCATAATTGTATAATGGGCTTACCGTATTTTCTCGTAAAAATTCGTAAGTCTGGGGTTTTTTGGCAAACACTAATTCGTATGAACAATAATTATGAACTGCAGATGGCGTTGTGTTATAACAATACGAAAAATATTTAAGGTATTCATCCCAATCGTTTTTGTCAATGGATATGTAGGAACGTACATATTCATTGAATATTTTATGACTACGTTCAACTGTGCCTAAAGTTTGATGGTGGTAAGTTGTTGAAGTTTTATGGTGTATTTTTAGAAGCTTGTATAATTCCTCAAATAAGCTATTTTTATATTCGCTTCCCATATCTGTTATAATTGTCTTCATGCAACCATAAACTAGGATAAAATTTTCAAATATCGCTTTGGCTATTGTTTTTGCATGTTTGCTGGGTATTGGTATTGCAACTAAATACTTAGTCAAGTCACATACTATAGTAACTGCATATTCATTTCCATTTTCCGACCTGGGAAGATGGCCAATCTTATCTATTTGTGCTATGTCGAACGCTTTTGTGAGCGTTTCGGTTATAATCATAGGCCCTTTCAAGTTTTTTATTATTTTATTTTTATTACAATGAACGCATTTTTTGATATATTTTCTGATATCGTTTTTCATTACTTTCCAATGCTGTAATTAAGTTTTTGAGAACTTTGGTACCAATTTCTTTAAATGTGTCTACCCTGGTATAATTATTCTTAAACAATTTGTCTCCTAAGAACAACTGTATTTTTCTAATTCCTAAATTGCCAGCTTCTTTCATAAGCCTGGCAAAGAATTGACCTAAGTCAATCTTCGCCTCAACAATTAGGTTTTTTATATTAATTTCGCTAAACATTTTCTTTCCTTTTTTGAAACATAATTTCGGAGGATCGAAAACGAGCTGGACTAGTCTCTTTACTTCACATTTATTTAGCGCTTCAAATATTATTGGGTTCTCTTTGTGACTTTTTATTTCTTCATTTTTACTATTGGAATCGTTATTGTTATAATTTTTGTTAGTTTCCGATCTAGTCGTAACTTTTAATATTTTACACGCTTCTACCGATATTTGTTTTATGTCTTTACTATCTATGCGTGATAATGCGTCGGCTACATATTTTTCTTAACCTGCGATATACTCCACCTCGAAATCATATTCTTCCAAATCTAATCTGGCTCTAGTTAACTTTGATGATGGATTTTTCATCGAAAATAGTAATGTTAAGGGTCTGTGGTCTGTTTTGACCAAAAATTTTCTACCGTAAATGTATGGTCTAAAATATGTTATGGCCCAATGAATGACCGCTAATTCTTTCTCAATTGTTGCTTTAATAATTTCTCCTTTAATAAATGATCTTGATGCATAGGCAATTGGGAATTGTTTTCCTTTATACTCTTCGCTTAACACTGCTCCGCAAGCATACCCACTTGCGTCAGTTGTTATACAAAACTGTTTATTGAAATCGGGATATTGTAGGATTTAGGGCTTATTAACACATCTTTCAAATAATCAAAGGATTTTTTGCAATCCTCTGTCCAGTCGAAAACTACTTTTTTCTTGCAAAGTCTTGTTATTATTCTAGAATATTCTCCAAAATTTGGAATAAATCTTCTGTAATAATTGCAAAATGCGACGAATCTTTTCGCCTCATCCGCATTTTTAGGGGTTGGGAAATTTTTAACAATTTCGAATTTACTGGGGTCTGGCAAAATTCCTTTGCTTGTGCATTTATGACCAAGGTTAGTTACATCTTGGTTGAAAAATAAATATTTATCCGGATGTAATTTTAAATTATATTTTCTACAAGTTGCGAAAACATCTCGTAAGTTTTTAATCATATGATTTTCGGAGCATCCTAATACGACTAAATCGTCCGTGTATAGGAATGCTTGTGAAGGTTTTAAGCCTGCAAATGCCAATGTCATCATTCTCTGGAGTAAGTTCGGTGCTACTTTAAGGCCATACGGTAATCTTTTAAAAAGTACAATTATCTGCTGTAAAGGATGTGATATCTCCCGATTCCTCCCTGAGTTCAATCTGGTGAAATCCAGACATTAAATCTAAGCATGAAAGATATTTAGCTCTTCCTAAGTATGTCATCAATTCTTGGTAAAGGGAATTTATCTGGGGTTAATTTTTTATTTACCTGTCTGTAATCTACAACCATTCTCCATCCTTTTTCTTGGTTATTCGGTAGTGATTTTTTTGGTACTAATAAAATTGGACTGTTAAATTCTGAGATTGAAGGTTATATTATGTCATCCTTAATTAATTTATTTACTTCTTTATTAATTTCACTCTTATGAGCTTCTGGTAGTCTATAATTTTTTACGTAGACTGGGTTATTGTAAAAATTATTAGTGGTATTTGGTTCTGTTTCAAATGAAAAAATGTCAATGAATTCTGCACGTATTGTGTGTGTTTGTTATTGCGGGTATTTCCTCGCGGTCCGAAATTTCGACCAGATCTTTGGTTATTTTGTCTGTTATTATTAAAAAAAATTAAAATAAATGTAAGGCGCGATAACCTCCGAAGAGATCTAAGGCCGAGCTTCTCTTCCAATTTGCGTCGTGCTCCTCTTGATTTTCCCTACAAATTGGCCGGACGGGACCTACATGTTTTATGCCGACTCCGAACGGCATCTGCAAAGCAGATGAGTTTTCACTGAGAGCTTTTCATGGCAGAAATACACCCGGAGTGCTTGCCAAACACTGCCGAGGGGCGACCCCGCTTAGAAAAATTTTCTTCTAATTGAAAAATCTTATTTCTAAAATTTTGATGTTGCTTTGTCCGGGAGTTGAACCCAGGGCATACGGTGTGATAGGCGGAGCACGCTACCATCACACCACGGTGGCCGCCATTGGCATTGTTATTATTGTCAAAGTTATTGAAAGAACGTCTATAGTTTCCTCTATAATTATTGTTTTGGTAACTCCTGCGGAAGTTACCTGGAACTGATTTTGTTGGCGAATATGTAGTATTAAATTTGGATTTCCAGTTACTTCTGTGCAACTGTTAGTAAATTTTGATATGGCTTCGTTCATTGTTGTGAACGTTCCAGCTTGCATAATTGTTTTTACCTTGTCGTTGGAGCAGTTTTTACACATAGTTTTCACAGCTGATTGTGTAGCATACTTGGTTGCTAACTCTGGTGTTAGTCCGTCAGATATGTAAGCGCCTTCCAACGATTTTGTGAGCCTTTCAATTTCAGCAGTGTATTGGTTTATCGTTTTACTACGTTGTTGGATGTTCAGGAGCTTTGCTGTCAAAACTTCAACTGATTCTAATTGCTATTTTTAATTTTTGTTTTATTGCTTCGATTGAGCTTTCAGTGCTTAACAGGTTTCTGGCTGTTCCTTTCAGCTTGGTTTTTATCATCGAAACTGCTACAGCTTCATGGGTATCCTTAATTTGTTCTAAGATATCTAAAGCCTCCGAGAAGCTATTCAAGTTCTCAGCTTTACCATCGAATTCTGGAAGCAGTCTTTAAAAATTCGACTATTGTTTGTGGCATTTTGTCGCTTTCTGTTTGCGAATCTTTATCAGTAATTTCAATTTTTAGGGTTTCACCTAAATTGGGTTGATTCTCTGGTAATAGGACAGCAAAATTTATTTCTATTTCTTTTTCAAATGACGTTGGGACCAATGCCTCAACGTTGTATCTACTCAGTGAGGATACCAAATTATCCCTGATACTGGAAAAAAATTCTGTGCTTCTAGCTGATGTTTAGCTGTTAAATTGCTATATACCCTTTGTATGATTTTGCCTATATTGCTCGATGACTGTAATAATGTCGTGAGGTGTTTCAACACAGTAAATCTTAGTATGGTTGTATTTTTGTAGATACACTTATAAGATTTTTCCGCCAAGGTATTCTCTTCCACAAGCTTGTTCAGAATGGTTTCCCAATTGTCCATTGGGGTATATATTTGTCCCTTAGAATTAAACTTTGTCTAGACCATCTGCTCTTCTCATTTATCTTTTCTTTAAGAATTTATTGTGAGCTGAGTATAATTTGAGAAACAAATTGGGGAAAGTGGAAATTGTTAATATTATGAACAAGATTTTGATAAATTCTAATGCCTCACTATGGTCAACGACCTGAATGGAATTAATTACATTTGCATTGGGTTCTTCTACTTTGGATTCTTTACCTCCCATTTCGAAATAATAATCGCTAAAATTTTCTTATATTTATTTATTTATTTATATTGATATTAGTCGGTACGTCCCATAAATTTAACTTCGTACCTCCACCTTTCTTCACTTGTGGTTAGTATTGGTACTAGTACATTTTCCAAGGTGGGGTCCCTAGGCATGTCAATCAGTTTCCACCATTTTTTAAGCGAAACTAATAACTTTTCTGCTTCTTTTAATTTCCTTAATGATACTATACCTTTCTCAAAACTCCTACCCTAGGATCCTAAATTATCAACAGTGCGGTTGATAGCCTCGTAATCAAGGCCATTAGGCAATACACTCTCCATCGAAGAAACTTACTTTATATGCCTTTGATTTTTCTTATTTCGGTTTTCAAACGAATTTTTTCCTCCGTGTTTGTAGATAAATTAATTTTTTGATACAAAATTGCTACTGCTTTTCTAAGGTTGAATTTTTTACCTCCTCTCTTTCTTTTGATTTTGGTTGGTTTTGGAGAATTTTGTTCCTCTATTTTTTGTTGCTGATTTCTACGCCTATATTCTTCTATTGTAATTGCATTAGGGCCCTGTTTAATTTTTTCTAATGTTTTTACTTCTACTGCCGTTTCTATTACTTTTTCTAGTTTGTTTTCTTCTTCCTCAATTAGCTTGCTACAACGCAAGAATACTGCGTCAAATTCTTCTTGACTACTTATATCATTCATTTAAAAATTTAGAGGGGAAAAAAAATTCTTAATTTTATTGGCAAAAATCTACTTTTTGCCCGTAAACTGGCAGCCGTTATGTTGCCAAATGCTTCAAAGAGTATAAAAAATACTTAAATAAAAAACAACTTAATTAATGCCAAATTTTTTCTTAGCTGGTCCTCGTTCTCCTTGTTTCTTATGCCACGATCTTGTTTTATTCCACTCCATTTTTTGCGGTTTCTCAGTTGTCTGCGATGTCTTTAGCTCTATTCATAGTATTCAATTCGTTTTGGCTTCCTTCTTGTTCTCCTTGTTTGCAGGATCCTGTTTTTATTCCACTTCGCTATGCATTGGTGGTGGTCATTTTGGTGGGGGTAGTGGTCTTCCAGTATCCGAAAAAACATTTTTCATTCTTTCCTTTGTGGTATTCAAGAATTTTTTAAGATTTGTCGTTTATTCCACTTCACTATGCGTCGGTGGTGGTCGTTTTGGTGGCGGTAGTGGTCTTGCAGTATCCGAAAAAAAAATATTTTTCCTTCTTTCCTTTGTGGTATTCAAGAATTTTTAAAATTTGTCCTGCACCCTTCTTGTCACTGTCGCTGTGATCCGTCCCTTTGCATTGACTATACCATTCGCCGTTGCAAAGTTGATGCCTTGAACTCCTTTGCATAAATTATTCTGCTTGGTAATAAAAATGAAATCAGTCCTGCTAAATTAAGCAGGGATACCAATTTAGGTAGTAGGATGCCAATTTAGGCAGTAGGATGCCGATTTAGGAAGTATGATGCCAATTTATGCAGGATCGCCATGTAATATGGCGTATCCTGATTGGTATAAAATAATTAAACCAGGATGCCAATAATAAGGCAGGATGCCAATAATAAGGCAGGATCGACATGTAATATGGTAATTAAAAGAATTGAATTCAGAATAGTGCCATTTAAGCGGCACCAGATGGAATTGACTTTATTCAGTAAATTTCGGCTTATTTATACTAAAATATTCTAAACAAATACTTATGTATTAAAGTTCCTATATACTAATCATACGTACATACATAATGCATGAGCGATGTAATCGTTTGTACATAGCAACCGTTCGCATGGTCGCTGTTGCATAAGCGTGGCTCATATATCGCACGCGCTTCGCTTTTTGCCCCCTGTGGGAACGTAATTTATGTTGACATTGCATATTATAAACACATTCATACTTACGGCATATGCAGGGTATTGAATGCATTGCAGTGTGAGCAACGTTTAGAATTAATGCAAGATATATGTATGTAACACCACCAATTTTTAGAGATTGACTTTACATTGAGTGTAAAGACATTCTATTTCAATTAGATTTATGACAGAGTCTCAAGTGGTTTGTTTACTAATAAGTGGTGTTGGTTTTTGTAAATAAAGATTTTTTTCACTTTAGTTGTTTTACTAGTGCGGTATTTTGTCAGTGTGACGGACTTGAGTTTATATATATATTTTTTTTTCTTTGGTTTGGGTAATTATGTTACAAAATTTTTTTTTCTTTTGTTTACTAGATTTTCAATTAGGTTATTAGATGATTTATGTCATTTAGAAATTTTTTGTTTGTTTTATTATTGTATTTTTCTTTTGCATTCAATAAAAAATTTCTTTGTGTTTACAAAATTGAAGTGTTCTTATTCTATGAGTTTAAGTCTATTTTTGTGTACTATGATTTTCTTATTTTTATTGTTTAGAGCATAATTACTATTCTGATTTATGTTTTCTACGCTTTTATTATAGAATTATAATAAAATTATTATATTTATCGATTTTTTCTACCTTTATATCTACCTTATAGGGTCCTTTATATCTTTATGACCTGCTTCATTTTTTACTAACACTAAATCTCCTAAATTTATTTCTTTATATTGTGTTTTCCTATAATAACTAATCTTTTGTTTTTCCTTAGCTTCTTTTACTAATTTATATGCTCTATCTTGCGCTATTTGTAACCTATCCTTCATTTCTTTGTCGTAAGCCTCATAATTGTATAATGGGCTTACCGTATTTTCTCGTAAAAATTCGTAAGTCTGGGGTTTTTTGGCAAACACTAATTCGTATGAACAATAATTATGAACTGCAGATGGCGTTGTGTTATAACAATACGAAAAATATTTAAGGTATTCATCCCAATCGTTTTTGTCAATGGATATGTAGGAACGTACATATTCATTGAATGTTTTATGACTACGTTCAACTGTGCCTAAAGTTTGATGGTGGTAAGTTGTTGAAGTTTTATGGTGTATTTTTAGAAGCTTGTATAATTCCTCAAATAAGCTATTTTTATATTCGCTTCCCATATCTGTTATAATTGTCTTCATGCAACCATAAACTAGGATAAAATTTTCAAATATCGCTTTGGCTATTGTTTTTGCATGTTTGCTGGGTATTGGTATTGCAACTAAATACTTAGTCAAGTCACATACTATAGTAACTGCATATTCATTTCCATTTTCCGACCTGGGAAGATGGCCAATCTTATCTATTTGTGCTATGTCGAACGCTTTTGTGAGCGTTTCGGTTATAATCATAGGCCCTTTCAAGTTTTTTATTATTTTATTTTTATTACAATGAACGCATTTTTTGATATATTTTCTGATATCGTTTTTCATTACTTTCCAATGCTGTAATTAAGTTTTTGAGAACTTTGGTACCAATTTCTTTAAATGTGTCTACCCTGGTATAATTATTCTTAAACAATTTGTCTCCTAAGAACAACTGTATTTTTCTAATTCCTAAATTGCCAGCTTCTTTCATAAGCCTGGCAAAGAATTGACCTAAGTCAATCTTCGCCTCAACAATTAGGTTTTTTATATTAATTTCGCTAAACATTTTCTTTCCTTTTTTGAAACATAATTTCGGAGGATCGAAAACGAGCTGGACTAGTCTCTTTACTTCACATTTATTTAGCGCTTCAAATATTATTGGGTTCTCTTTGTGACTTTTTATTTCTTCATTTTTACTATTGGAATCGTTATTGTTATAATTTTTGTTAGTTTCCGATCTAGTCGTAACTTTTAATATTTTACACGCTTCTACCGATATTTGTTTTATGTCTTTACTATCTATGCGTGATAATGCGTCGGCTACATATTTTTCTTAACCTGCGATATACTCCACCTCGAAATCATATTCTTCCAAATCTAATCTGACTCTAGTTAACTTTGATGATGGATTTTTCATCGAAAATAGTAATGTTAAGGGTCTGTGGTCTGTTTTGACCAAAAATTTTCTACCGTAAATGTATGGTCTAAAATATGTTATGGCCCAATGAATGACCGCTAATTCTTTCTCAATTGTTGCTTTATTAATTTCTCCTTTAGTAAATGATCTTGATGCATAGGCAATTGGGAATTGTTTTCCTTCATACTCTTCGCTTAACACTGCTCCGCAAGCATACCCACTTGCGTCAGTTGTTATACAAAACTGTTTATGAAATCGGGATATTGTAGGATTTAGGGCTTATTAACGCAGCTTTCAAATAATCAAAGGATTTTATGCAATCCTCTGTCCAGTCGAAAACTACTTTTTTCTTGCAAAGTATTGTTATTATTCTAGAATATTCTTCAAAATTTGGAATAAATCTTCTGTAATAATTGCAAAATGCGACGAATCTTTTCGCCTCATCCGCATCTTTTAAAACGATAAGTACCATTATCTGCTGTAAAGAATGTGATATCTCTCGATTCCTCGCTGAGTTCAATCTGGTGAAATCCAGACATTAAATCTAAGCATGAAAAATATTTAGCTCTTCCTAATTGATCTAGTATGTCATCAATTCTTGGTAAAGGGAATTTATCTGCGGTTAATTTTTTATTTACCTGTCTGTAATCTACAACCATTCTCCATCTTTTTTCTTGGTTATTCGGTAGTGAGTTTTTTGGTACTAATAAAATTGGACTATTAAATTCGGAGATTGAAGGTTCTATTATGTCATCCTTAATTAATTTATTTACTTGTTTATTAATTTCACCCTTATGAGCTTCTGGTAGTCTATAATTTTTTACGTAGACTGGGTTATTGTCTTTCATATAAGTATTTGGTTGTAAAAATTATTAGTGGTATTTGGTTCTGTTTCCAATGAAAAAATGTCAATGAATTCTGCACATAATGCTTTAAGTGATTTATTTGCAAAGTTTGGAAAATTTTTATTTAATCTTTCTAATTTTTCCTTATTGTTGGCCTCATTTTCGAGTTTATTATTTTTAACTATTGTACAGTCATTCAAAATTTCTGTACGTATGTTAAAGTCTTGCAGTGTTGCATTTTTATTTGTTGTATTTATAATTCTAACCAATGTTTGTTATGAATTTGCTAGTGTGTTTGCAATAAAAATACCTTAAGACTATTCTTGTTGTGGAATTAGGAAATCTGAATTGTTATTTTTAACTTGAATTTGTCTAACTACTTCTGATCATGCGGGAATTGAAATACTATTGATTTTTGGTTTGTTAGTCATCTGGATTATTATATTTTCTGGGTAGTCATATTGTCTCAATATTAGAGTGTCTCCTTCTGTTTGATAATCTAAAATGCAATTATATTTTTTAATGAAATCTAATCCTAATATTCCATGGCATGGGATTGGGAAACTGTCTTCTACTACGTGAATTTTGTGTCTAATTAATAGATAATCATCTTTTAAGTCCGCTTTAACCGTGCCAATAGTGCTTGTTATACCTTGACCAATTCCTCTTACATCTGTTTTTTGAGAATTATTTATCGTGACATAACTGTCAATTTGACCCTTTTTTATTATTGAAATATCCGCTCCCGTATCGATTAGGAGGGTTGATATGGAATCTAGTTAAATGAGGAGATGGTACTCACCTGTTGGTTGAAAATCAGTATTAGTGGGGCTGGTGGCGGTTTGGGCTGCTGGTGGCGGCTTGTGCTGCGTCAGTGTTATTGCTGTTAAATTGGTTCTAGCTGTCGCTCCTCCTCCTCTAGACGGGTGTTGCTTAGCGATCTTTACCTCTTGGCACTATCTTCCACGGATATTATACCAAATACAATACGTTGCTTGTCCAACAATGCACAAACCTTCCGGGTCGTAGCAGCGGAATTGTGGTTATTGCTTAGCCGCCTTTTACTCTTTCACCTTGTAGCAAATTTTCCCAATCAAAACACTCGGGTTTTTGTATTGAAGATCAATTTATGGCTTATCAACTTTATTATGGGTTTACGAGAGAATTATTATTCACTTTTAAGACACAATTAGCATATCCTTGTGTAAATATCAGCATATACAAGATATTTTAAAGACAAACTAAATATTCCGACCCTTTGGAATGATAAAAATACATGAGGAAAAGAAACCGATGATTTGTATATCACAAAAAATGAATATTAAAAAAAATGCCAATCAAATTTAGAAAACTTTAGTTCGCACGATAGCACAAAAAATATATATCCGAACGGTGGTGGTTTTTTGACAGGTTGCCGATCATGCCATATCGCCATCCTGCATTTGCGGCGAATTAAATTTGGTGGATTTTCGCGGTGGAGGCTGCCACACGTCCATTAGTGTTCCCAATAGGGAATTTAAAGGGTAAATACAATTCATGGATTATGCGGGTAATTCACTATAATACAATTCCATAATAAAATACAGTACAAGATACGGAATATATATAAATTCATCGATATACGTATGTACAAGGGGGAGATGGGGCGAGTGACAGCCTACGCCGCGTAAACATCCTGGGCCGCCTAGGCGCACTAAGCGCCTAATGTGTGCTTCAGTTCCTGCAAGGCGCGTACTGCTTCCTGGATCAGGATTTTTCCCACCTTCGTTTTGTATGTGGCGGTGCGCAAGCCGGTCGCGGTGCACCGGATGGTACGCTCTTCGACGCTGCGTCGCGGGGTTGGATGCGCGGTAGGCGCGCGCTGAGGCGACCTCGCAGGCTGCTGTTGACGACGACGACGGTGATGTGTAGCGACGCGGCGGCGTGGTTGTTGATGAGACTCCTCTTCGGTGGGTGCTTGGCGGCCTCCGGTGCCGCCGTGTAGCATGGTGTGGTGGAAGCCCCCGCAGTCCCGGCATCGTTCAGTAGATGTGCATTGGTTGGTCCGATGCGATAATGCCAAACAGTTGCTACATAATTGGTGTGCCTTGACTATAACCAACCGCTGATGCGTGGGCATTGCCTGAAAGAGAGGGCACACCAAAAGCGCGTGATGCTGCAAACAGAGACGACATTTGCGGTAATCAGCCACCGCGGGGGTGATGCGACGTGTCGGGGCTGCGGGTACTCCGACTCGCGATTCCAGCGAGCGACGCGGTGTGGGAACCGGAGGGCGCTGACGATCCATCTGTGAAAAGCGCGTGATGCTGCAAACAGAGACGACATTTGCGGTAATCAGCCACCGCGGGGGTGATGCGACGTGTCGGGGCTGCGGGTACTCCGACTCGCGATTCCAGCGAGCGACGCGGTGTGGGAACCGGAGGGCGCTGACGATCCATCTGTGAAAGGAGAGGATATGAATGCACATTAGTGGTATGTCTGAGAGGAATCGCCAGGTTAGAGGCTGATTGTGAGAGATGCGGGATGGTTCAGTTATGTTCTGAGATGGTGTCAATAGTTAAGCTTAGTGGACTGTAGTTGGTTGGGGAGATGGTAGGGAACCGTGGGGTTCTGAGCCGAATTCCGCTGGTGGCAGGAAACACAATTTTGTGATAGGCCTGGTGAGCACACCATTTTGCGTGCGTACGTCGACTACTCGGATATGGCCGTCTCTTCCTATATGGGTGTCTTCCACGCGTCCTAGGCGCCATTCGGTAGGGGGTAGGTTGTCTTCCTTAATGACGACTAGATCGCCGATTTTAGGGGGGGGTTGAGCGGTTTGCCATCGATAACGCTTATGTAACTCCATGAGATAGTGGGGTATAAATTTCCAATCGATGCCTTGTGGCGCATACTTTTGGACAATATCTGTCGAGACTTCGTTGAGGAAGGTGACGAACTCTACTTCGGTAGCTCGCTTAGCACCAATGAATGTTGAACCGTTGTCGCTCATCATTTGCTTCGGGTACCCTCGACGCCCTACAAACCGGGCGAAGGCAGCGAGAAAAGCCTTACTAGTGAGATCCGAACACAATTCCAGGTGGATCGCCTTGGTAGTGAAGCAAACGAAAACGGCCACATAACCTTTTACGAGGGTTGGAGATCGGAGCATCGAAGCTTTGATGTGAAACGGGCCGGCGAAGTCTACGCCAGTAGTAGTGAAGGGGGGCGCGAAAGTGCATCGTTGGGGGGGTAAAGCTGCCATTATTTGGGATTGCGTTTGTCGCTTATGAATGGTGCAGACTTTACATTGGAATATACATTTTTTCAGCTGAGGTTTGAGTCAGGGGGTATAGAATTCCTGCCTCATAGCTTGTTGCAGGAGGCGGAGGTCCGCATGGAGGAAGCTCTCGTGTAGATACCTTATATAAAGGGTAGTAAATCTAGCCTTTTCGGGGAGAATGATGGGATGACACTCATTGTAGGTCATGTCGGCGTTTACTAATCTTCCGTTGGCCCGGAGAATCCCGTTTGTGTTCAGGAAGGGGTCAAGTGCCAGTAGGGGGCTTCGCTTTCCGATTGGTTTTGAATTTTCGAGGGAGGCTCTTTCGGAAGCGAAGAATTTCAACTGAGTCAAGCTCAGAAGACGGATTTTCGCGCGCATGACGTCGGCGTAAGAGAGGGCGGGATCGTTAGGGGTACGATTGCCTCCTACAGCATTTCTCAGCCGAGTTACAAACTTCAACATGTACGCTGTTACGCGTAGGGCGCGGGGATAGGAGGAGAACCGTTCCAAGAAGTCTTCCGACTCTTCCGCTGCATGCAGTGATTCGACTCGGCGAAGTTCGGGGGGTACAATATTCCTGGCCGTTGGTGTTGGCCAGTCCTCGGGGGGTCGGGAAAGCCACTCTGGGCCATTCCACCATAGCGATGAGTTAGAGAGATCGTCGGGGCTGCATCCTCTGGTTCCAAGATCCGCGGGGTTGTCTTTGCTTCGCACATGTCGCCAAGGGACATTTCCAACGAGGTCTATGATCTGCGCTGTTCGGTTAGAGACGTAAGTTTTCCACGAGTGGGGTGGCTTTTCCAGCCAGGCTAGCACGATTTCCGAGTCGGACCACATGATTAATTTTTTTTGACTTAGGCCGAGATGGGGTTGGACTACTGCGACTAATTTTGCTAATAAGAGCGCTCCGCATAGCTCCAGGCGTGGCAGACTAATAGTTTTGAGAGGAGCCACTTTGCCTTTGGACACTATAAGGTGAGAGTGGACCTGAGTACCGACGGTACTTCTTAGGTACAGGGTTGCGCAATAAGCCTTTTCTGAGGCGTCGCAGAATCCGTGGAGCTCAACGTATTGATCGGGCGTAAAATTCATCCATCGGGGTATCTGATGGCTGAGATAGAGGGAAGGTTTTGAGAGAACTGCGCCCATTTGGCTAGACGGATGGGTTTAACCTTCTCGTCCCATTCGGTCCCATCTAACCACAATTCTTGCATGAGCATCTTCGCTTGGATCATTATGGGCGTCAGCCACCCTGCGGGATCGAAAAGTTTCGCAATAGAGGAGAGGATTTGCCGCTTCGTGCCTGCAGTGGATGCCGGATTTGAGTCGACGGTATACGAGAATGTATCCATTAGGGCGTTCCACTGGATGCCCAGGGTCTTGGCGGTGCTAGTCTTTTCGAACTCGAGGAAGTTTGTTTCCAGCAGATCAGTTTTCGATATTTTTTGGAGGATGTTGGGATGGTTTGCCGTGATCTTTTTTAGGGGGAAGCCGGCTGAATTGAGAGCGTCTATAGTCTCTGTTAGGGATTGCTCGGCTGATTGAAGATCATGACTGCCAGATAAAATATCGTCAACATACGTCTCGGATTTTAGTATTGGGGCTGCGCGTGGATGGGAATTGGCTATGTCTTTCGCCAGCTCGTGTAGAGTGCGAATAGCCAGGAAAGGCGCGCAGTTAACCCCGAAGGTGACCGTTTTTAACTTGTAGTCCTTTATTGGACTGTGTTCGGGGGTTCGGAATATTATCCGTTGGTAGTCTCGGTCATCGGGGTGCAAGAGAATTTGGCGGTACATTTTCTCGACATCGCCATTAAACACATATTTATATGTTCGACATTTCAGCAACATAAGTCGCAGATCGGGTTGGAGGGTTGGTCCGGTACATAAAACATCGTTGAGGGAGTGACCGGAACCCGACTTTTTGGAGGCGTTGAACACAACTCTGACTTTTGTTGTCTTTTTGTCTGGCCTTACGACTGCATGGTGAGGGAGATAGAATGAGCAGTATTTACCCAGGGATTCTATTTCATTGGGACTGCATTCTTCCATGTGGCCTAGGGACAGATATTCTTCGAGTACCTGGTCGTACTGCTGCTTGAGATCGCCCTTTTTTGAGAGGGAACGTTCCATGCCGTGGAACTGTCGTAGGGCTGCAGTACGGGACTGACCTAGGTCGACATCGTTCGGGAATGTTGGTTTAAAGGGGAGCCGAACCATATATCGAATGTCATCCATGCGAGTGGTTGTGCTTTGATAAAAGTCTTCGCACATTTTATCTTCTGGGGTTTCCACTCGCACTCTGGGTATTTCTTCGATTTCCCAGAATTGCCTTAGCTGTTCATTCAGCTGGACATTCGTCACTTTCCACGCTTGAGAGGAGTGTGATCCGACCTTTTCGGGGGTTTGGCCACTTATTATCCAGCCAAATATCGTGTTTTGTGCTAGCAGTGTGGGCGAGATCTTTTCGATGCCATTTAGCATTATTTGTGGGATAAGATCACTGCCTAACACCAGATCAATTTGGGAGGGGTTCTGAGTGTTCTGGTCTGCTAGCTTGAGATGGGACCATTTACGCATTTGGTCGTTATTTAGCGTGAGTGTTGGGAGTTGCCTAGTGAGCCGAGGTAGCACGATTGCCTGGGCCTTTATTTTTACCTTGTGGTCATTTGAGACTAGGGTCAGTGAGCATAGCTTGTTGGAGGTTTGTACTACTCCGCCTCCCATTCCCGATATTTCAAATAGGGAGTGGGTATATGGGAGGCCTAGCTTGATTTGAGCTTTCGACGAGATGAAGCTACGCTCTGACCCTTGATCCACTAAGGCTCTGAGCCTGAAGCAGTCCCCTCGGTGTTCTATGGACACTATCGCTGTGGGGAGAATGATCTTGCTATCATTTTCCGCATGCAAAGATTGGATGCGGGCAGCGTTTGAGGTGGTTGGAAGTTCCTCGTTGGGATCTGGGTTGGTAACATCCTGAGTAGTTGCTACTTGGGCTGCCGTTCTTCGAGGGCCATTGGTTTGGTGTGATATTCCGGTATCGTGGAGGGTGGAGTTGTGGCGACCTTGGCAGTATAGACACGTTCCTGTGCTTGTGCAATCTTTTACGAGGTGGGTTTGTGACAGGCAGTTTTCGCAGAGATTGCTTTCTCTCACGAATTTTTTCCGTTCGGGGATTGCCAGCTTTTTATAATGCAAGCAGCTTTGTAGCTTGTGGGAGTTCTGCTTGCACTTTCTGCAGGCGTATACTTTTTGATGCTCGGCCACATGAGCATTTGTGCGAGTTTGAGAGTAGTTGTTGTTCTGCGGGGGGTTGCGGCTTTGGTTAGGGGTTTGAGCCTGCCTAAACTGGGGATTGTTTTGACTTGTGGGAGGCTTTGAGAAATTAGTGGAGAGTGGGTTATATCGGGATTTGGCTGGTCGCCATTGATCCACCCTTTCCACTATCTCGTAGCGAGTAGTCAAAAACTGATCCATTTGGGACCAGTTCGGTAGGTCTCTTCTGGAGCTTAAAGATTGCTCCCAAAGCGCAACTGTATTTTCCGGCAGTTTTGAGGTTACCAGATATATTAATACGGGGTCCCAACTGTCTGTCGAGACTTGTTGGGTTGCTAATATCTGGAGACAGTTATTAACGGAGGATTGCAATCGCTGGATGTCTTCGCTGTTTTCAGTCGGAATGGGCTTGAGGTTCATGAGGGCTTTTATTTGGTTGTCAACCAGGACTCTTTTATTTTCATAACGGGATTTAAGAGCTTCCCAAGCCAGAGCAAAGTTGTCATCACTCAGTGGAAATTGCTTTACTATCTGGCCGGCTTTCCCTTGGGTTTTGTACCTGAGGTGGTACAGTTTTTGGGCGCTCGAGAGTTTGGGGTGGTTGATATAGACCGCCGTGAACATGTCACGGAAGGACGGCCATTGATCATAACTCCCGTAAAAGACTTCGGTGTCACAGGCGGGTACTTTGAGGTGCATCCCGGAATTTTCTTGGGGAGTGGTAGTTGTAGCGGGGACGGGATTGCTTAGTAACCTTAGCTGGAGCTGATCGCCTATTCTTGCCTTTGTGTCTTCATATGCTATAAGGCAGTCGCGGTATTTATTGAAGGCTGAGGCCTTAAAGTCGACGGGAAGATCGTTGTCATCAGATTCCACGACAGCGTCATATGCGCTCTGTAGCCTTTCCCAGAACACATCAATATTTTTGTCTTTTATCTTTAGGGATGCCTCGGTGTTATCTTGGATCTCGGTTGTGCCGAACCGAGCGCAGTAATCCGAAAAGAGATCCGTTTCGGATATAAATTTATTTTCGACCACGGTAGCCATTCTGAAGAGGGACTTGCTTAGTTTTACTTTAGCTATTTTGGGAACTTTTTGGGACTGCCTGGTGTTTATTTATGAGGGAATACCAAAGGCAGAAGCTTTCCTATCGGTCAAGAGTGGGTAGGTTAGGACCAGTTAGATTAATTGGGAGCAGTCTGAGACCAGTTGGGATGACCTGCAGAATTTGCTGCTGGGTATTTCAGCCTATGTGAAAGTGGCCGAATTTTTTGCTGGGTATCGTCAACAATGTAAATGTGGAGGTATGTATTTAATTTATACCGCAAGGGACTCAAGTCTTAAAGGGCAATGAGCTAACTTTGTGCAAGTGTGTGTGGGATTTGCCTCGAAATTTTTTAATGCACCGCTTTTACGTACAGGTGTATATGGGGGTGATACTGTATATATATATATATATATAAATGTATTTTTGGCGGGAAATTATAATTCTGGCGGGAGAAATTTGGATTTGGCGGGAGCCACCAAAATTTATTCGGGGGATATACGTAATGTATGTACGTGTTTTTTATATTGTTGAGAGGCTGGTTTCGTCAATGGCGACGAAGGACCATTAGTTAAATGAGGAGATGGTACTCACCGGTTGGTTGAAAATCAGTATTAGTGGGGCTGGTGGCGGTTTGGGCTGCTGGTGGCGGCTTGTGCTGCGTCAGTGTTATTGCTGTTAAATTGGTTCTAGCTGTCGCTCCTCCTCCTCTAGACGGGTGTTGCTTAGCGATCTTTACCTCTTGGCACTATCTTCCACGGATATTATACCAAATACAATACGTTGCTTGTCCAACAATGCACAAACCTTCCGGGTCGTAGCAGCGGAATTGTGGTTATTGCTTAGCCGCCTTTTACTCTTTCACCTTGTAGCAAATTTTCCCAATCAAAACACTCGGGTTTTTGTATTGAAGATCAATTTATGGCTTATCAACTTTATTATGGGTTTACGAGAGAATTATTATTCACTTTTAAGACACAATTAGCATATCCTTGTGTAAATATCAGCATATACAAGATATTTTAAAGATAAACTAAATATTCCGACCCTTTGGAATGATAAAAATACATGAGGAAAAGAAACCGATGATTTGTATATCACAAAAAATGAATATTAAAAAAAATGCCAATCAAATTTAGAAAACTTTAGTTCGCACGATAGCACAAAAAATATATATCCGAACGGTGGTGGTTTTTTGACAGGTTGCCGATCATGCCATATCGCCATCCTGCATTTGCGGCGAATTAAATTTGGTGGATTGCCGCGGTGGAGGCTGCCACACGTCCATTAGTGTTCCCAATAGGGAATTTAAAGGGTAAATACAATTCATGGATTATGCGGGTAATTCACTATAATACAATTCCATAATAAAATACAGTACAAGATACGGAATATATATAAATTCATCGATATACGTATGTACAAGGGGGAGATGGGGCGAGTGGCAGCCTACGCCGCGTAAACAGAATCATTCAGAGTTGTTCTGGAAGATATGTAGCTATTAAGGTGTAAATTGAAAATGTATAATTTTTTATTTATTGAGGTGGAGTTTGTTGGTTTTCCTGTTGTGTAACATTTCGGGCATTTCTGGTGTTATTGCGGGTATTTCCTCGCGGTCCGAAATTTCGACCAGATCTTTGGTTATTTTGTCTGTTATTATTATTATTGTTATTATTGTCATAGTTATTGAAAGAACGTCTAGAGTTTCCTCTATAATTACTGTTTTGGTAACTCCTGCGGAAGTTACCTCGGAACTGATTTTGTTGGCGAATATGTAGTATTAAATTTGGATTTCCAGTTACTTCTGTGCAATTGTTAGTAAATTTTGATATGGCTTCGTTCATTGTTGTGAACGTTCCAGCTTGCATAATTGTTTTTACCTTGTCGTTGGAGCAGCTTTTACACATAGTTTTCACAGCTGATTGTGTAGCATACTTGGTTGCTAGCTCTGGTGTTAGTCCGTCAGATATGTAAGCGCCTTCCAACGATTTTGTGAGCCTTTCAATTTCAGCAGTGTATTGGTTTACCGTTTTACTACGTTGTTGGATGTTCAGGAGCTTTGCTGTCAAAACTTCAACTGATTCACCTTTAATTGCTATTTTTAATTTTTGTTTTATTGCTACGATTGAGCTTTCAGTGCTTAACAGGTTTCTGGCTGTTCCTTTCAGCTTGATTTTTATCATCGAAACCGCTACAGCTTCATGGGTATCCTTAATTTGTTTTAAGATATCTAAAGCCTCCGAGAAGCTATTCAAGTTCTCAGCTTTACCATCGAATTCTGGAAGCAGTCTTTAAAAATTCGACTATTGTTTGTGGAATTTTGTCGCTTTCTGTTTGCGAATCTTTATCAGTAATTTCAATTTTTAGGGTTTCCCCTAAATTGGGTTGATTCTCTGGTAATAGGACAGAAAATTTTATTTCTGTTTCTTTTTCAAATGACGTTGGGACCAATGCCTCTACTCAGTGAGGATACCAATTTATCCCTGATACTGGAAAAAATGTGTTGTGCTTCTAGCTGATGTTTAGCTGTTAAATTGCTATATACCCTTTGTATGATTTTTCCTATATTGCTCGTTTACTGTAATAATGTCGTGAGGTGTTTCAACACAGTAAATCTTAGTATGGTTGTATTTTTGTTGATACACTTATAAGATTTTTCCGCCAAGGTCTTCTCTTCCACAAGCTTGTTCAGAATGGTTTCCCATTTGTCCATTGGGGTATATATTTGTCCCTTAGAATTAGACTTTGTCTAGACCATCTGCTCGGCTCATTTATTTTTCTTTACGAATATATTGTGATCTGAGTATAATTTTAGAAACAAATTGGGGCAAGTGCAAATTGTTAATATTATCAACAAGATTTTGATAAATTCTAATGCCTCACTATGGTCAACGACCAGAATGGAATTAATTACATTTGCATTGGGTTCTTCTACTTTGGATTCTTTATCTCCCAATTCGAAATAATAATCGCTAAAATTTTCTTATATTTATTTATTTATTTATATTGATATTATTCGGTACGTCCCATAAATTTAACTTCGTACCTCCACCTTTCTTCACTTGTGGTTAGTATTTGTACTAGTACATTTTCTAAGGTGGGTTTCCTAGGCATGTCAATCAGTTTCCACCATTTTTTAAGCGAAACTAATAACTTTTCTGCTTCTTGTAATTTCCTTAATGATACTATACCTTTCTCAATACTCCTACTCTCGGATCCTAAATTATCAACAGTGCGGTTGATAGCCTCGTAATCAAGGTCATTAGGCAATGCAAACTTCTTCGAAGAAACTTACTTTATATGCCTTTGATTTTTCTTATTTCGGTTTTCAAACGAATTTTTTCCTCCGTGTTTGTAGATAAATTAATTTTTTGATACAAAATTGCTACCGCTTTTCTAAGGTTGAATTTTTTACCTCCTCTCTTTCTTTTGATTTTGGTTGGTTTTGGAGAATTTGGTTCCTCTATTTTTTGTTGCTGATTTCTACACCTATATTCTTCTATTGTAATTGCATTAGGGCCCTGTTTAATTTTTTCTAATGTTTTTTCTTCTACTGCCGTTTCTAATACTTTTTCTAGTTTGTTTTCTTCTTCCTCAATTAGTTTGCTACAACGCAAGAATACTGCGGTAAATTCTTCCTGACTACTTATATCATTCATTTAAAAATTTAGAGGGGGAAAAAATTTTTAATTTTATAGGCAAAAATCTACTTTTTCCCGTAAACTGGCAGCCGTTATGTTGCCAAATGCTTCTAAAAAGTATAAAAAATACTTAAATAAAAAACAACTTAATTAATGCCAAATTTTTTCTTAGCTGGTCCTCGTTCTCCTTGTTTCTTATGCCACAATCTTGTTTTATTCCATCCCGTTTTTTTTTGCGGTTTCTCAGTTGTCTGCGATGTCTTTAGCTCTATTCATAGTTTTCAATTCGTTTTGGCTTCCTTCTTGTTCTCCTTGTTTGCAGGATCCTGTTTTTATTCCAATTCGCTATGCGTCGGTGATGGTCGTTATGGTGGCGGTAGTGATCTTGCAGTATCCGAAAAAATATTTTTCCTTCTTTCCTGTGTGGTATTCAAGAATTTTTTAAGATTTGTCGTTTATTCCACTTCGCTATGCGTCGGTGGTGGTCGTGTTGGTGGCGGTAGTGGTCTTGCAGTATCCGAAAAAAAATATTTTTCCTTCTTTCCTTTGTGGTATTCAAGAATTTTTAAAATTTGTCCTGCACCCTTGTTGTCACTGTCGCTGTGATCCGTCCCTTTGCATTGAATATACCATTCGCCATTGCAAAGTTGATGCCTTGAACTCCTTTGCAGAAAGTATCCTGCTTGGTATAAAAATGAAATCAGTCCTGCTAAGTTAAGCAGGGCTAACAGGATCGTTTGTAGAATGCCAATTTAGGCAGTAGGAAGCCGATTAGGCAGTAGGATGCTACTTTAGGCAGTAGGATACCAATTTAGGCAGTATGATGCCAATTTAGGCAGTAGGATGCCAATTTAGGCAGTAGGATGCCGATTTAGGCAGCAGGATGCCAATTTAGGCAGTAAGATACCAATTTAGGCAGTAGGATGCCAATGTAATATGGCGTATCCTGATTGGTATAAAATAATTAAACTAGGATGCCAATAATAAGGCAGGATCGCCATGTAATATGGTAATTAAAAGAATTGAATTCAAAATAGTGCCATTTAAGCGGCACCAGATGGAATTGACTTTATTCAGTAAATTTCGGCTTATTTATACTAAAATATTCTAAACAAATACTTATGTATTAAAGTTCCTATATACTAATCATACGTACATACATAATGCATAAGCGTTGTAATCGTTTGTACATAGCAACCGTTCGCATGGTCGCTGTTATGAACGTAATTATGTTGACATCGCATATTATAAACACATTCATACTTACGACATAAGCAGGGTATTGAATGCATTGCAGCGTGAGAAATGTTTAGAACTCATGCAAGATATATGTATGTAACTGTAACCATACAATGAAGGGACAAATTACAAGACCAATCGCGAAATTGGTACTACTTCCGCCCAACGACAAGGAAAATGAACTGAAATGATGAATATAGTTTGCTGTAAAATAAATCAATTTCATGATAGGTTAGGTTAGGTTGAACTGGCCGCTCCATAAGGACCTCACATAGACTGATTAAGTCCGTAGTGTTACCAGAAGTTTGTTTTAACGACCAAACTGAAAAACCCTATCAAAAACCAGGACTTATGTTATAAAATAACTCCGTCCTCTTGGCAAATACTAGAAGCTTCCTAGGACTTAAGCCAATGGCTGCTTCTAGATCTGACAGGTGTATCACTCCTAATAGCTGGAGTCTTAGCCTGGCAAGTGCAGGTCACGAGCACAGAACGTGCTCGATCGTATCCTCCTCCAAACCGCACTTCCTACATCTGCTATCACTGACCAAGCCTAATTTAAAGGCGTGTGACGCCAGAAGGCAGTGTGCAGTCAGAATACCCGTCATGAGTCTACATTCCTCTCTTTTTAATGATAGAAGCAACTGTGTTAGTCTAAGGTTGTAAGACCTACACATAATCTTCGACACTTTACAGCCCCGCGCTTGAACCCACGCCTTTCCTGCTTGGTCGATCATGTGCACCTCTCGCCTTCGCTTAATCTCGCCCAATCTAGTTGGGACGTCTACGGCGCAAGCTTCAAGGGATGCGCCCTTTTTAGCTAGTGAGTCCGCTTTATCATTCCCATCTATTCCCATATGCCCTGGGACCCAATATAGAGGTATGCTTCTCCCTGTCCCGATTCTCTCCAGAGACTGCTTACACTCTAACACGCAGTTAGATGCTGTGCTATGCAAGATTATTGCCTTATTTGCTGCTTCACTGTCAATATAAAAGTTAACACGGTTGCAGCTTATGCTATTCACTTCCAGGGATTCTACTGCTTCGGTTACGGCTAGTATTTCCGCTTGGTAAACGCTACAATAATCCGGCAGCCTGTAGGATCTGCTTATTTCCGGATCGGCGCAGTATACCGCAGACCCTACTCCTTCCACTACTTTGGAACCATCGGTGTACACATGTATCGCCTCGTCCGCCATTTGCGCACCCTTGCGCCAACCGTCCACCTCTATTGTGGCCTTAAGATCTCCCTCGAAGCGCAGATAGGGAATCAGGTAGTCTGTTCGTCATGTGATTGATGACGCTATACTACTATGGCCATATGGTCGGCGCTCAAGCTGCCCCGAAGCACCGAGCCTGGTTGCGGTCATTAATGCTTTGTTCTTTGCTACCAGGTCTACAGGTGGAATGTGCAGAATGGCATACAGTGCAGCATTCGGGGTTGTTTTCAGGGCTCCCGTAATGCTAAGCATCGATAGTCTGCATACCCCCTCTAATTTTTTGAGGTATGTTGTTTTTTGTGTGGCTTTCCACCAAACAAGAACTCCATAGTATAGAATAGGGCGTACAATCGCTGTAAAACCCCAATGAGAAAGAGAGGGCGATAGATCCCACGTACACCCCAGCATTCTTTTACATGCATAGAGTGGCGTTGAGGCCTTCTTGACCCTCTCTTCCACGATGACAGCTTACTGTCTAGGATGATTCCTAGATATTTTGTGCAAGGTTTCTCCTGTAAGGTCACCCCTCCTAACTTAGGCCTGGTCCAATTTGGGACCTTGTACTTCTTTGTAAAGAAGACCATATCCGTCTTCTCCGCATTGACTTTCAACCAGACATTAGATGCCCAGGTATGAATATCCCGAAGCGCCCGATCCCTCAAAGAACTAATCGTTGAAAGGCACTTTCCACTTATGACAATTGCAACGTCATCTGCGTAAGCCGTAAGTTTTACGGGTCCCTCATCGAATTGCCTGACCAGTTGGTTGATGACCAGCGTCCACAGCTGAGGTGATAGCACCCCTGCCTGCGGCGTGCCTCTGTCCATTGATTTCGTGGCCTTGTACAATCCCCATTGTGATGTAATCTTTCTGCAATTTAACATGCAGCCGATCCATCTGATTAAGGCAGGATGTACTTTAATGTAATTAAGACCATCCATAATCGCCCACTTTGCAACATTATTGAAAGCCCCGGCAATGTCCAAGAAGCATACTCCTTATATTCCAGGGATTTCTCTATGCTTATTACCACCCTATGCAATGCGGTGTCTACCGACTTGCCTTTGGTGTACGCATGCTGTGCTGTGGAGAGCAGCTTTTCATCCATGTTGGACTTTATGTACACATCTATCAGCCTCTCAAAGGTTTTGAGCAGAAATGATGTTAAGCTAATGGGTCTATAGTCTTTGGGATACACGTGACCGATCTTCCCCGCCTTATAGAAAAGCTACACGAGCAGATCTCCAAGAGTGCGGTACATGATTCAGTCTTATGCACCCATCGAATATTATTTTAAGCCATTCCACGACCGCCCTACTTGAGACTTGTAGCATGGCCGGGAATATACCATCTGGGCCCGGCGATTTAAACTTAGAAAACGTCTTCACTGCCCACTCGATCTTGGTATCGGTCACCAAGCCCGGCACTACTAGCTAGAAATGTGTATCGAGAAGCACCTCAAGGGATTCCTCACTATTACGTGACCATTCCCCGTTCTCTTTCTTTATTAGTCCCTGGACTATGTTTCCCTTTGCTAGGACTTTTTTCAACCGTGCTGTTTCGCTGGAGCACTATGTCCCTACAGAAACTTTTCCATGAGTTTCTCTTCGCCCTGGTAATTTCACGCTTGTAGATTCTCAGTAGATCCCTGTAATCGTCCAGACACGCTTCGCTTTCCGCGGTCTTTACGAGCTTAAACATTTCTTTTAACTGTCTTCTTAGAAGACTCAGCTAATTGCTCCACCATGGCGGCTTTGCTTTTCCTCTGAATCTTCTTAGAGGGTAAGCTTTGTTATACGCAGTCATAAGCGTCCTTGTTAGGAATTCATTCGACTCCTCCAGTTCCCCTACATTAGCAACCTCTTTGGGTTGTCCCAGTTTTGTTTCTACATGTTTCTGGAATTTAGTCCAGTTCCTAGGGTTTCTAAAGGTTCCTCCCTTCTCTACCCTCTTTAGGGGGATGCTGAAGCTGATATACGCGTGGTGGGAGAAGGATGGTCTATCAAGAACCATCCAATCATACCTTGATATATCACGCCCGGAGCTCAATGTAATATCCAGATGTTGGATCAATGTATGTAGGGACATTTCCCCTGTTGGCTATCTGCAAACTGGTTTGCAGGATGTAACAAAATAGAGATTCGCCTCTCTCGTTCGTATCTACTCCTCCCCACGCATTGTGGTGCGCATTTACATCTCCGCCTATGACCAACCGCCGTTTGCGCCCTTCCTCCTGTACTAGCCTTTTGCACTCCATCGGTGGAACCTCCGCAGCATGGGCCTTGTAGCAGGACGCCAGGATAAATGCCTGCTTATTCTTTTGCTCAACGCCCACCGCTACGAGATCCTCAGTGGTGTAATTAGGCAGCATATATGAATGCAGCTGTTTCCTTACCATTACTACAGCTCGCACCCGTCCTTCCGTTTGCGCGTAGTAAACGCCAAACCTGCGCGCGCTAAGTCCAGAAACCTTTCCTCCCGATGAGAGCCACGGTTTCTGAATCAGCACCACGTCAAACGAACCCTCTTCAAGGGTTAGGAGGAGTTCGCTCGACGCCACTTTACTGTGTTGGACGTTTATCTGTAGGACTCGCAGCACCATTGGGCTGTTTGTCCCCCGCCAGCACCTTCGTCTTGACGTCTTCGTCCTCCCCTTGCCCTTTTGGTTTAGAGTATTCGAGGCCCCCTTCAGCATCTCGTGACTGTTGTACCGGGTGTTCCTCTGTGCGAGTCACAGCACCATTTAGCGGTTGGTCCTCTTCTAGCACGTTCGTCGTGACGTCGGGACCTCCACCTGTCTTTTTTCCCTTAGGCTTTTGAGGTCCTTTTCGACTTTGCCCGCCTCTAGCGTGTAAGGGTTTTTATCCTCGGGACTTCTTTTCCTGATTCGCATGTAAATTTTGCCAATGCCCAAGGACATTTTGCCAAGCTGCGTGTACAAAATATCCTCCGCCTGCTTGTTTATTTGGAAATGTAGAACTGACCATCCTCGGTATGCCGAGATACAGTAAGTACCTTCCAATCCTTTGTCGGCATGTTCGGCTTCTGATTCTGTAGAAGTCGCAGTGTATCCTCCGACTTCATCATGCATGGTATCCATACATTAACTTTTGGTACCGTGGGGATTTGCGCTTTATCCACCACCTCAAACTGCGCGTTCGTGCCTTGCCCTTGGAGGTTTGGAACCACTTTCTCCAGCCACCGCAAGCTCGCGATGTTGTCGCACGCTATCATCTTCACACCATTATACCATCCCCCCGAATCAAAGGTTGGAAGGGGCTTACTTCGTTGTTCCCGAATCATCTCAAATATTAAGCTAATAAGCTCCCTTTCCACAGATCTCCACCATTCAGTAGCCATTTGTCCGAGAGGACCGCTACGATCAACCAGCGCCACAGTCAGTGACTGCGTTGCCACATCTCTCATCTTCTCGGGAAAAGCTGGAGTCTTAGTGCTAACTCCCTTTAGCGCCTCCGAGAAAGCCGGAGTCTTGGCGGTATCTCCCTTTGTCTTATCTCCTACTTCCGTAGTTGGAACTTCCCTCTGACTCGCAGCTTTCGAGGTAATCGCTACCTCGCTATTGGGGCCCATCTGTCTTACAGCTTTGGGCCTACTTGTCTTGTCTATGCGACTGCCCTGCCTCGCGGCTCTAGGACTGGGTCCTTTCTGCCTCTTGAAAGCAGGCTTGTTGCCTTCCGCCGAACGTTGCCTCTTCATTCTGCCATTTGACGCTTCTTCCTCCTCGTACCGGTTGCAGGACCGAGGGTTTCTCGCAGCAAACCTTTTGTAATGCCTTCGACCTACTTCTACCGCTTAATGGGCCCATTCCAAGCGCTCGATCTCCACTTCTGTTGGGCCGACCACTGCTCCCAAGCGTTGTACAATTCTTAGTGCTGCATGGTACAGCGAGAGAGCTCTTTGACTTCCCTTCGTTCATCTTGGTCGTACGACCACCTGCCCGACAAGGCGGGCTCAGCGGTCCAGTATTATATACGGGGAAAGAACCGTCCGCCACAGCAACGCCGCTTACTGTGGTAAGGCCATAAGTACTTCCCAAGGTGGCCCGGTATCGGGAAGGCTCCGTTCGAATACAGCCGAATTTATCCGCTGGCTGCAAATCGTCCAACAGGCACGGTCCGCATAACAACCTGGATTAGGGGGTTGGAAGTTCTTGGTCACCGACATCCCGCCGCCCTCCTATGAGGCGAAACGGCGTAGATGTCAGTCCTAAACAGCTCCGCCTCATAGTCGGGGGCTATGGAGTTCGGCTAAGCCCTCACACCAATGACAAGGTGCCAACCCTAGTGAGGGAAATTCATGATAGGATCTACATAATTTTTAGCTTTTCGTCAATTAAAGTTCATTATAAAGTTGTTGTACACGTTGTAAAGATGTAAAAGTGTAAAATAAATGTTTGAGAAACACAAAGCTATACTTTGAGCATGTAATAGTTTTTATATATGAACTAAAAAGCCTTAGTAATACATAAAAACAATATTCTGAACCCATATCAAAGTTTACAGACGAAAAAGGAAATCCTACTACTTACTACTTTGATAAAATAGGACTTGAGTTGATTTGTTGTGACTATAGGATTTTCTGTGCAGAAAAGAAATCCAATCAAATGTCATCAGTTAATCACCAATTTGATATCAAAAGGCACCCTATGCAGCAATTATAAAAACGCTGCGTACACATCGACAAAATACAAACGTTTTGCCTCTAACATTGCGCACATTGGCTGCCGTATCACGTGTAATACCTGAAAAACCACAAGTACATCATGCAATTCGACGCGCTCTCGATAGTCTTGACTCTGTAGAAGTTGAAGCGGCCATATATGCAAGTGGACAATTTGCAACTCAATCACGCTCATTCGCCATTAGCATGTGCGCCAAAATGTCAGATATAATTGAATCTTTACAAATACCAGTACCAATGAAATTAGAACTCATACCTGTGTTGAGGTACATGCATCATGATTCATATACAGCTACTTTGGTAAAAGATCCAGGTCTTAATTTATTACCCAAATATCCAGCAGAAAGTTTTGCTGTAGCTATATTGGATTCACTAAAACAGGTCTCGGCACGTACACTCACTGGTGTACCAGATCAAGGTAATTTGTTGCTTGACTTTTTGCAAGATAAACGTAAAGTTGTGCGTGCACAAGTATTGAGATCCCTCACCCAATTAGCAGAATCACAATGTGTACATGGTTGGCCAAAAAAGCGATTCACGAACTAATTGTAAAAGCGCAAGATTGCAAAGATTCGCGTAAACAGTATTTATATTTAAATATTTTACTTAAATTATGATTGTCCTTTGACTTGTCATGTTCTGCTACATGAACAACAGGAATCAGTGCAAGATTTATGTCTTATATGCATTTATTTGGATGACCATGCAACTGCAAGTCAAGCTATGTCCATTATAGCAACGCTTATGCCCTACGCTGAAGGTGACAAAGAGACTACGGCTGTAATAATGGAAATCCTAAATTTACACATGGCAGGTTCAATATTTTGCATGGTTGCTGATAAGGAAAATGAGCCCGATGTACAAAAAATTTATGTTGCGGTGTTAAAATTACTAGTGTCAATCATGAATTTGGCACAGATTTTGTGAATATGCTAGCAGATTTGATAACTGAGGATATAGAATATCCACCGCGTAATGCCGAAATGATGTGCGATGCTTTGGGTGCACTTGGCTCACATTTTCAATTGCGTAAATCTGCAATCGCCCCTACAGAAGCACTAACAGACATTGTTGCAGTAATGGATGTCGGCTTTGAAGTGCAACCATCATCATCAGCACAAGCAGCTCTGAGTGGTACTATTAGAGTTGTGAGTGCAACAGAAACACGAATTGAGGGGAAAGGAGCGGGGACAGCTAATTCACAAATGGATAATTCAGTACTAATGCGCTTACTCTCTATACTACACAAATTGAATGCTATTGTGGATGCTGGTCCTAACCCAGATCAACCACATACCGTTGAAATACTGGCTTCTGTTGCATAACAATCAATGATTGGTGGTTTCATACCCAAAGAAGTAATTGGTGGTTTGAGCGTTGCTGTAGCAAAATTAATTGTTGGAATCAATATCGCATAGCAAGATCGGCTAGTCGTTATGGACAAAATTACTTGGCGGCGCATATATTCTCGAAAAATTCAAAATTTACTGTAGTTGATAAGCTGCAATGGACCTAGCGCAAATGAGTAAAGCTGAATGCATACTCCACTATGTTGTAGATTATGACTATATGCATGATAATTATGAACAATGTGCCCCAGTACCACCCACTACCGTTGCTGCAGCTACCGGTATGGATGGTTGGCGTTCGCTTCAACACAATTAAAATGGTGTCTCATAGCAAAGGGTACACCCATCTATAATGAAACTGAACTTGCCTCTAAATTATTAGATATACTTATAAAATGTATGAGCTTTTTTCCGAGTCGCACACAAAACGGCGCTGTCCTGCTTCTTCCTGGCCCAAAATTATCACGCAAGCTATCTGAATTTGCTTACTTACCACATATTATACAAGTTTGTCTAACGCACGATCATCCTGGGTTGTTGGAGCGCGTTGCTACATTATTATGCCAGATTATGGAAGACAATCCGGAAATGCCGAAAGTTTATTTGACAGGCGTATTTTATTTATGCTCATGTACACTGGCAGCAATATACTGCCTATAACAAAGTTCCTGAAATTGACATATATAAAACAGGGATTTCGCAGTGATGAGATATCCCAATCCGGAATTATGAATAGCCCTATTTTAGGTCAATTATTACCAGAGGCAATGGTATGCTTCTGCAAATCGTAGACTCCAGTGGAGATGCAACCGCAATGCCAAGGAATGGAAATATTCCTTATAAGAATGGTTTTTGTACCAATTTTTTGCAATATTTGTCATTCTTTCACCAAATTATGGCGTCGACATTGCAAGCCAGAACCGAGTGAAATTGTAAGCGGTTTCTTTAGTTGCAATAGAATATTTGTGTTATTACTTATCCCCGTTAGCACGCAATTTAATATGCAATACAACAGCCATTTTTATATGGTGAAATCAATGATTGCGCAAATCCGACAAAAGTCACCATATAGCGATATCTGAAAGTAAAAGGGCAAAACTTAATTAATGAAAAAAGATTACAATCTTATAAGAGCATATACTCACCATCGCGTGTTTTAAATAAATGACATTTTTGCCATTCAGGAAATGGAAAAGCGTAGCAAATGTCAAATTTCTACACTCCATTTCTGACTGTCAATGCACTGCGTTACCGAAATTATGCCTTATGCGTTGCTACACGCCACACATGTCGCGCATCACATAACTGGATCAATCATTCATTTGGACGAGATTGTAAATACTTAATTCCACGAGTCTCAACATTATCGACAATACACGTCGAAAATAATGTTGACTGGTGGAAGTGCAACTCTGTAATACCATTTCAGCCAGGTTTCGAACCGTTCCGTGTGGTGGCAGAACACTTGTTGTGAAAACAAAGTTCACCACAAATCTAAAATAAACTTTAGAAATACGTCGGCGACATCTACCGACACAAATCGAATTATAAAATGTACTAAATGTGCTAAAGCACCAGCCACATTGAATGGATGAGTGCTAAATCCGTTTTTTCTTCGTTTCTTTGCACGCACAAGTATTTACTTATGGCCTTTAATCCTTTACTTTTTTTCTTTTCTTTTGCGAAATTATATTAGATATAATTTTTTTGTTTACACCATACAAACAACATTCCGCCAACCTCAATTTGGGCATGATCAATGATACCAATATTCTTTCAGATCATGACCCGTTACCAAACTTTACTGGCCAAGTCAGAGAGAGGCGCAACGCGTTTCAACGTCGCTTGCCAGCTCTGCGGCAGGGACCATAGTTTCCGAATGTGTTCCGAGTATCGGAAAAAATCTCCAGAAGAGAAGTTGCAGGCAGTGCTTCCACATAAGTACTGTCCGAACTGTCTGTCACCCTTTCACCGGGTGGACAAGTATCAGCAAGTATCGCGGCAAGAGGTGCCAAGGGAAGCACCACACCACGCTTCATTTAGATGAGCGTCGGCCGGTATGCGACGAGACAACCACAAATGGCGACGACAACACGTCCGACGACGCGTTGTCAATCAACCTCTCGGGACGAGCACTATCGCGCGACATACCGGAAGGTTTTCGTACAGGTCGACTCCTCCGGCTTCCATCATGCGACCTTTCGTACCAATTGCGCCGGCGGCCATCGTGCGCATCGAATGGTTCGTGCCATCATCGATCCCTGCGCCACCAGCACCATCGTAGATGCAGAGCTGGTACGCGATTTACAGTTGGAGCGCCAAGGACAAGGGGAATGCACCCTTATTTTGCGCGGCAAGTTTGGGTCATCGACGCATGTCACTACTCAAGCCGCCGTGGTCAACGGCCACTATCACTTGAGTCCACCGTCTAATGTAGACCCGAAGATTTCCGCGCCATTCCAGTTCATGCGGCTGGCCGACCCACATTTCTACCGCTCATCGCCAATTTGGCTTACACCCGGCGCAGATATCTACGCCGAAATGATGGTGAGCGGAACGCCAGTAACAACAGTTGGCGATCTGCTGACCCAACCGACCTTATTCGGGCTGGTAGTCTCAGGAGCCTGCCAAAAATAGGATTTTTCATAAAAATAAGTAATTACTGCACGGAATCACAAACCACGTACGTTTAATTAATAAATTATTTCTTTCTTCACAGGAGAACGAGACACGAAGTCCATCCTACGTATCGCCTTACCTGGACGTGTGGTGGCTTGTATGCTCTCTAAGTCATTTAGTATTTGTATTTGATTAAAAAAATGTTGTTGCCTACGGCAAGGGGGCCCGTATGTTTAGGCCACAGGCCTAAATATATCTGCCCTCCCTCGTAGCAATGTACTTAGTTAACCAATACATTCATAAAGGTGTGTTCACAAATACACACACACATTCATATGTATAAGCTGCATTTGTTTATACACATTACTTTAAACTTTTCTTTACTTTACTGCTATGGACCGACTATATAGCAACTTTCGGCGGGGAAACTCAACGAAAGTGGCCGTATAGTGGGCTCATAGCTTTTCTCTGCCAAGCGCGCGGCCTCTTTTGATCCAGCCGTCGAAGTGCAAGCATCCTGCCAACATACGTCACGTAAGTGCTAATACTTTTCGATAATAATTATATATTCCACAACAATTGTTAAACCTATTTCCTTAAAATTTGTTGTTTCATTCTAATGGTTTAATAAAAACAAACTATCACTTTGTCATTGAACTAATACGAAACTTTTCTGGTGTTTTTTATTTCTCTCCTTTTTCCGCCTAATCTCAACCTTCTACAATTCCGTGGCATTCGAGCTGCACTCTTTAAGAATAGCTTCTAAAGTGAGGTATTAGTTGGTTTTTGCAGTGTGAGAAAGTTAAAAATAAAGTGCATGTTTAAGCTATTTAAAAATACATAAAATATCATTGTTTTGAAATAAATAAAATTTAATATTGAAGTCAAAGGGATTTACTTCATTTTGAAAAAATCTGAGTGTCTGTAGCTTTTTTTTGTTATTTAAAACTTCGCCACTGCCTTTATTAGTGTTTATTTGCACAAATATTTCAATTTCAGCTAAAGTTTTAGTTGGGTTCCTCACCGATCCTCATGTCAAAGTTTTAAGATTTTAAAGTATTAATATCAGCTAACACTTTCTGCCATTAACTATGTTTTGCGACAGTTTTCTGATAGTGTCACCCTGATAAATTATTGTCGTATGTTATATGTACTCACATGTCATTCACGACATTATTTTATCTAGTCGACGATATGCTAATATAAACTTTTGTGTGTGTTTGTTGTTTTGTTACTGTTATGTATGCAAGATCTTTTAATAACTTTAATTTCTTTATTTAATCCTATTAAACATTGTATTTGCGGTAGACACATCTTACCAACTACATGTGGTATTTGCTACAAAAAACATAATTATAAATTTCTGATCTGCTGTTTCCGTATTCTGTATATGCGTACTTTTTTTCTTATTCAGTATAAAATAATACTTATTTTACAGAAAATTAAGGGATAATGTAACTATTATTAAATCTAACAAAGAAAGAATCAAACTAGGAATTAATTTTGTTTTAACAAAAAGCCTTATGCACAGTGTTGTGCAAAACAAAACAGTAAATTCAACGCAAATATATAATCGGCTGTATTTTTCACCCTTATAAATTTAAAACAACGGTTTTTTTTTAATATGTAATTGCCATTGTCAGGTCAACTATTTACAACAACTTCAAGCAGTTACAAGTAAGCACAACAACAAAAATGCTTCTCTTTCCTAGTATGGAGCTGTACAAAACTAAACAACAAACAGCTATTTCAAAAACGAACCTTTCTTTCTTAGTATGTTAGTATAGTTGCAAATATTTCCTACAGGGGTAACCAATCTATTATATGAACAAGTTTTTCAGCCTATGATAGACCCTTCCAAAAGAAATAGTTCATATTGCTCCCCAATTTTATTAACACGCTTTTATTAGCTTGGCCTGTATGTAAAGGAATCTTTGAGCTTAATTTTCACCGGTTTCTAGAAGTCTGATTAATTTGAAACTTTGCATACGTATCAAGGACCGATGACAATGCATTAACGTGGTGATGTGGTGACATAAGTTCAACGGCCATAAGGACAACTGGCCTTACTATCACTTTGAATGGCCATAAGTTTGAGTGAAACTTTGCACACGTATCAAGGCTCGATGACAATGCATTAGTGTGATGGTGTGGTGACATAAGGCCAACGGCCATAAGGTCAATTGGCATTATTACCACTTTGAATGGCCATAAGTTTGATTGAAACTTTGCACACGTATCAATGCTCGATGAAAATGCATTAATGTGATTGTGCGGTGGCATAGGGTCAACGGCCATAAGGTCAATTGGTCTTATTACCACTTTTAATGGCCATAAGTTTCATCGAAACTTTGCACACGTATCAAGGCTCGATGACAATGCATGAGTGTGATGGTGCGGTGACATGAGGTCAACGGCCATAAAGTCAACTGGCCTTATTACCGCTTTGAATGGCAATAGGTTTGATTGAAACTTTGCACACATATTAAGGATCGATGACAATGCATTAGTGTGATGGTGTGGTGACATAAGGTCAACGACCGTAAGGTCAATTTGCCTTATTACCACTTCGAATGGCCATAAGTTTGATTGAAACTTTGCACACGTATCAAGGCTCGATGACAATGCATTAATGTGATGGTGTGGTGACATAAGTTCAACGGCCATAAGGTCAATTGGCGTTATTACCACTTTGAATGGCCATAAGTTTTATTGAAACTTTGCACACGTATCATGGCTCCATTAAAATGCAATAATGTGATGGTGCGGTTTCATAAGGTCAACAGCCATAAGGTCAATTGGCCTTATTACCCCTTCGAATGGCCATAAGTTTGATTGAACACGTATCAAGGCTCGATGACAATGCATTAGTGTGATGGTGTGGTGACATAAGGTCAACGGCCGTAAGGTCAATTTGCCTTATTACCACTTTGAATGGTCATAAGTTTGATTGAAACCTTGCACACGTATCATGGCTCCATTAAAATGCAATAATGTGATGGTGCGGTGACATAAGGTCAACGGCCATAAGGTCAATTGGCGTTATTACCACTTTGAATGGCCATAAGTTTAATTGAAACTTTGCACACGTATCATGGCTCCATTAAAATGCAATAATGTGATGGTGCGGTGACATAAGGTCAACGGCCATAAGGCCAATTGGCCTTATTACCCCTTTGAATGGCCATAAGTTTGATTGAAACTTTGCACACGTATCAAAGCTCGATGACAATGCAATAATATGATGGTGGGGTGACATAAGGTTAACGGACATAAGGTCAATTGAACTTATGATCACCCCAAATGACTATAGATTTGAAACCTTGCACATAATGCGAAAAACGAATTCCTTTATTAATGATAGAAGTGGATGCATGGCACCTCTACGAAAGAGCATACTGGAGACCTTTTTAACACGCTTTTATTAGCTTGACCTGTATCTATCTATGTATCCATGTATGTATATAACGGAATCTGAAGTGGAGCCGAGAGCCCCGGTAATGCAGAGCTCCGAGCTCCGTTGCACCTTTTGAAGCATTTTAAGATAGGTACTTTTACCTAGTGCAAGCCACCAGACCAAGGCACCATAAAGAAGAATCGGGCGCACAATAGCTGTGTAAATCCAGTAAGTCATCCTAGGGGAGAATCCCCAGGAGGTGCCAATTGCCCTCTTGCAGGTGAACAGCTCTGCTGCTGCCTTCTTGGATCGCTCCACTATATGCTCACTCCATATCAGCTTCCTATCCATAATGACTCCCAAATACTTGACTTGGTCGCTAAACGCTAAGAAAGTACCCCCAATTCTTGGCGGTGTAAGATTTGGTACTTTGTACTTCCTCGTGAAGAGGACAAGCTCGGTTTTATCCGGGTTGACTTCCAAACCTGTGGCGGATTGTACTCCTGGAGCAGCTACAGGATGTCAGCTGGGTCCGTTGGCGTCACTGGAGCCCAGGCTCTAGCCCTTGGTCGTGAGGAGATATCACGCGCCTCCACTACATTGAGGCGCGCGCCCGGATATACCACCCCTATCAGAGTGACGGCGGCCCTATAGAGGTTTACCGACCTGGCGTCATCACAGGCAATTAGCTTGACATTACCCTGGAACCACCCTGCATCGGTGTAAGATGGTGGTGGACCAGGGTTGTCTTTCTTAACCTTTTCGGCCACCGTAGCGGGCGCGGCCTCGATCCACTTTCATTGTTGTTTCGGGATCCTGCCATCTTCGCTGCTCTCGTCTATAATGCCAATGATCTGCGGACCCTTGGCAATTTCGGCGAAAGACCGTGTCCAGCCTCCCTGCGTCTTGGCCCTTTTCGGTGCCATGGGGTTGGATTCATCCATGGACCGCTGGTGTTTCGAGGTTTCATCACTCTCGACTAAAAATTTTAAAATTACTTGAACTAAAAAATTAAAAATAAATAATAGTTTAAAAAAACTAAAAAAAACACGCTTTTATAGCTAACCGAACTAAAAAATAGAAAATAATTTTCAATTAAAAAGAGTTTATATAACAGTAGTAGAAGGTCCAACAATCGTTTAGAGTTAATCACCTCAAAATAAAATTATAATAAAATTTAAGTTATTAACAGAATAATTTAATTCACAGTAAAAAGCGTGGGGTACTTGATATTGAATGTTACAATCATTCTATTGGCAACTATCTGAGAGGAAAGATATTAATTGTAGTCAAATGCACCCCACGCTGAATTAAATTATTCTATTAATAACTTAAATTTTATTATAATTTTATTTTGAGGTGATTAACTATAAACGATTGTTTGACCTTCTATTACTGTTATATAAGCTCTTTTTAATTGAAAATTATTTTCTATTTTTTAGTTCGGTTAACTATAAAAGCGTGTTTTTTTAGTTTTTTTAAACTATCATTTATTATGAAAATAAGTTCTAAAAGAAAAAACCTTGCAGGCCCAGTAGAATATGCGATGTAGAAGAATTGGTTAGCACAACAAAACTAATAAATTATCATTTAGAAATCAATGGGTCTCTTACTCCTCGACCTTGGAAAAAGCCTTTAATCCCTTTGAGACCCTCATCGGGCTATGAAAATGGAGTATTTGCAGGTTAAGCTTATTTCGACACCAGACCGTTACTCCCCGCTATGAAAAATAAATGGGGTCCCTGCAGTTAAAGGCCAAAGTAGTCAGCGAACATTCCAGTTCATTGACTAGAATTTTGTGTGGTTATTTATTCTAGTCAATTGTTTAATAGTTCATTGACAAGAATTTTGTGCGGTTATTCATACTAGTCAGCACATACCACCACTAGTCAGCGCATACTCACCACCCATGAACCGAGGGAAATCCTGGAATGTGTTTGTATGACATGCGTATCAAATGAAAGGCATTAAAGAGTATTTTATGAGGGAGTGGGCCATAGTTCTATAGGTGGACGCCATTTAGGGATATAGCCATAAAGGTGGATCAGGGTTGACTCTAGAATGCGTTTGTACGATATGGGTATCAAATGAAAGGTGTTAATGAGTATTTTAAAAGGGAGTAATCCTTAGTTCCATAGGTGGACGCCGTTTCGAGATATCGCCATAAAGGTGGACCAGGGGTGACCCTAGAATTTGTTTGTACAATATGGGCATCAAACGAATGGTGTTAATGAGTATTTTAAAAGGGAGTGGGCCTTAGTTTTATAGGTGGATGCCGTTTCGAAATATCGCCATAAAAGTGGACCAGGGGTGACTCTAGAATGTGTTTGTACGATATGGGTATCAAATTAAAGGTATTAATGAGGGTTTTAAAAGCGAAGTGGTGGTTGTTGTATAGGTGGTCGCCTTTTCGAGATATCGCCATAAAGGTGGACCAGGGGTGACTCTAGAATGCGTTTGTACGATATGGGTATCAAATGAAAGGTGTTAATGAGTATTTTAAAAGGGAGTAATCCTTAGTTCCATAGGTGGACGCCGTTTCGAGATATCGCCATAAAGGTGGACCAGGGGTGACCCTAGAGTTTGTTTGTACAATACGGGTATCAAAAGAAAGGTGTTAATGAGTATTTTAAAAGGGAGTAATCCTTAGTTCCATAGGTGGACGCCGTTTCGAGATATCGCCATAAAGGTGGACCAGGGGTGACCCTAGAATATGTTTGTACAATATGGGCATCAAACGAAAGGTGTTAATGAGTATTTTAAAAGGGAGTGGGCCTTAGTTGTATAGGTGGACGCCGTTTCGAAATATCGCCACAAAGGTGGACCAGGGGTGACTCTAGAATGTGTTTGTACGATATGGGTATCAAATTAAAGGTATTAATGAGGGTTTTAAAAGGGAGTCGTGGTTGTTGTATAGGTGGTCGCATTTTCGAGATATCGCCATAAAGGTGGACCAGGGGTGACCCTAGAATTTGTTTGTACAATATGGGTATCAAAAGAAAGGTGTTAATGAGTATTTTAAAAGGGAGTAATCCTTAGTTCCATAGGTGGACGCCGTTTCGAGATATCGCCATAAAGGTGGAGCAGGGGTGACCCTAGAATTTGTTTGTACAATATGGGTATCAAAAGAAAGGTGTTAATGAGTTTTTTAAAAGGGAGTAATCCCTAGTTCCATAGGTGCACGCCGTTTCGAGATATCGCCATAAAGGTGGAGCAGGGGTGACCCTAGAATTTGTTTGTACAATATGGGTATCAAAAGAAAGGTGTTAATGAGTTTTGTAAAAGGGAGTAATCCCTAGTTCTATAGGTGGACGCCTTTTCGAGATATCGCCATAAAGGTGGACCAGGGGTGACTCTAGAATGAGTTTGTACGATATGGGTATCAAATTAAAGGCATTAATGAGAGTTTTAAAAGGGAGTGGTGGTAGTTGTATATGTGAAGGCGTTTTCCAGATATCCACCAAAATGTGGACCAGGGTGACCCAGAACATTATCTGTTGGATACCGCTAATTTATTTATATATGTAATACCTGCCAAGATTTTAAGGGTTTTTTATTTCGCCCTGCAGAACTTTTTCATTTTCTTCTACATAATACGGTAGGTGTCACAACCATTTTATAAAGTTTTTTCTAAAGTTATATTTCGCGTCAATAAAACAATCCAATTACCTTACCATGTTTCATCCCTTTTTTCGTATTTGGTATAGAATTATGGCATTTTTTTCATTTTTCGTAATTTTCGATATCGAAAAAGTGGGCGTGGTCATAGTCGGATTTCGTTCATTTTTCATACCAAGATAAAGTGAGTTCAAGTAAGCACGTGAACGAAGTTCATTAAAGATATGTCGATTTTTGCTCAAGTTATCGTGTTAACGGCCATGCGGAAGGACAGACGGACGACTGTGTTTAAAAACTGGGCGTGGCATCAACCGATTCCGCCCATTTTCACAGAAAACAGTTAACGTCATAAAATCTATGCCCGTACCAAATTTCAAAAGGATTGGTTAATTTTTGTTCGACTTATGGCGTTAAAAGTATCCTAGACAAATTAAATGAAAAGGGGCGGAGCCACGCCCATTTTGAAATTTTCTTTTATTTTTGTATTTTGTTGCACCACATCATTACTGGAGTTGAATGTTGGCATAATTTACTTATATACTGTAAAGATATTAAATTTTTTGTTAAAATTTTACTTAAAAAAATTTTTTTTTCAAAAGTGGGTTCTTCTCCGATTTTGCTAATTTTTATTAAGCGTACATATTGTAATAGGAGTAACGTTCCTGCCAAATTTCATCATGATATCTTCAACGACTGCCAAATTACAGCTTGCAAAATTTTTAAATTACCTTCTTTTAAAAGTGGGCGGTGCCACGCCCATTGTCCAAAATTTTACTAATTTTCTATTCTGCGTCATAAGTTCAACTCATCTACCAAGTTTCGTCGCTTTATCTGTCTTTTGTAATGAATTATCGCACTATTTCGGTTTTTCGAAATTTTCGATATCGAAAAAGTGGGCGTGGTTTTAGTCCGATATCGTTCATTTTAAATAGCGATCTGAGATGAGTGCTCAGGAACCTACATACCAAATTTCATCAAGATACCTCAAAATTTACTCAAGTTATCGTGTTAACGGACGGACGGACGGACGGACATGGCTCAATCAAATTTTTTTTCGATCCTGATTATTTTGATATATGGAAGTCTATATCTATCTCGATTCCTTTATATATGTACAACCAACCGTTATCCAATCAAACTTAATATACTCTGTGAGCTCTGCTCAACTGAGTATAAAAAGTCATAAAAAAGGTCAATCTAAATAAATAGGCCCAGACGGAATAGTTATGTCGATGCTGAATCACCTTGGACATAAGTACGTCACCTACCTAATGCATTTTTTAAACGATTTTATTTAGCTTGACAGGCCGTCTAGTCGCACGGCCGTTGTGAACGAATTTTGTAATTAAAGTTTAATTAACTTCCCGATAAGGTACAAGCTTGAAACATGGAATATAGTTCAGAACTCGATGACAATGCAATAATAAGAAAAAAACCCCTATAGGTGGCGCAAGGACCGAGATATTCAAAAAAATCGTATTTGTGGTCCGATTAGGCTCATATTTGGAACACATAACACATACATGAATAGAAAGCGACACAAAAAAATTGCCGCCAGGTGGCGCAAGAATCGAGATATTCAAAAAAATCGTATTTGTGGTCCGATTAGGCTCATATTTGGAACACATATTACATACATGATAGAAAACGACATATGAAAAAAATCGCCTCCAGGTGGCGCAAGGAACGAGATATTAAAAAAAAATCGTATTTATGATCCGATTAAGCTCATATTTGGGACGCATAATACATACATGAATTGAAAGCGACACATTTGGAACACATAATACATACATGAATAGAAAGCGACAGATGAAAAAAAAAAAATCCGCTAGGTGTGGCAAGGGTCGAGGTATTAAAAATACTCGTGTATTTTGGAGTTCGAGGAGAGACAAGCATACGTGGCGCAGAGTCGAGTAGAGTCTTTGGAAGGATTATGTGACCTAGATTGTAACAAATTGTCGGGAAAGAGTCCTTGTAATAATGAGTCACTAAATGAACTAAATAGAATGAGAAATAATAGGAAATTAAATAAAGACTAAAAACTTAACCAAACATAGGATATGCTACAATAAAGAACTATAACGAAACAGCACTGTTTTTTAAGGCTATCTGATGTTCTCCTTTGAACGCATTTCTGGGTCATGCACGATAGAAGCCAATTTCTTTGTCGTATCTTGTTTCCTAAGCCCCAAAAGTGTTCATTTAGCACCAACCTTGCTCACTAAACTTTTCACACTTGTTTCCACACTTTTTACCTACGCACGGATTTGGTTTAACTTCATACAGCTTTCGTTTTTTACCCCGAAGTCTTTTAGGAAGTTTTCGTTTCTTCTTGTACCCTCTTGTTCCAACACATATCTCATTTTCTAATTCCCTAGAATATGTATTTTCAGACTCAGTATCGCTATATGGCACCAGTGAGTTATTCTCGATCGTGCATTGGTATAAAAACACAGTTTTGTTATTTTATTTTAAAGATAATATAAAATAATTAATCACCTTATTTTGTAAAAGCTCCATATTAAAATAATAAAACAATTTTATTGGATTTCACGAGCTTAAGCAGAAATGATTTGTATCAAACTAAAATATATATTTTCGTTTTCATCCATATTTTTTTCTTTTTGCAAAATGGTTGCTTAAATCATGCATATACAGTATAAATGCAACGATTGCTTTTGCGAACACTATAAATATACACGATAAAAGTGAAAATAAACATTACTCGTAAGATACTAAAGAGAAGCACTTTTGAGGTAAGTAGCAATTTGCTGTCACAAAAAAGGTAAACAAACCTCAAAATTCACTTACACTAAAATTTTTTTTTGATTTAACTTGATAACGGTACTATTCTCTATTATAGAAATTTGTGAGATGATTCAAATCATGCAAAACTATCGGTTTTCAGCAAAAAATTAATATCTGTATTTTTGTTGGTTACACTTAAATTGCGGGAAGGGCTCGATATTATCAACGTACCGACAAACATACGACTCAACTATAAGAGTGATGTGGACCATTCCGCTCATATTTACAAACACCTGCTAACGAAAAGACAGTACCATACTCCACGTCACACAGAGCAAACGTGTTAAGAAAAGTATGTAAATATGTTAAATGTTTGATATGTATATTTGTTAATTGTTGTTATTATGTTTTTATTAGCTCTGTAACATTGAAGACGATTGCCGTAGAGCAATCGAAACATATCGGTTTTTTGAAAAAAGAAACAATTGCATTTATGTTTATAAAACATGGACCTCGAGCCAGCAAAACAGGATAATTAGTTAAAGACTAAAAACTTGAAAATAAAACAATTAAAACAAAAAATTTTAATGATTTTAATAATCGGGGATTGCCCATATTGCTTTTTCAAATGTATGAAAACATTTATTTGAAGCAATTTTTTAATTTTTTTTTTATAATTTATTTAATACTCCACGTCACACAGAGCAAACGTGTTAAGAAAAGTATGTAAATATGTTAAATGTTTGATATGTATATTTGTTAATTGTTGTTATTATGTTTTTATTAGCTCTGTAACATTGAAGACGATTGCCGTAGAGCAATCGAAACATATCGGTTTTTTGAAAAAAGAAACAATTGCATTTATGTTTATAAAACATGGACCTCGAGCCAGCAAAACAGGATAATTAGTTAAAGACTAAAAACTTGAAAATAAAACAATTAAAACAAAAAATTTTAATGATTTTAATAATCGGGGATTGCCCATATTGCTTTTTCAAATGTATGAAAACATTTATTTGAAGCAATTTTTAAATTTTTTTTTTTATAATTTATTTAATAATTTGGGAAAAATTTAAACAACGTGACATCAGGACGGACAAGGCGACAGCTGTTTCGATTATACCTTGTAAATCTCTTCAAAGCCTTTTCTCCCGGGAGTGGGAGTCGAACTCGCACTCCTACGATAGTTGAAATGGTTGTAAACGCATTCAGCTACGTCATGCCTGTTGTAAAGTTCTTCCCAATTGCCTTCTTTTTTGCATATTTTAATCTTTTACACATTGCATACTTCGTATGCAATTATGTGTTAAAGCTATGCTTGGTACGGCGGTTTTCAAAGAAACTTTGGTTTTTTTTTTTTGTTGCTGTTTTCGTTCTATTTATAGAACTACAACGAATTAACCATTTCATTGATTTTAATAATCGGGGATTGACCATATTGCTTTTTCAAATGTATGAAAACATTTATTTGAAGCAATTTTTTAATTTTTTTTTTTATAATTTATTTAATAATTTGGGAACAATTTAAACCACGTGACATCAGGACGGACAAGGCGACAGCTGTTTCGATTATACCTTGTAAATCTCTTCAAAGCCTTTTCTCCCGGGAGTGGGAGTCGAACTCGCACTCCTACGATAGTTGAAATGGTTGTAAACGCATTCAGCTACGTCATGCCTGTTGTAAAGTTCTTCCCAATTGCCTTCTTTTTTGCATATTTTAATCTTTTACACATTGCATACTTCGTATGCAATTATGTGTTAAAGCTATGCTTGGTACGGCGGTTTTCAAAGAAACTTTGGTTTTTTTTTTGTTGCTGTTTTCGTTCTATTTATAGAACTACAACGAATTAACCAATTTTGTCTGTTTGTATGATTTTAATAATCGGGGATTGCCCATATCGCTTTTTCAAATGTATGAAAACATTTATTTGAAGCAATTTTTTTATTTTTTTTTTTTATAATTTATTTAATAATTTGGGAAAAATTTAAACAACGTGACATCAGGACGGACAAGGCGACAGCTGTTTCGATTATACCTTGTAAATCTCTTCAAAGCCTTTTCTCCCGGGAGTGGGAGTCGAACTCGCACTCCTACGATAGTTGAAATGGTTGTAAACGCATTCAGCTACGTCATGCCTGTTGTAAAGTTCTTCCCAATTGCCTTCTTTTTTGCATATTTTAATCTTTTACACATTGCATACTTCGTATGCAATTATGTGTTAAAGATATGCTTGGTACGGCGGTTTTCAAAGAAACTTTGGTTTTTTTTTTTTGTTGCTGTTTTCGTTCTATTTATAGAACTACAACGAATTAACCAATTTTGTCTGTTTGTATGATTTTAATAATCGGGGATTGCCCATATTGCTTTTTCAAATGTATGAAAACATTTATTTGAAGCAATTTTTTAATTTTTTTTTTATAATTTATTTAATAATTTGGGAAAAATTTAAACAACGTGACATCAGGACGGACAAGGCGACAGCTGTTTCGATTATACCTTGTAAATCTCTTCAAAGCCTTTTCTCACGGGAGTGGGAGTCGAACTCGCACTCCTACGATAGTTGAAATGGTTGTAAACGCATTCAGCTACGTCATGCCTGTTGTAAAGTTCTTCCCAATTGCCTTCTTTTTTGCATATTTTAATCTTTTACACATTGCATACTTCGTATGCAATTATGTGTTAAAGCTATGCTTGGTACGGCGGTTTTCAAAGAAACTTTGGTTTTTTTTTTTTGTTGCTGTTTTCGTTCTATTTATAGAACTACAACGAATTAACCAATTTTGTCTGTTTGTATGATTTTAATAATCGGGGATTGCCCATATTGCTTTTTCAAATGTATGAAAACATTTATTTGAAGCAATTTTTTAATTTTTTTTTTATAATTTATTTAATAATTTGGGAAAAATTTAAACAACGTGACATCAGGACGGACAAGGCGACAGCTGTTTCGATTATACCTTGTAAATCTCTTCAAAGCCTTTTCTCCCGGGAGTGGGAGTCGAACTCGCACTCCTACGATAGTTGAAATGGTTGTAAACGCATTCAGCTACGTCATGCCTGTTGTAAAGTTCTTCCCAATTGCCTTCTTTTTTGCATATTTTAATCTTTTACACATTGCATACTTCGTATGCAATTATGTGTTAAAGCTATGCTTGGTACGGCGGTTTTCAAAGAAACTTTGGTTTTTTTTTTTTTTTTGTTGCTGTTTTCGTTCTATTTATAGAACTACAACGAATTAACCAATTTTGTCTGTTTGTATGATTTTAATAATCGGGGATTGCCCATATTGCTTTTTCAAATGTATGAAAACATTTATTTGAAGCAATTTTTTAATTTTTTTTTTTTTATAATTTATTTAATAATTTGGGAAAAATTTAAACAACGTGACATCAGGACGGACAAGGCGACAGCTGTTTCGATTATACCTTGTAAATCTCTTCAAAGCCTTTTCTCCCGGGAGTGGGAGTCGAACTCGCACTCCTACGATAGTTGAAATGGTTGTATACGCATTCAGCTACGTCATGCCTGTTGTAAAGTTCTTCCCAATTGCTTCTTTTTTGCATATTTAATCTTTTACACATTGCATACTTCGTATGCAATTATGTGTTAAAGCTATGCTTGGTACGGCGGTTTTCAAAGAAACTTTGGTTTTTTTTTTGTTGCTGTTTTCGTTCTATTTATAGAACTACAACGAATTAACCAATTTTGTCTGTTTGTATGATTTTGATAATCGGGGATTGCCCATATTGCTTTTTCAAATGTATGAAAACATTTATTTGAAGCAATTTTTTAATTTTTTTTTTATAATTTATTTAATAATTTGGGAAAAATTTAAACAACGTGACATCAGGACGGACAAGGCGACAGCTGTTTCGATTATACCTTGTAAATCTCTTCAAAGCCTTTTCTCCCGGGAGTGGGAGTCGAACTCGCACTCCTACGATAGTTGAAATGGTTGTAAACGCATTCAGCTACGTCATGCCTGTTGTAAAGTTCTTCCCAATTGCCTTCTTTTTTGCATATTTTAATCTTTTACACATTGCATACTTCGTATGCAATTATGTGTTAAAGCTATGCTTGGTACGGCGGTTTTCAAAGAAACTTTGGTTTTTTTTTTTTTTTGTTGCTGTTTTCGTTCTATTTATAGAACTACAACGAATTAACCAATTTTGTCTGTTTGTATGATTTTAATAATCGGGGATTGCCCATATTGCTTTTTCAAATGTATGAAAACATTTAAGCAATTTTTTAATTTTTTTTTATAATTTATTTAATAATTTGGGAAAAATTTAAACAACGTGACATCAAGACGGACAAGGCGACAGCTGTTTCGATTATACCTTGTAAATCTCTTCAAAGCCTTTTCTCCCGGGAGTGGGAGTCGAACTCGCACTCCTACGATAGTTGAAATGGTTGTAAACGCATTCAGCTACGTCATGCCTGTTGTAAAGTTCTTCCCAATTGCCTTCTTTTTTGCATATTTTAATCTTTTACACATTGCATACTTCGTATGCAATTATGTGTTAAAGTTATGCTTGGTACGGCGGTTTTCAAAGAAACTTTGGTTTTTTTTTTGTTGCTGTTTTCGTTCTATTTATAGAACTACAACGAATTAACCAATTTTGTCTGTTTGTATGATTTTAATAATCGGGGATTGCCCATATTGCTTTTTCAAATGTATGAAAACATTTATTTGAAGCAATTTTTTAATTTTTTTTTTATAATTTATTTAATAATTTGGGAAAAATTTAAACAACGTGACATCAGGACGGACAAGGCGACAGCTGTTTCGATTATACCTTGTAAATCTCTTCAAAGCCTTTTCTCCCGGGAGTGGGAGTCGAACTCGCACTCCTACGATAGTTGAAATGGTTGTAAACGCATTCAGCTACGTCATGCCTGTTGTAAAGTTCTTCCCAATTGCCTTCTTTTTTGCATATTTTAATCTTTTACACATTGCATACTTCGTATGCAATTATGTGTTAAAGCTATGCTTGGTACGGCGGTTTTCAAAGAAACTTTGGTTTTTTTTTTGTTGCTGTTTTCGTTCTATTTATAGAACTACAACGAATTAACCAATTTTGTCTGTTTGTATGATTTTAATAATCGGGGATTGCCCATATTGCTTTTTCAAATGTATGAAAACATTTATTTGAAGCAATTTTTTAATTTTTTTTTTTATAATTTATTTAATAATTTGGGAAAAATTTAAACAACGTGACATCAGGACGGACAAGGCGACAGCTGTTTCGATTATACCTTGTAAATCTCTTCAAAGCCTTTTCTCCCGGGAGTGGGAGTCGAACTCGCACTCCTACGATAGTTGAAATGGTTGTAAACGCATTCAGCTACGTCATGCCTGTTGTAAAGTTCTTCCCAATTGCCTTCTTTTTTGCATATTTTAATCTTTTACACATTGCATACTTCGTATGCAATTATGTGTTAAAGCTATGCTTGGTACGGCGGTTTTCAAAGAAACTTTGGTTTTTTTTTTTTGTTGCTGTTTTCGCTCTATTTATAGAACTACAACGAATTAACCAATTTTGTCTGTTTGTATGATTTTAATAATCGGGGATTGCCCATATTGCTTTTTCAAATGTATGAAAACATTTATTTGAAGCAATTTTTTAATTTTTTTTTATAATTTATTTAATAATTTGGGAAAAATTTAAACAACGTGACATCAGGACGGACAAGGCGACAGCTGTTTCGATTATACCTTGTAAATCTCTTCAAAGCCTTTTCTCCCGGGAGTGGGAGTCGAACTCGCACTCCTACGATAGTTGAAATGGTTGTAAACGCATTCAGCTACGTCATGCCTATTATAAAGTTCTTCCCAATTGCCTTCTTTTTTGCATATTGTCACGTTGTTTAAATTTTTCCCAAATTATTAAATAAATTATAAAAAAAAATTAAAAAATTGCTTCAAATAAATGTTTTCATACATTTGAAAAAGCAATATGGGCAATCCCCGATTATTAAAATCATACAAACAGACAAAATTGGTTAATTCGTTGTAGTTCTATAAATAGAACGAAAACAGCAACAAAAAAAAAAAAAAAAAAAAACCAAAGTTTCTTTGAAAACCGCCGTACCAAGCATAGCTTTAACACATAATTGCATACGAAGTATGCAATGTGTAAAAGATTAAAATACGCAAAAAAGAAGGCAATTGGGAAGAACTTTACAACAGGCATGACGTAGCTGAATGCGTTTACAACCATTTCAACTATCGTAGGAGTGCGAGTTCGACTCCCACTCCCGGGAGAAAAGGCTTTGAAGAGATTTACAAGGTATAATCGAAACAGCTGTCGCCTTGTCCGTCCTGATGTCACGTTGTTTAAATTTTTCCCAAATTATTAAATAAATTATAAAAAAAAAAATTAAAAAATTGCTTCAAATAAATGCTTTCATACATTTGAAAAAGCAATATGGGCAATCCCCGATTATTAAAATCATACAAACAGACAAAATTGGTTAATTCGTTGTAGTTCTATAAATAGAACGAAAACAGCAACAAAAAAAAAAAAAAAAACCAAAGTTTCTTTGAAAACCGCCGTACCAAGCATAGCTTTAACACATAATTGCATACGAAGTATGCAATGTGTAAAAGATTAAAATATGCAAAAAAGAAGGCAATTGGGAAGAACTTTACAACAGGCATGACGTAGCTGAATGCGTTTACAACCATTTCAACTATCGTAGGAGTGCGAGTTCGACTCCCACTCCCGGGAGAAAAGGCTTTGAAGAGATTTACAAGGTATAATCGAAACAGCTGTCGCCTTGTCCGTCCTGATGTCACGTTGTTTAAATTTTTCCCAAATTATTAAATAAATTATAAAAAAAAAAATTAAAAAATTGCTTCAAATAAATGCTTTCATACATTTGAAAAAGCAATATGGGCAATCCCCGATTATTAAAATCATACAAACAGACAAAATTGGTTAATTCGTTGTAGTTCTATAAATAGAACGAAAACAGCAACAAAAAAAAAAAAAAAAAAAAACAAAAGTTTCTTTGAAAACCGCCGTACCAAGCATAGCTTTAACACATAATTGCATACGAAGTATGCAATGTGTAAAAGATTAAAATATGCAAAAAAGAAGGCAATTGGGAAGAACTTTACAACAGGCATGACGTAGCTGAATGCGTTTACAACCATTTCAACTATCGTAGGAGTGCGAGTTCGACTCCCACTCCCGGGAGAAAAGGCTTTGAAGAGATTTACAAGGTATAATCGAAACAGCTGTCGCCTTGTCCGTCCTGATGTCACGTTGTTTAAATTTTTCCCAAATTATTTAATAAATTATAAAAAAAAAATTAAAAAATTGCTTCAAATAAATGTTTTCATACATTTGAAAAAGCAATATGGGCAATCCCCGATTATTAAAATCATACAAACAGACAAAATTGGTTAATTCGTTGTAGTTCTATAAATAGAACGAAAACAGCAACAAAAAAAAAAAAAAAAAAAAAAAACCAAAGTTTCTTTGAAAACCGCCGTACCAAGCATAGCTTTAACACATAATTGCATACGAAGTATGCAATGTGTAAAAGATTAAAATATGCAAAAAAGAAGGCAATTGGGAAGAACTTTACAACAGGCATGACGTAGCTGAATGCGTTTACAACCATTTCAACTATCGTAGGAGTGCGAGTTCGACTCCCACTCCCGGGAGAAAAGGCTTTGAAGAGATTTACAAGGTATAATCGAAACAGCTGTCGCCTTGTCCGTCCTGATGTCACGTTGTTTAAATTTTTCCCAAATTATTAAATAAATTATAAAAAAAAAAATTAAAAAATTGCTTCAAATAAATGCTTTCATACATTTGAAAAAGCAATATGGGCAATCCCCGATTATTAAAATCATACAAACAGACAAAATTGGTTAATTCGTTGTAGTTCTATAAATAGAACGAAAACAGCAACAAAAAAAAAAAACCAAAGTTTCTTTGAAAACCGCCGTACCAAGCATAGCTTTAACACATAATTGCATACGAAGTATGCAATGTGTAAAAGATTAAAATATGCAAAAAAGAAGGCAATTGGGAAGAACTTTACAACAGGCATGACGTAGCTGAATGCGTTTACAACCATTTCAACTATCGTAGGAGTGCGAGTTCGACTCCCACTCCCGGGAGAAAAGGCTTTGAAGAGATTTACAAGGTGTAATCGAAACAGCTGTCGCCTTGTCCGTCCTGATGTCACGTTGTTTAAATTTTTCCCAAATTATTAAATAAATTATAAAAAAAAACTAAAAAATTGCTTCAAATAAATGTTTTCATACATTTGAAAAAGCAATATGGGCAATCCCCGATTATTAAAATCATACAAACAGACAAAATTGGTTAATTCGTTGTAGTTCTATAAATAGAACGAAAACAGCAACAAAAAAAAAAAAAACCAAAGTTTCTTTAAAAACCGCCGTACCAAGCATAGCTTTAACACATAATTGCATACGAAGTATGCAATGTGTAAAAGATTAAAATATGCAAAAAAGAAGGCAATTGGGAAGCACTTTACAACAGGCATGACGTAGCTGAATGCGTTTACAACCATTTCAACTATCGTAGGAGTGCGAGTTCGACTCCCACTCCCGGGAGAAAAGGCTTTGAAGAGATTTACAAGGTATAATCGAAACAGCTGTCGCCTTGTCCGTCCTGATGTCACGTTGTTTAAATTTTTCCCAAATTATTAAATAAATTATAAAAAAAAAAAATTAAAAAATTGCTTCAAATAAATGTTTTCATACATTTGAAAAAGCAATATGGGCAATCCCCGATTATTAAAATCATACAAACAGACAAAATTGGTTAATTCGTTGTAGTTCTATAAATAGAACGAAAACAGCAACAAAAAAAAAAAAAAAAACCAAAGTTTCTTTGAAAACCGCCGTACCAAGCATAGCTTTAACACATAATTGCATACGAAGTATGCAATGTGTAAAAGATTAAAATATGCAAAAAAGAAGGCAATTGGGAAGAACTTTACAACAGGCATGACGTAGCTGAATGCGTTTACAACCATTTCAACTATCGTAGGAGTGCGAGTTCGACTCCCACTCCCGGGAGAAAAGGCTTTGAAGAGATTTACAAGGTATAATCGAAACAGCTGTCGCCTTGTCCGTCCTGATGTCACGTTGTTTAAATTTTTCCCAAATTATTAAATAAATTATAAAAAAAAAAAAATTAAAAAATTGCTTCAAATAAATGTTTTCATACATTTGAAAAAGCAATATGGGCAATCCCCGATTATTAAAATCATACAAACAGACAAAATTGGTTAATTCGTTGTAGTTCTATAAATAGAACGAAAACAGCAACAAAAAAAAAAAACCAAAGTTTCTTTGAAAACCGCCATACCAAGCATAGCTTTAACACATAATTGCATACGAAGTATGCAATGTGTAAAAGATTAAAATATGCAAAAAAGAAGGCAATTGGGAAGAACTTTACAACAGGCATGACGTAGCTGAATGCGTTTACAACCATTTCAACTATCGTAGGAGTGCGAGTTCGACTCCCACTCCCGGGAGAAAAGGCTTTGAAGAGTTTTACAAGGTATAATCGAAACAGCTGTCGCCTAGTCCGTCCTGATGTCACGTTGTTTAAATTTTTCCCAAATTATTAAATAAATTATAAAAAAAAAAATTAAAAAATTGCTTCAAATAAATGTTTTCATACATTTGAAAAAGCAATATGGGCAATCCCCGATTATTAAAATCATACAAACAGACAAAATTGGTTAATTCGTTGTAGTTCTATAAATAGAACGAAAACAGCAACAAAAAAAAAAAAAAAAAAAACCAAAGTTTCTTTGAAAACCGCCGTACCAAGCATAGCTTTAACACATAATTGCATACGAAGTATGCAATGTGTAAAAGATTAAAATATGCAAAAAAGAAGGCAATTGGGAAGAACTTTACAACAGGCATGACGTAGCTGAATGCGTTTACAACCATTTCAACTATCGTAGGAGTGCGAGTTCGACTCCCACTCCCGGGAGAAAAGGCTTTGAAGAGATTTACAAGGTATAATCGAAACAGCTGTCGCCTTGTCCGTCCTGATGTCACGTTGTTTAAATTTTTCCCAAATTATTAAATAAATTATAAAAAATAAAAAAAACAAAAAAAATTAAAAAATTGCTTCAAATAAATGTTTTCATACATTTGAAAAAGCAATATGGGCAATCCCCGATTATTAAAATCATACAAACAGACAAAATTGGTTAATTCGTTGTAGTTCTATAAATAGAACGAAAACAGCAACAAAAAAAAAAAAAACCAAAGTTTCTTTGAAAACCGCCGTACCAAGCATAGCTTTAACACATAATTGCATACGAAGTATGCAATGTGTAAAAGATTAAAATATGCAAAAAAGAAGGCAATTGGGAAGAACTTTACAACAGGCATGACGTAGCTGAATGCGTTTACAACCATTTCAACTATGGTAGGAGTGCGAGTTCGACTCCCACTCCCGGGAGAAAAGGCTTTGAAGAGATTTACAAGGTATAATCGAAACAGCTGTCGCCTTGTCCGTCCTGATGTCACGTTGTTTAAATTTTTCCCAAATTATTAAATAAATTATAAAAAAAAATTTAAAAATTGCTTCAAATAAATGTTTTCATACATTTGAAAAAGCAATATGGGCAATCCCCGATTATTAAAATCATACAAACAGACAAAATTGGTTAATTCGTTGTAGTTCTATAAATAGAACGAAAACAGCAACAAAAAAAAAACCAAAGTTTCTTTGAAAACCGCCGTACCAAGCATAGCTTTAACACATAATTGCATACGAAGTATGCAATGTGTAAAAGATTAAAATATGCAAAAAAGAAGGCAATTGGGAAGAACTTTACAACAGGCATGACGTAGCTGAATGCGTTTACAACCATTTCAACTATCGTAGGAGTGCGAGTTCGACTCCCACTCCCGGGAGAAAAGGCTTTGAAGAGATTTACAAGGTATAATCGAAACAGCTGTCGCCTTGTCCGTCCTGATGTCACGTTGTTTAAATTTTTCCCAAATTATTAAATAAATTATATAAAAAAAAATTAAAAAATTGCTTCAAATAAATGTTTTCATACATTTGAAAAAGCAATATGGGCAATCCCCGATTATTAAAATCATACAAACAGACAAAATTGGTTAATTCGTTGTAGTTCTATAAATAGAACGAAAACAGCAACAAAAAAAAAAAACCAAAGTTTCTTTGAAAACCGCCGTACCAAGCATAGCTTTAACACATAATTGCATACGAAGTATGCAATGTGTAAAAGATTAAAATATGCAAAAAAGAAGGCAATTGGGAAGAACTTTACAACAGGCATGACGTAGCTGAATGCGTTTACAACCATTTCAACTATCGTAGGAGTGCGAGTTCGACTCCCACTCCCGGGAGAAAAGGCTTTGAAGAGATTTACAAGGTATAATCGAAACAGCTGTCGCCTTGTCCGTCCTGATGTCACGTTGTTTAAATTTTTCCCAAATTATTAAATAAATTATAAAAAAAAAAAAAAAAAATTAAAAAATTGCTTCAAATAAATGTTTTCATACATTTGAAAAAGCAATATGGGCAATCCCCGATTATTAAAATCATACAAACAGACAAAATTGGTTAATTCGTTGTAGTTCTATAAATAGAACGAAAACAGCAACAAAAAAAAAAAAACCAAAGTTTCTTTGAAAACCGCCGTACCAAGCATAGCTTTAACACATAATTGCATACGAAGTATGCAATGTGTAAAAGATTAAAATATGCAAAAAAGAAGGCAATTGGGAAGAACTTTACAACAGGCATGACGTAGCTGAATGCGTTTACAACCATTTCAACTATCGTAGGAGTGCGAGTTCGACTCCCACTCCCGGGAGAAAAGGCTTTGAAGAGATTTACAAGGTATAATCGAAACAGCTGTCGCCTTGTCCGTCCTGATGTCACGTTGTTTAAATTTTTCCCAAATTATTAAATAAATTATAAAAAAAAATTAAAAAATTGCTTCAAATAAATGTTTTCATACATTTGAAAAAGCAATATGGGCAATCCCCGATTATTAAAATCATACAAACAGACAAAATTGGTTAATTCGTTGTAGTTCTATAAATAGAACGAAAACAGCAACAAAAAAAAAAAAACGAAAGTTTCTTTGAAAACCGCCGTACCAAGCATAGCTTTAACACATAATTCCATACGAAGTATGCAATGTGTAAAAGATTAAAATATGCAAAAAAGGAGGCAATTGGGAAGAACTTTACAACAGGCATGACGTAGCTGAATGCGTTTACAACCATTTCAACTATCGTAGGAGTGCGAGTTCGACTCCCACTCCCGGGAGAAAAGGCTTTGAAGAGATTTACAAGGTATAATCGAAACAGCTGTCGCCTTGTCCGTCCTGATGTCACGTTGTTTAAATTTTTCCCAAATTATTAAATAAATTATAAAAAAAAATTAAAAAATTGCTTCAAATAAATGTTTTCATACATTTGAAAAAGCAATATGGGCAATCCCCGATTATTAAAATCATACAAACAGACAAAATTGGTTAATTCGTTGTAGTTCTATAAATAGAACGAAACCAGCAACAAAAAAAAAAAAAAAAACCAAAGTTTCTTTGAAAACCGCCGTACCAAGCATAGCTTTAACACATAATTGCATACGAAGTATGCAATGTGTAAAAGATTAAAATATGCAAAAAAGAAGGCAATTGGGAAGAACTTTACAACAGGCATGACGTAGCTGAATGCGTTTACAACCATTTCAACTATCGTAGGAGTGCGAGTTCGACTCCCACTCCCGGGAGAAAAGGCTTTGAAGAGATTTACAAGGTATAATCGAAACAGCTGTCGCCTTGTCCGTCCTGATGTCACGTTGTTTAAATTTTTCCCAAATTATTAAATGAATTATAAAAAAAAAAATTAAAAAATTGCTTCAAATAAATGTTTTCATACATTTGAAAAAGCAATATGGGCAATCCCCGATTATTAAAATCATACAAACAGACAAAATTGGTTAATTCGTTGTAGTTCTATAAATAGAACGAAAACAGCAACAAAAAAAAAAGCCAAAGTTTCTTTGAAAACCGCCGTACTAAGCATAGCTTTAACACATAATTGCATACGAAGTATGCAATGTGTAAAAGATTAAAATATGCAAAAAAGAAGGCAATTGAGAAGAACTTTACAATAGGCATGACGTAGCTGAATGCGTTTACAACCATTTCAACTATCGTAGGAGTGCGAGTTGGACTCCCACTCCCGGGAGAAAAGGCTTTGAAGAGATTTACGAGGTATAATCGAAACAGCTGTCGCCTTGTCCGTCCTGATGTCACGTTGTTTAAATTTTTCCCAAATTATTAAATAAATTATAAAAAAAAATTAAAAAATTGCTTCAAATAAATGTTTTCATACATTTGAAAAAGCAATATGGGCAATCCCCGATTATTAAAATCATACAAACAGACAAAATTGGTTAATTCGTTGTAGTTCTATAAATAGAACGAAAACAGCAACAAAAAAAAAAAAAACCAAAGTTTCTTTGAAAACCGGCGTACCAAGCACAGCTTTAACACATAATTGCATACGAAGTATGCAATGTGTAAAAGATTAAAATATGCAAAAAAGAAGGCAATTGGGAAGAACTTTACAACAGGCATGACGTAGCTGAATGCGTTTACAACCATTTCAACTATCGTAGGAGTGCGAGTTCGACTCCCACTCCCGGGAGAAAAGGCTTTGAAGAGATTTACAAGGTATAATCGAAACAGCTGTCGCCTTGTCCGTCCTGATGTCACGTTGTTTAAATTTTTCCCAAATTATTAAATAAATTATAACAAAAAATTTTAAGTTAAACGGTTTTATTGAAAACAATACTTACATTAAGTAATAATAATACTAAAAGATAGAAAATAATTAGGTAGGTCCTAGGTACTAGTCATCACACACCTCGTCAATCTAGGTCGTTGATCAGACAATTAAATAAAGGCGTTGAACGCGCCAAATTTCTATTGATAGTCATAAGTAAGACCAACTGAACCTTAATTAGGTTATGCTACGCCTCACATTTTTAGACATTTCACGCGCCCAACGCTTTTATTTAATTGTCTGATCAACGCCCTAGATTGATGAGGAGCGTGATGATTAGTACCTACCTAATTATTTTCTAGTTTCTAGTATTATTATTACTTAATGTAAGTATTGTTTTCAATAAAACCGTTGAACTTAAAAATTAAAAAAAAAAATTTTTTCTACGTATCGCTTTAGTCGTTGTCATTTCAAAATAATGAAGATTGGCAAGGATACTAACTCTACCAAAGCCTGGAAACCCAGCTTACCATGGTGAGTGGTATTTACCCATATCATTCCTTTAGCCAGTAAATAACGTTGGAAAACGTTCTGCTTCCCTTATTTAAATTCAAATATTCAGTTAGCAAGCCTTCATCATGGCTACCGTAAATTGCTGCGACTATCGCCATTCACACCTAGATAAACTGTGGACCGAACCACGCAAAACTCCGTCATAGGACGATGCTCGTGGCAAAAACTTTTGACACAGTCAATACTGCGCACTACTTCCAGACAAACGCTTCCCAAGGCAGCCGGCCACATCAGATTGATTGTGGATGAACACAAGCGTTCGAAATGGGAGGAGCACTTAAAGAATTGTAGCCTCTCTGCCGGTGTGGATTAGAGGTCTACGCCGATCGCGTTATCGGCGGCGGCGTAGGCTCTATTATATACTCTTACTTTAAAAGGTTTGATTTTTGTATTTAAAAAATATAAGAATTTAGGAAAGGTTTTATTTGGACGTATTTAAGGAAAGCAACGCTTTGTCCATTTCGGAGAGATCCAGGGTTTTTGCCTCGCAGATCGTTCAAAATTTTTGAGGCGTAGGTTTTTGCGGAGGGATTGTCCTTCGTTCACTTACAAATTGGTACAGCTGCGTCTGCATAAAATGGTCACACTTTTGTCTGTATATGTCGAGCATAGCGTAGTTTCACCTGGGGTTAACTCCTAGTAATCGTCGCGAACACAATTTTTTTAAATCATTTGTGGCTCTTTGGCGGTCACGCACAAAGGCGACTTACGGTTGCTATTAATGGTCAATTAATACTCATGGCTCTCGTGGCACAGGGCGCATACAGTTTTTTCGAGTTACAATTCCCTATGATTAAGAGCTACAATTCCCGATATGCGAACAGTAGCAATCCCGACCACCAGTCGCTATGACGCCTCCTGACCCTCACACCCTATGCCAGCACAGAAGCTATAGGACTGCGACTTCGAACTCATATGTACCTTCGTCGACATCACTTTCCTAGAAGCTCTAGGTGTAGCTCCGAAGACTTTCTAGCGGATTTTTTTGTCGCGCTATGCTGCCGAGCTACACCAGAGAAACAACTTGAAACGTTAGGGAGTGACTATTCGGCCAAGGATGCCGCCCTCGAAATCATAAGCAGTCTGAGTGGATGTCATTGCGTAACTCATGGGAGAAAATCGGGTAATCCTCGGCGCATCTACATGATTAAAATTTTACAAGGACCCTAGATACAATTTTTAAAATGTAGACCAAAGTCTGCAGACGTTTGTGTTCACAACATTGATTTCAATAGTCTTCGTTAAATCAAAACGATATGTAGAATTTAGTTTTCAGACTAGTTCGACTGACCATTAGGTTGGGGTAGTAGCACACACGGTCATTAGTTCGACTGTCTAGGGAAAGCTTTTGCTTCACCACTTTGAGTGTTCTTGCGAAGGAAAAAGCTCCCCTGGTAAATATATGTGCCTACGTATTCACATTTTTAAAAGGAGCCGTAGGTTATATTTAAACTTGGTTAGTAGGCTATAAACAAAGTGATTCACTCCAAGGGACTAGTTTTGGATAGGGCCGCCAACTTTAGGAAATGTCAAACCGGGAGACTTGGGTGATGAATGATGAACTGTGAAAATCAAAATTAACATTTCAGACGCTATTGTATAGTTTCGCAAATAAACAACAGTTGTTTAAATGTAAACCCAAGTAATTTTTCAAACCCTTCTCATACGTACATATATCCTAAACTTAAGTATGAGGTAAGAATCATTTCAAAGGAGTTTTTATGCCCCTAGAACCTACTAAAGGATTTCGCTTGTTCCTGCAGCCAATCGCAATGTAATTTTTTTTAAATCGGAACCTTTTTTGGGTAATTTGCTTTTTTAACAACTTGAAAACATATTCGCCTTGGGTCACTTTATATGAATTCACTACTAATTATTAATTTTTTGAAAAAAATATGCAAAGTGAGAATATAAATTTATTATACAACTTTTCCGCCGTGGCCGCCGTGGTGTGATGGTAGCGTGCTCCGCCTATCACACCGAAGATCTTGGGTTCACGCGCCGGGCAAAGCAACATCAAAATTTTAGAAACAAGGTTTTTCAATTAGAAGAAAATTTTTCTAAGCGGGGTCGCCCCTCGGCAGTGTTTGGCAAGCACTGCGAGTGTATTTCTGCCATGAAAAGCTCTCAGTGAAAGCTGAAAAGCTCTCGGCATAAAACAAGTAGGTCCCGTCCTGCCAATTTGTAGGAAAAATTAAAAGGAGCACGACGCAAATTGGAAGAGAAGCTCGGCCTAAGATCTCTTCGGAGGCTATCGCACCTTACATTTTTTTTGTTTTATAAAACTTTTCTTTTAGTGTTTCGTTTTACTAACTTGGTGAATTTGGTGATGCAAAGTCCGTGTTAAGCTGACATCGAAAGCGCCTTTTTTTTTAAATAACTTTTGAACAGTTAGAAAGAGTTAATTTTCGCAATTACTTTCTTATAACTGGCAGTGATGCGCATCCGTTGATATCACTTTCGACCATATCCGACCAATTTTCGACATGAACAATAAATGGCCGCCGCCGCGCCGATATTTTTGACATTCGGCGGTGGCGTGCGCAACACAACTAAAATCGACGGCGGCGTTTATCGGCAAGGCATATTTTTAGTATGGTTAAGCTTTGGTCCACCGTAAGGTCCCTATCGACTCCGACTAAGCACAATGATAAAATCTCCATCGCCTTTGGCAATAAGTGCTGTCGGATGCGAAAAAATGCACGAGCGCTTTTTGCCGACAATATGTAATTCATTCTACGGTTGACAAAGTCAGACGGCACACAAGCATAAATACAGCGCGTCCCAATTAACAGCACCGCGAAAGAGGTTGAAGATGTCATCGTTCATGCTAAACCATCAAAAGCAGGAGGCCTAGACGGCATAGCCATGCCGATGCTTAAAATCCTAGGCAAAGAGGGATTTAATTATCCAGCGCCTGTCTTCAACTTCTCCTACGGGCGGACAGCAGGGTGAGATGTTTGCGGGCCAAATAGAGGAAACGACGTTCTGCACAACAAACGAAGACGCCTCCACTCGTATGGTAGGAAACTGTCACAGTTCGCCAGACATAGTGGTGGATGAACACAAGCGGGCGAAATGGGAGAAGCACTTAAAGGATTTTAACCACTCTGCCGGTGTAGGTAAGTTTTGGTCCACCGTAAAGTCCCTTTCGAATCCGTCTAAGCACAATGACAAAATTTCCATCGCCTTTGGCGATAAAGTGCTATCGGATGCGAAAAAATGCGCGAGCGCTTTTTGCCGACAATATGTAATGCATTCTACGGTTGACAAAACTAGACTGCGGCCAACAGACGCGCACATAAGCATAAATACCGCGCGCCCCAATTACCATCACCGCCAAAGAGGTTTAAGATGCCATCGTTCATCTCCAAAGCAGTAGGCCCGGAAGGCATAGCCATGCCGATGCTTAAAAAAACTAGGCAAATAGAGATTTAATTATCTAGCGCATGTCTTCAACCTGTCCCTTTCCACCTTCATCATCCCCAAAAAATGGAAAATTGCCAAATCGGGAAATGTCAAACCGGGAGACTTGGGTGATGAATGATGAACTGTGAAAATCAAAATTAACATTTCACACGCTATTGTATAGTTGCGCAAATAAACAACAGGTGTTTAAATGTAAGCCCAAGTAATTTTTCAAACCCTTCTCATACGTACATATATCCTAAACTTAAGTATGAGGTAAGAATCATTTCAAAGGAGTTTTTATGCCCCTAGAACCTACTAACGGATTTTGCATCACTGATTTCGCTTATTCCTGCAGCCAATCGCAATGTAATTTTTTTTTTTAAATCGGAACCATTTTTGGGTAATTTGCTTTTTTTAACAACTTGAAAACATATTCGCCTTGGGTCATTTTATATGAATTCATTACTAATTATTAATTTTATGAAAAAAATATGCAAAGTGAGCATATAAATTTATTATAAGACTTTCCGCCGTGTCCGCCGTGGTGTGATGGTAGCGTGCTCCGCCTATCACACCGCTATAAAAGCCTGGGAAACCTGCTAACATAGGAGATTCTTATCATCCGATATCTCTCCTATTGCCAGTAGCCAAGACACTTGAAGCCATTCTGCTTCCCTATTTCAATGCAAATTTGCAACTTGCCAATCATCAGCACGGCTTCCGAAAATTACATAGCACAAATACAAAGCACTACCACCCGCTAAACGCCACCCTAGCGGGATAGGGGGCGTAGAATATACCCCCGTTGGTATGCCTGTCGTAAGAGGCGACTAAAATACTAAACTGATTCAAGGAATTGTGTAGCGCAACCATCTCAAGGTGTTGCCAGCGCAATATATAGCTTCTCCAACCCAACTGACAACCTCACATACCCGTGGCGAATCCTGTTTCATTAACAGCCGAGGCTCTGACGACCTGATGGATCTAGGGGGTAGGAGATCGTTTTTGCCTTGAAGGTTTCATGCGGTCATACCTCATCGTTCCCGAGATAGTCAGGCAAGTGCCTTTATGGTGCCTGTTACCGGAACGTACCGGATCTGTATCCGCCAAAGGACCATCAACATCGATAACATTCTTGAGACCTTTGGGAGTGTCCTTATCGCTACAACAACAACACCACGATAAACGCCAAATTGCGGATAAAATCAAAAGCCCCACCATAGGACAGTACTCGTTGAGTTAGACCTGTCAAAGACTTTTGATACGGTCAACTACGGCACGTTACTGTAACACCTGGAAGGGTCTCCCCTTCATCCAAGTCTCAAAAGGTGGCCCGCAAAGTATCTGTGTGGTCGCCAAGCATCGGTACTGTATTATGCCCACTTCTGTTTGACTTCTACTTATCAAATCTACCTTCACCACCAAAAGTACTCACTATCGGGTCCTACGCCGATGACTGCACAATAATGATCACAGGCCCAGACCCACAGATCAATGAGCTTTGTAATAAACTAAACAGCTGTCTGCGTGATCTATCTGTGTTTTTTTTACATCTATAGACGTTTACGCTTAAACTTTATATGGACTGCCAAGCGTCAAACTTTATCTACTCTTCTGAAATTTCTGCGCACGAAATTAGTACTACTAAATTTCAATACGCATTATACTCAGATGTAACTGAAATATATGTCTATGTTTCACCTCTCCACTAGTTCTATGTATTACCTCTCAAATAGTGTGTGTCCACTATTCATCGCAACCCATTCAGCTATAGGTTATACACAGCCATACAACAGAGGTGTGTGTCTCCGCTTTTCGATACAACATGTTCTGTAGCTAGTTGCCGCTAGATGGGTCTCTTAAGCATTATCTAAGTGAGGATAAGCGTTTTTTTACGCGCAAACGTAGACGTCTATAAATGTAAAAAAAACACGGCTATTGTCACAGACCAAATCATCGGCTACCTTATTTACAACATGGACGCGCCAAATGCCGACCATATTGAACATCCACGTCGATGGCATCACGCTACCGACTGTCTTACACCCTAAAATCTTGGGTGTGACGTTCGATCAAGATCTATATTTTGGATTATGCAACGACAATTGTAACGAAAATCCAGAGCCGTAATAAAATCCTCAAATCTCTTGCCGGTAGCACTTGGGTTAAACATAAAGAAACGCTCATTCCCACTTACAAAGCAATTGGCCGGTCGATTTCATGCTACGCGTCCCCGATATGGTTTCCTTGGACTCCCGTTACAGGACATTGATGACAATTTGTGATTGGTCGCACCTATTGGATGGGGCGAAGCACTGCTACAACAACAACAACAACTCCCAGACATAGAAGGTTAACCTTGTTTAAAAAGATGGATGGCAAATTATTTAAGTGGTCAGCAAGCATCGGGTTTAATTTAAGAACCGACACCTCCAATGACTGTACAATAATGGCCACAGGCCCAGGCCCACAGATCGATGAGCTTTGTAACTAAATAAACAGCAATTTCCCTGATCTCTGCCAAAACAAACAGTTTCTGTTGAATACCCAGAAACCTGGGCATCACAACAGACATCTGATTGATGAGGCTACACCGCACAGGGGCTTAAGGGGTCATCGCCGTAAACATTATGAGGAAATACGGCACCTGAGAACATAGCGTATGAAGCAAAAAATCACAAGCAGTTCCTCAGTGATGTCCACAAACAGGCGTCGGACCTCTATGCCGGGAATTGTCAGGCGAATCCGGTCCTTAAAAAAAATACCCAGAACTAGCAGAAAGGAAAGCACTCTCCACTATAGCTCAACTTCGATCTGGGTACTGTAACAAGTTAAACTCTTACCTATCCAGTAACAACACCGTTAAACAAAATGTATGTCCTGCTTACAATGTGCCCCACATGACGCCAACTATCTCTTCAATTGTAGTGTGGAAGCAACGCCTCTAGCACCCCTCTCATTATGGTCCTCCCCTGTTCAAACAGCAAGTTTCCTTGGACTCCCGTTAAAGGACATTGATGACAATTTGTGATTTGTCGCACCTATTGGATGGGGCGAAGCACTGCTACAACAACAACTCCCAGACATAGAAAGTTCACCCTTGTCTAAAAAGATGGACTGCAAATTATCTAAGTGGTCAGAAAACGTCCGGTTGAATTTAAGAAACGACACCTTGAAACCTGAGAGAATTAAACAAGGCCTGGCATAGGGTGGTGTCTTATCCCCGATTGTTTTTATATCAAAGCTCCCTTCTCCGCCAGAATGAGCTACCAACATATCCTATGTCGACGACTACACGGTAATATAAACTGGCCCTGGCTCCTCAATAGACGAATAGTTTCCAAAATGAATAGTTACCCAGTCTTTCTGTTTTATCACCTCGCGCGATCTGAAACTATAGGCGACAAAACCCACGGTCACTCTGCTTAAGATGTGGAACAGATTACCCAAATATTGGACATTCACGTGGATGGCGTTGCGCTACCGACTGTCAGTCACCCAAATCTTGGGGTTGACGATCGATAACACTCTCACCTTCTAGGCGCATTCCTCCGAAATCGCACCTAAAATGCAAAGCCACAACAAGATTCTCAAGTCGCTTGCCGGCAGCACAACTTACAAAGCAATTGGTCGACTGCTCACATGATACGCGTCACCGGTCTGGTCGCCTGACTTAAATATAACGCACTGAAAAAGGCTGCAGGCGTGCCACTCAGAACTACCACGGAATGTCTTCTTATGACCCCTGAACACCACCTACATAGTGACGCAAAAGAGCTCAACTTAAAGGAGCATAATGAAATACCGAACAGACAGTTTTTGCGGAATTGTCTTAAGGGGGGAGTCCCAGCAAACAACTGCTTGATCTATCCCCGCCTCCCTGAGAGATAAGGAAACATTTCCATGACCCAGATAAACATAAGGAGGCCCTAAGCCTAATCCATAAAGAGTCGGTAAATACCTTCGCTTCGAGCCCGGTGAACGCTATTGTCAATTGGTATGATATTGGTGTATATAATAACTAGGGTGACTAGCGTGTTAATTGGTATGACCCTGATGCAAAGACTGGCAATTGAATATCGTAGGACATCGCCATGTTAAAAATACCAGTTGCTAATATGAAATAAAATAATTAACAAACAAATTTTTTAGTTAAACGGTTTTATTGAAATCAATACTTACATTGTTTAGGCAGGATGCCTAACTTTTCCGCATCTGATTGCGATCCCCCCAATGCAACTCTGCAAATCGATACTCGATACTCGACTTAATTTATAACCACCCACACCATCACCGCCACATGCATGTGCATGCATGTAAATGCACGTGTATGGGTGCTTTCTTGTCAGCACTCATGCATATGCATGTCGGGGTTGATGTGTGGGTGCCTTTCCCCTCCAAAACGGAGGATTTTGCGGGTCAACGGTTGTAGCTTGCTATGCAACTGGCCTCTTGGTTTTCAACAGCCGTACAGCTCACATCAGCCGCCAGCAATCTCTGCCGTTTGTCGAAAATATATTCAGTTAATATTGTAACCCACCAATTTATACATTTACCCAATAAAACATATATTATAACGAGAAATCTCGTATTCTCTCATTTTTATTTCCACACGCCATATTCCCATTGAGATCGACCCCGGTGTGCCCAACTCTCGCAAAGATCAGACGCACCCCGGCCGAACATAGAAGAAGTAATAATAATACTAAAAGCTACAAAAAGTAGGTCCTAGGTACTAGTCATCACACTCCTCATCAATATATGGCGTTGATCAGACAATTAGATAAAAGCGTTGGGCGCGTGAAATCTCTAAAAATGTGAGGCGTAGGATAACGTGATTAAAGTTCAGTTGGTCTTATATATGACTATCAATAGATCAACGCTTTTATTTAATTGTCTGAGCAACGCCATAGATTGTTGAGGAGTGTGATGACTAGTACCTAGGACCTACCTAATTATTTTGTAGCTTTTAGTATTATTATTACTTCATGTAAGTATTGTTTTCAATAAAAGCGTTTAACTTAAAAAAATTTTTTTAATGATTTTATTTTCAAGTTTTTATTCTTTATTTCTATTATTTCTCATTCTATTTAGTTAATTTAGTGATTCATTATTACACGGACTCTTTCCTGACAATTTGTAACAATCTAGGTCCTCAATACATAATCCTTCCGAAGACTTTACTCGACTCTGTGCCACATATGCTTGTCCTCCACTTCTACCGGACTGTATGTAATATTTGTTCCAAATATGAGCCAAATCGGACATCATAGGTCGCTTTCTATTCATGTATGTATTATGTGTTTCAAATATGGACCAATTCGGACCACAAATACGATTTTTTTTAATATCTCGATCTTTGCGCCACCTAGCTGTAATTTTATTCATAGGTGGCTTTCTATTCTTGTATGTATTATGTGTTCCAAATATGTGCCAAATCGGACCACAAATACGATTTTTGTGAATATCTCGATCCTTGCGCCACCTAGCTGTAATTTTTTTTATAGGTCGCTTTTTATTTTTGTATGTATTATGTGTTCCAAATATGAGCCATATCGGACCACAAATACGATTTTTGTGAATATCTCGATCCTTGCGCCACCTAGCGGCGATTTTTTTCTTTTTATTGCATTGTCATCGTGTTCTGAACTATATTCCAAGTTTCAAGCTTGTAACTTATCACGAAGTTACTTAAATTTCAATTCCAAAATTCGTTCACAACGGCCGTGCATGCGGCCGTTCGGCCTGCGTGTCAAGTGAAGCTAAATAAAACCGCATAAAAAGACAGAACTTTAACTAGTTGGGATTTTTGGTAAACTAGTATTCTTTTAGTATACAACTAGTTGGTTTGACTGCAGAGTTGAAGGAGTTTTTGTACAAATGTCAAAAGGCGGGGAAACCCAGCCAATAAATGCCTGATCTATACCCGCCTCCCAGAGGGATAAGGAAACATCTCCAAAAGCACAAGGATGAGGTACGGCACCTACCAGCTCAGCCGGTTGATCCAGAAAAACATAAGGAGGCCCTAAGCCCAATCAACACTGAGTCAGTGAACCCGTGAACGCTGTTATCAATATACTGTACTAACTAGTATATCAATTTGTATGATATTGGTGTTTATAATAACTAGTATGCTGTTATGATAACTGACTTTTGGTGGCAAGGTGGAGGTGGCGTGTGGCATGGTTGCAAGCCCCTACTCGTCGAATGAGGTGGGGTTTTGCTCACCAGCCTTGCCCGCAGTTACACAAACAAAAAGATGAGGTTCATGCCTAGAGGAGAAGATATAAATAGAGGGAAAGTAGGAAGTGGAAAAAAAGGAAAAGGTGCATGCCTATATGAGCAAAAAAAAAACAAGATTAATTGTCGGAAAGAAGGAGAAGGGAAAGAAAAGAAGAACGCCCGTCCAGAGTTAGGGGGAGTCTACCCACCCTCTTCGCGGATCTTACGCGAAGCCATAGGCGCTGTGCTGACTCCTCTATTCTTACAGCGCCCCCAATACCTAAACTAACTAGTATATCAATTTGTATGATATTGGTGTTTATAATAACTAGTATGCTGTTATGATAACTGACTTTTGGTGGCAAGGCGGAGGTGGCGTGTGGCATGGTTGCAAGCCCCTACACGTCGAATGAGGTGGGGTTTTGCTCACCAGCCTTGCCCGCAGTTACACAAACAAAAAGATGAGGTTCATGCCTAGAGGAGAAGATATAAATAGAGGGAAAGTAGGAAGTGGAAAAAAAGGAAAAGGTACATGCCTATATGAGTAAAAAAACAAGATTAATTATCGGAAAGAAGGAGAAGGGAAAGAAAAGAAGAATGCCCGTCCAGAGTTAGGGGGAGTCTACCCACCCTCTTCGCGGATCTTACGCGAAGCCATAGGCGCTGTGCTGACTCCTCTAGTCTTACAGCGCCCCCAATACCTGACTCAAGCTCGTCTGTCTAAGGGTCTTTCACGTCATTGTTCCCCCCACTTCCCCTCTTCCTACCGGGAAAAACACCCACGCTAAAGAGTTGAAAAGTTAGCCTTCCATTACCGAAATAAATTTAGTTTCAACCTTTCAAATTTGACAGCGTATTTTATTAAATTTTAAATTCACAAAGAAAATAAATAGATGATACCCTAACCACTAGGCTTAAATCTATGTAAAAAAAATTATCGCAAACAAAAGGCTAATAAAGTATTTTGCCAATTCTATTTAGCAATACAATATATATATACAAACAAAAGCTTAAAATCTTCAAATAACTCTTCGAACATAAATTCAAAAACAGTCGAGTTTGAAGCAAAAAAAAAATCGAATTCAAACAAAGCTAAGTGAATGATATTGAGGGTTGTGTATAACTCGTCACCCCCTAAAGTATACGGTATCAGAAAGATACTATGCCTATACAAAAAAATATTGTCACATCTTTCCTTTCAATAAATAGCAAGAATATTTTCCTGTATATATATATCAAAAGTAATCAAAGCGGCCGGAGGGTGGAGCCGTGTGTAGAAGTCTACGAAAGTGGGAAAAGCTTCTGACCGCCATTCACCTGGGAATGGCCAGAGCGATTCTTTTGCATGCGGTTCAAGCAGCTCACTACTGCCGGTCGCTTGCGGCCAAGTATCCTCTGGGTAGCGGATGTTTAGCGGTGAGCTAATGTGAGAAGGCGACAAACTGGCTAGGCTACTCTGACATAATCGGTTTAAGGGCTAGCCGGGGGAGAGCTCGTCGGTAGCGTCTGTACACCTCTAGGTGCGGCTGCAAGCGGGCGTCTGTCTTGGAACAAGCGGCTCGATATATAAACGTGCAAGTAATATTTTCACCCCCGCTGAGCGGGTTGTGTGCTGGGATTGGGACCCGCCAGGTAAAACCATTCTCCAATGAAATATAACAACAAGCCTCGGATAAATAAACTCTCTATTGATGACGACCATGGCAAACGTTTGAAGGACAATGAATTGAGGGCATGCACCTGGAACGTCCGCTCCCTGAATGGGATTGGTGCAGATGCCCGGCTGGTTGATGTCCTCGTCAAAGCAAAATCTGACATCACCGCCATCCAAGAAATGCATTGGACGAAGCAAGGAAGAAAGAAGGTCAAAAAGTGTGACATATATTGGAGTGGCCATACGAATAAGCGCAGTTTCGGCGTCGGATTCGTGGTGGGAGAGAGACTTTGTCGCCAAGTGCTGGCGTTCACGCCCGTGGACGAGCGCCTCGCCGCTATCCGAATAAAAGCAAAATTTTTTAAAATATCATTCATCTGCGCCCATGCGCCGACAGAGGAGAAAGATGATGAGGTGAAAGACACTTTTTATGAACAATTAGAACGCACATACGAGCGCTGCCCCCGTCATGATATAAATGTGGTGCTTGGCGACTTTAACGCCAGGGTGGGCAAAGAAGGTGTGTTTGGCCCTACAGTCGGAAAGTTCAGCATACACAATGAAACTTCTCCTAACGGACTGAGCCTGATTCACTTTGCCGGTGCTCGAAACATGGTCATATCCAGCACGAGGTTCATGCATAAAAAGATACATCAAGCTACATGGCTGTCTCCTGATCGAAATACTCGCAATCAGATCGATCACGTTGTGATAGACGGACGGCATGTCTCCAGTGTGTTAGATGTGCGTACGATCCGAGGACCTAACATCGACTCGGACCATTATCTCGTTGCAGCCAAAATACGCACCCGCCTCAACGCGGCTAAAACCAAGGAACAAAAAACACAAGGAAAGCTAGACGTCGAAAAGCTTCAATCACAACAGACTGCCAAAGATTTTGCAACTCGACTCTGACACCTGCTCTCTGAGAGCACAACTCATCCTGAAGGAATGCAGGAGTAGTGGGAGTATATCCCCAAAGCACTTCGTACTGCCCCCGAGGAAAAAATTGGTTATCGGCGGCCATGAAAAAACAACTGGTACGATGAAGAATGCCGCGTTGCAACCGAAAGAAAAGACGCTGCCTACAGGGCTACGTTAAAAGCGAGCGCGACAAGAGGAGTGTGTGAACGCTATCGTGAGTTGAAAAGGAAGCGAGACGCCTTTTCAGGAATAAAAAATCAGAAGCAGAAAGGCGTGAGTGCGAGGAGCTTGCGCTGCTAGCCGCCAGGAATAACGCCCGAAAATTCTACCAAAAAATACGGCGACAGACGGAAGGTGTTAAGACCGGGCAAACTCCTGTAGGAATGAAAACGGCGACCTTGTAACTGATGTCCAGAGAGTGCTTAGATTATGGAGGGAATACTTCTCTGATCTCCTAAATGGAGGCAGCAATTCGCCGCGCAGAGATGAAGAACCCGATCCCGCAATAGATGATGATGGAATATATGTCCCCCCGCCCGATTATGACGAAGTTAGAATAGCAATAACCAGATTGAAAAACAACAAGGCCGTGGGCGCTGATGGATTGTCTGCGGTGCTATTCAAGTACGACGGCGAGGAGTTGGTAAGACGCATGCGGCAGTTTCTTAGCAAAATATGGGCGGACGAGTGCATACCCGACGGTTGGAATCTAAGTGTTCTTTGGCCAGTCCACAAGAAGGGGGATACTGCAAAATGCACCAACTATCGTGGAATCAGCCTTCTTAATATCGCATATAAGGTCCTTTCAAGTGTATTGTGCGAAAGATTGAAGCCCATCGTGAACCGGCTGATTGGACCTTATCAGTGCGGCTTCAGACCTGGTAAATCTACCATCGACCAGATTTTCACAATGCGCCAAATCTTGGAAAAAAACCCGTGAAAAGAAAATCGACACACATCACCTCTTCATCGACTTTAAAGCCGCCTTCGACAGCACGAGGAGGAGCTGCCTATATGCCGCTATGTCTGAATTTGGTTCCCCACAAAAGTTATACGGCTGTGCAAAATGACGTTGAGCAACACCATCAGCTCAGTCAGAATTGGGAAGGACCTCTCCGAGCCGTTCGAAACTAAACGACGTTTCAGACAGGGTGACCCCCTATCGTGCTATTTCTTTAATTTGATGCTGGAGAAAATTCTACTAGTGCAGAACTTAACCGCACTGGAACAATATACTATAAAAGCGTGCAATTACTGGCATATGCTGATGACATTGATATCATCGACCTAAACACCCACGCTGTTAGTTCTGCTTATTCCAAACTGGAAAAAGAAGCGGTGGGTTTGATGGTGAATGAGGACAAAACGAAGTACCTGCTGTCATCCAGCAAAGAGTCAGTGCATACGCGCCTTGGCAACCACGCTACTGTTGGCAGCCATAATTTCGAAAAAATAGTAAAAGGCTTCGTTTATTTGGGAACCAGCATCAACACTAGCAACAGCATCAGCACTGAAATTCAGCGAGGAATCAATCTTGCCAATAAATGCTACTTTGGACTAGGTAGGCAATTGAAAAGTAAAGTCCTCTCTCGGCGAACGAAAATCATACTCTACCCGTCCTGCTATATGGGGCAGAAGCATGTACCATGACAACAGCAGATGAAGCGGCTTTGGGAGTGTTCGAGAGAAAAGTTCTTCGAAAGATTTATGGACCTCTACGCGTTGGCGATGGCGAGTACCGAAGAAGATTTAATGATGAGCTGTATGAGTAATGAGATTTAATGATGAGCTGTATGAAGTAAGTATGTAAGTAATCAAAGCGGCCAAATTAATACAAATCCCTGACCTAGGCTAACGTATTATGTACATAGGTATATATAGGTCATTGCTCTCATATGTACATATATATATATATATATGTATGTATAAAGAGAAGAATATGGTGATTTTTTTTTTTTGTTGTTTTTTTTTTTTTTTTTGTTTTCTCACTCACCTGATCTCAGCACATCAGCATTGTAGGCGCCTTCAAGCTGTAGGGGGACCTGTGAGGGAGGCAAATGTATATGCATATGTCTTCCTATTCGTACAAATACCATACGTGCATGCCTAAGTAAGGTTCAATGGAATTTTGCAATGAACTCCACGCTCACTCATTCGCGGTAGCGGGCGTCGAGTGGGTCACAAAATTGCGCGGCCAAACAAAAAAAGGAACCACAAGAGGTGGGAGGCAAGAAAATTGAAAAAAAAAAATTGTTTAAGTGTAACAGTAAAAGTTGCGTGCTATTATTAAAGTTAATTACCGGTTGTTAGCATGTGAAGGCGCATGAAAAACAGAAATTTTGAACGCCGCAAAAAACGGAATCCGTGTGCGAGACAAAAAGCAAAGAAACTACCAAAAAAAAAAAAAAAGACCAGATGAGCTTACCCAACAAAAAAAAAAAAAATGCAAACCATGTGCGTATAACAAAGAAAATGAAATATTTACAAGAATATCCAAAAATTAATGGTAGAGATATTTCTAAAGTTTATAAGTGAATAAATATAATCTCTAGTCATGAGGAAAAAATAGAAAAAAATAAAAAATGTGTTTCTGTGGCCCTCCTTGGGCGTGGGTGATGGTGTTGCTGTCGGCGTTGCTAGTGTTGCTGTCGGTGTTGCTGATGGTGGCGATGCTGTCGCTGCTGCTGATTTTGATTGGCGTTCGCTGCTACTGACGTTGGCTGGTTCCGCTCTTGAATTTTGGCGTTGGCGTTGACGCTTGCTTTCGCTCTATCGTTAATATCGTTAGCAGGCCACGATCACTCTCTAGCCTGGAAAAGTCTCTCTCTCTCTTTCTCTCGTTCTCCCTCTTTCCCTGCTCTCTATGACATTCCACGGCAATCCAGTACGCTACATATGTCGTTGGAACATATGTGTTTCAAAATTTCCAATCACTCCCTTTAAAAATGTTTGAAAATGCGGGTAAGTACGTTCCTTAGCCCCTTCCTAGGCACTGCCACAAAATCGGTGGCAGGGTGTCCAACGAAATTTCCTTTTCGTTGTTGGTTGGCTTGTACTTTACAATTGTGCAGCTTGAACGGAATTGAAATCGTTTTCCGCACACTACGGGATTTAAAAAAAAAAATTTAATTGTTTTTATTTTTTTTTCACTTGACCGGCACTGCACTTTACTTTAGCTTTTCCGCGGCACGCCCACGCACTTTAAATCCAACTTTTGCAATCATTTTCTGAGCTACAGATCGATCGTGTGCCTACCCCGATTCGTAGCTCAACGGACTTTCACTCAATTCACAACCACGCATTCATACCTTGTACATGTAGGCCTCCTTCCACTAATGTTGCGCAACACGCGTAGATACCTGGTTGAGATGCATTTTGTCGATAACAGTGTAACGCAAGAACAAGTACGTTTGCCGGTGACATGTGTATCTTATGGCTAGCGTAACAATGCTTCTGGTATAATGCTAACGCAGTGGCTGACTGGCGTGTTAAATTGTATGAGCCTAAATCATGTACTGACTAGTAAACTAGTAAAGCATCTTCATACTATTCAGCTTTTGAATAGTTGATTGACTATAATTTTGTGGTGTTATTTATTCTAGTTAGTATATGAGTAGTTAATTGACCTGAATTTTGTGGCTAGTATGATGTACTAGTCAGTTTTAGAATAGTTCATTGACAATAACTTTGTGGTGTTATTCATACTAGTTAGTATTTGAATAATTTATTCGACTAGAATTTCGTCTGCCAGACTCGGGGCAATGCGCGAGTGCTTTCTGTAGCCAATTTGCAATGCATACTTCACTTGGCAATGCTAGATATCGTCCAAATCAACGGGTACAAAAACACAAGCATGACGAGGCGCACCTCACCGTTACCCCAACAGAGGTTAAATAAGCCATTGAAAAGGCCAAGTCTTCTAAATCAATAGTCGCAGACGAAAACCTATGCCGATGCAAAAACACCTTAGCCATGAGGGCATCAGCAGCCTAGCATGTGTTTTCTATTTGACGTTAAAACCTTTGCTATTCTAGAATAACGGAGAATGGCAAGGATACACCCATTACCAAAGACCAGAAACCCAGCCAGTATCTACCGATATTATCTCTTTAGTTAGTAACGAAAACGTATAAAGCCGTTATGATTCTCTGTATTAAATAAAATTCTTCGGTTATCCAGCCACCAGCATAACTTCCGCAAAGTGCATATCACTACCACCTTTCTGAACTGCATTAGCACTCATCATAGGACGGTGCTAGTGCAGCTGGCCTGGTTTGACACAGTCAACTACGACTGGTTCCTTCCTTCTCCGTTAGATAGATAGATAGTTTATTGAGGTTTGCGCTGCGACCATTGGTCAACACCTCACCCCAGCCGACTTCCATGGTGAACCCTAGCAATTCTCTTGGCTTGGGGGATTTAATTTGGGAATGTTCTGGTATAGTGAATCCATAACGTCAGCCCTGCATCTTGATATTGCGTCACATTCTAGGAGGATATGGTTCACCGTATCCGCTGATCGATCACAAAATCGTCATGTGTTATTCCGTTACTCTTTAGTTTTAATATAGTTCTAGTTTATGCCCGTGGGTTTTACCCCACGTTTCTATAAAAATATGCAGGCTACGCGTAACTGGCCATGTGTAAAACATGAGTTGGTAAGATGGACTTCTGCTACAGCTAATGACTGTTGTTGTATGATATATTCATATTTGTAACAGGATTCCCCTCGCGTAGGTGAGGTTGACAATTGAGTTGCAGAAGCTCTGAAGTTATAAAGGTTTGTATTGCGATCATCAATTCCTTGATTCGCAGCTAATGATCGCCCTTGAGCTTCATTGAATAGGAAATTTGAGGCATTTAAAATTGAAAAGACAAATCTATCGGTATCAATGGAGTCCTTGGTTTTAAACTTTTTTGGTTTCGAAATTTTCCGATAAAATGAATTACTTCAATGACATTCGTAAAAGTTTTGTGATGAAAAGCCTTGTCCTTCCCACTACATTAACGTGGAGAATCGAAATAACGAAGCATAAATGTTATGATATTATGGGTCCTTTTTTAAGGATCAATCGATGAGGAGATATTTCTGATGGAACAAAAGAGCTAATAAACTCAATCAGATATGCACAGCTTTGGACTCTTCCACGACTGTGTTAATAGAGTGATAAGTTGTCTTGGTTTTATTGATATTAAAATCCTCATTTTAAGGTGCCTAAAATGCCTTTTCTAAAAGTCATTTATAGTTTGTAAAGATATTTTGAATATTGGGAAGGAACATTAGCTATTAAAGCTTTAGGTGATGTCATAATTTATCAAAAACTTGCAGGAAAAGAAATAGGAATTTTGCCATAATTAATTTTCAAGAAGCTGTTTAGCAAAAGCTGCTGCTGAAGTGTTTCCGCAAATTTCCCTCTCATATTTCTAAAGAGAGCAATTTTTTGTACGTAAAGCCGTCTATAGACGAAAAAGCATGCATTTACTTCAACTGCGGCTGTTCCAGCAAGTAACAGGAAAGCACCTTTGGGATGATCATTACACCTTAAATTCTTAAGGCTTCGGTCTAAAACTTGCAGCGACTGTTTATGAGTCATGGCGCACACATCGCAGTGAGCGTGAGCAGTACGTCCACCACGCAAAGGATATCCGCGGTACCTGAGGAAGCAACTGCCATAGTGATTTCTCTTTTTTGCTCTTACATCAGTTAATATCAAATTTAGCAGAAATGTTTTTTCCGGTTCCTCCAGGCGTATCCAAAAATACCAACCCTAAAGGTAGCAAACCCCAAAAGAATACTAAAGGAATAACAATCAAACCCAACTCTGCAATCAAACTGTACGTATTGAAATAACCTGATTTTTTAAGGGAGCTATAGTTCTGAAAGTTCCAGTTGTCTTGTTTTTTTGTCAACTCCATATATTACTGTTGCCGTTAGGACATAACGTCATATAGCTCCTTATCAATGTTCATTACTCCATTTGTATGAGAGGTGCCACGCCCCTTCTTACTCAACCGTTATTTTCTTAGTCGTGTTAGGGATTGATCCAATTTAAATCTTTACTGGATTTCAATGTTCTTGGAATACTTCCAGAGTTATGCTGTATCAAACATTCCATTTGTATGGTAGGTGCCACTCCCTTTCTTTATATTGAAGTTATGTTTAGCCTATGACCATCTTTGGAAGGTTTCTAGTGGGTGATTCAAATTTAGTTGTGATCGGCCAATCCGTTTAGGGCGCAACCCGATTTATACCTACATACAAACATTCATAATTTTAACTTTATATATGGGATATTCCATCCCATTTCGACCAATTTTGAGCCCGACCCCTTTAGAATTGGCTGAAAGTTTTTCTTCGTTTTCTTGCTTACGAAAGACGTTTTTCAGAATTTTTTCAAATTTTTTCATCCAACTCAAAAAAGTTATGAATTAAAAAAAAACACAGTTTTTGTTTTCAAAATGCTATAACCTTTTCAAAAATTGACCGTTTGGGATCTTTTTTTTAAATTTGTTTTTAAATGTACTTTTCAGAAAAAATAAAAAAAATTTTATAAATTTTTTTTTAATTTTTCAGTTTTTTGAGATTTTTCCCACTAATCCCGGAGTGGACCGATTTTTTTTTATATTTTTTTTTATTTAATTGAAAAGAAAATCTTCAAAAATAAAATTTTTTTTTTTATCAATTTTATTCATATAACAAAAAAATGTAAGAAAATTATTTTTAAGTATTCTTTTCTTTATATATTATGGTAATCTACGATTAAAGTAACCAGGATTAATGACTGACACAGTAAACATGTAAGTTTTCTAAAAATAATGTAACATATATAAAGAAAAGAATACTTAAAATTCATTTTCTTACATTTTTTTGTTATATAAATAAAATTGTTAAAAAAAATTTTATTTTTGAAAATTTTTTTTTTCAATTAAATAAAAAAAATATAAAAAAAAATCGGCCCACTCCAGGATTAGTGGGGATGATTGCAGAATTGATTGAAGTTTTTTATGAGAAAAAAAAATGGCGAAATTCGAAAAATCTCAAAAAACTGAAAAATTAAAAAAAAACTTTAAACATTTTTTTTATTTTTTCTGAAAAGTACATTTAAAAACAAATTTAAAAAAAAAGATCCCAAACGGTCAATTTTTGAAAAGGTTATAGCATTTTGAAAACAAAAACGGTGTTTTTTTTAAATTCATAACTTTTTTGAGTTGGATGAAAAAATTTGAAAAAATTCTGAAAAACGTCTTTCGTACGCAAGAAAAAGAAGAAAAACTTTCAGCCAATTCTAAAGGGGTCGGGTTCAAAATTGGTCGAAATGGGATGGAATACCCCATATACATATATAGACTAGCAAAGACCTCGCGAACTTCGTTTCGCCAAAAATAAGGTAGATATCACTGAAATGCTTTTTGAATCCTGTTGAGCAACTTTAAATTGTTCATTGTGGTTTTATTTTATTTTATAAAAGCTTACACAATTACAGAATTTATTAAAAAAATGGCTTGTGAAAATCAAATGAAATATGGATATGCAGTCATGTTTGAACAACCTGTGATAATGCTTCGTAACATTAATCAACCAAAACTGTGTAATGGCACCAGACTTGCAGTGAAAAGGCTTATGAATAACTTCATTGAAGCCACAATATTAACTTGAAAATACAAAGGTGAAGATGTATTGATTCCACGAATTCCCATGATACCAACTGATATGCCATTTGAGTTTAAACGCCTTCAATTCCCCGTGCGATTTGCTTTTGCCATAACGATTAATAAAGTACAAGGCCAACTTTCCAAGTCTATGGATTAGACTTGAAATATCCAGTTTTTTCCCACGGACAGCTCTACGTTGGATGTTCAAGAGTTGGTAAGCCTTCAGCGTTATTCATTTTCAGTCAAGACGGAAAAATTAAAATTAATTAAAATTATTTAGAAAAAATCATTGCAATGCTCTTTGATAAACAACGTTTTTGGTTTTTGAATCGTAATCAACTGCGGGATCGTGTTCGAATGCGACACTTTCTAAATTGTTACGAACACGGGTTTGTCTACGAACACGAACATTCAAACTTTAACGTTCACTCCTATCATTAGATCGATTACGAAAAACCGCACTACGCTGCATCCTTAATCTATCAATTCTACTACGTTCTTCCCTTCCTTCTTCACTTCGAGCAGAACGTAACCTTGCATTTCGGTCATGTCTGCCTACATTAAATCGTTCGCGTTGTTCTTCTGAGCGGTTAGACAAACGTCTAGCATTACGGGTACGACGACAGATATTGCGTCGTATTGGGGGCATAATTACTGCTCGCTGAAAAATTAACTTTAAACTTGAGGAAAAGAACCAAAAATTTATTCACTTTTTATTTATAAAATTTTTTAATAGCTGTCAATCACTGAATCCAATGTTTACTATTTTTTTAAATATTTTCAATCGCTAAATTTTTTTCTAAATTTTCCAATGTGTACTATGTTTTAAACATATCTCAATCAGTGCATTTTCTCTTTAAGTTTCCGCTGGTTTACATGTAAATACGTACTTATTTCTTAATTAATACGCTAGCTAATTGCAATGAAAAAAGAAAAAACGCAAACCCGACGAATTATGCATGACAATTACTGTTACTTGTGGTGGAGTGAAGTGTGATGAGGTGAGGTGAGCTGCGGTTAGGTGTGGTGAGGTGCGGTGGGGTGAGATGAGGTATCTATCATTAGGAACTTTTCCTTTCAAAGCGCTGACACATGTTCCAAACGCAAACCAAATCGGCCCAACAATTTAGTAGTTTGGTGGCATACGAAGTTCTGAAAACGCAATAAAATTGCGAAATCATGTGATCAGCCCTGGTCCACATTTTGGTCGGTATCTGTTTAAAAGGTTCACATAATATTAATACCTTTAATTTAATACCCATATCGTATAAAAGCATCCTAGGGTCACCCCTAGTCCACATTTAGGTCGATATTCCGGGAATGGGTTCTCGTATGAACCCGGTTTCACCTCCTTGTTAAAACTCTAATCAATACCTGTCATTTGATACCAATATCGTACAAAGATATTCTATGACCTATATCTCCAAAAGCCGGGGTCGGGCCTCCAGCGCCACCCGGGGAGTCAATTTAGGGTAGGAACGTTTTCCTTTAAAGCGCTGACGCATGTTCCAAACACAAACCAAATCGGTTCTGCGGTTGCATACAATGTACTGAAAACGCAAGAAAAATGCGAAATCGTGAGATCTCAGCTTTCCGCGTTTTTCGGCCGCAAAATCAAACATTTTTGAATTTTTTTATGTATAAACCTTCCACAAAGAAGGCCCAAGAAACTACTTTTTACAGAATTGAGATCGGCTTAGCCGTTTGGGCAGGCATCGCGGTCGTACGAAAGACATTTCATTTTTATATATATAGAAGATAGAACATGTGGATAGACTGAAGTTAACAAAAAATTTCAACGGCGGAAAATAACTAAACATCCAAAAGGAATAACAGCCAAACAACTCTGTAGTCAAACTTTAGCTGTTATAATAATCTAAGTTTGTACTGCAGAACTTTTTCATTTTCTTCTACTTAATGTGCCCACTCAGCGTTTAGATGATTTCCCTACATATCAATACAATTTGATTACTCTTTCTGAATAAATAATGAGTTATCATACAATTGAACAAAATAAATTATCAAATATGAATACTTTTGATGATCAAAAACTGAATATAGTTTTTCAATCATGTTTTGGAAATCAAATGTGTTTACTTTAGGTGATCAAAAATTTTAATCATTTTTCATTAAGCTTTCTGAATCTTTTCTGACAATCTTTGTTGGCTGAATAATGAATTTTATACCTGTTAAAATTTTACTTTTCATTGAAGATCTTTTTTTCACATACACACATTTTTTCAATCATGAAGTTCAGAAAAAATATATTAAAATTTTATTCTTCAAGACAAGAAATAATGTAAATACTGCTACTAACAAAAGATATCCCTAACCATTTCTTCCCAGAAAATACAAATTATACCATTAGACAATACAAAGGTTGTGAACTATTTGAACCCCAGGTAAGTGAAACTCTCTTGACATATGTACCTGGATATGGCTTCAACATCCCGTACCATATCGTATTTTAAGATGTTAACGATCATAGCTGATGCTGGATGTTGTAGTCGCAGGGTATATTGGTCTAGTTTGTTTGCGAATTGCCTTTTGTTCAATAGCTCACTTCCGCATGCTTTCCTCCCCTGATGAAATAAGATTACTATGTACTATCTTATTTTGTGTGAGATATGAAGAATAAATGTATGATAATCGCATTTCAAAAATTATTCAAAAATCTCAACCAAAATGATTGAAATATGTTCACGAATATGATCAGAAAATGACTGTGAAAAGCATTCAAATATTACTCTAAAACAATTAAAGCCCAATTTTACAATGATATCCAATATGAACAAAAAGCGTTTCGAAATATGAATCATAAATGATTATTCAAGAATAATCACATTTATGGTACATTTTTCTCCCGACGATACGTTAATTTTCGAACAGAAAATGCTTTTAAATTTGAACGTTTTTAATCATCTTGGTGTATGATATTTGAATATTTTTTGATCAAACCATTCATTTGATCAAAATTTTCAAAAAATGATGGCTGGGTGGTAGCTGTCACACCCATTTTACAAAGTTTTTTCTAAAGTTATATTTTGCGTCAATAAACCAATCCAATTACCATGTTTCAACTCTTTTTTCATATTTGGTATAGAATTATGGAATTTTTTTCATTTTTCGAAATTTTCGATATCGGAAAAGTGGCCGTGGTCATAGTCAGGTTTCGGCCATTTTTTATACCAAGATAAAGTGAGTTCAGATAAGTACGTGAACTACGTTTAGTAAAGATATATCGATTTTTGCTCAAGTTATTGTGTTAACGGCCGAGCGGAAGGGCAGAAAGTCGACTGTGTATAAAAACTGGGCGTGGCTTCAACCGATATCGCCCATCTTCACAAAAAACAGTTAACGTCATAGAATCTATGCCCCTACCAAATTTTACAAGGATTGGTAAATTTTTGCTCGCATTATGGCATTAAAAGTATTCTAGACGAATTAAATTAAAAAGGGCGGAGCCACGCCCATTTTGAAATTTTCTTTTCTTTTTGTATTTTGTTGCACCATATCATTACTGGAGTTGAATGTTGATAAAATTTACTTATATATTGTAAAGGTATTAAATTTTTTGTTAAAATTTGACTTACATTTTTTTTTTGAAAGTGGGCGTTTTCGTCATCCGATTTTGCTAATTTTTATTTAACACGCATATAGTAATAGGAATAACGTGCCTGCCAAATTTCATCACGATATCTTCAACGACTGCAAAATTACAGCTTGCAGAACTTATAAAAATGGGCGGTGCCACGCCCATTGTCCAAACTTTTACTAATTTTCTATTTTCCGTCATAAGGTCAATGCACCTACCAAGTTTCATCGCTTTATCCGTCTTTGGTAATGAATTACCGCACTTTTTCGGTTTTTCGAAATTTTCGATTACGAAAAAGTGGGCGTGGTTGTAGTCCGATTTCGTTCATTTTAAATAGCGATCCGAGATGAGCACCCAGGAACCTACGTACTAAATTTCATCAAGATACCTCAAAATTTACTAAAGTTATCGTGTTTACGGACGGACATGGCTAAATGAATTTCTTTTTTTGCCCAGATCATTTTGATATATAGAACTCTATATCTATCTCGATTAGTTTATGCCGTTACGGATTACCGTTATGTGAACAAAGTTAATATACTCTGTGAGCTCTGCTCAGCTGAGTATAAAAAAAAAACAAATACTGTAAAAATCCAAACAAATGTTACTTAACTTTTCAAAAGTGCGCCTAAAATATTCCACACAATTAGGATTAAACAACATACAGAGTGTATGCACCTAATAGTGAATAAAAAAGGAATACCAACAAAAAGGAAATTGTTAGGGTGATTTCCTTTCTACACCAAAATGTCGCCACTTTCAACGGCAAACATTTATCAGATTCTCACTTCGCCCTGTGAAATTCTAGCCGCTTAAAATGTTCAGTGCCACCCTGCATGACTTGAAAAGAACAAAAATTGTTACCATTTTTACAAAAAAATGCAGTTCGTGTGGTTGTTCGCTGTCAACTGTGATCGCAAGTTGCTTTTGAGTGAGGCATGATGCGACACATACGTACATATATATCATTCGCTTCAGCTTCGTGTGGCTCATCAGCTAATTGACAGGGCTGTTTTCAGCACCGTCAATGGCAGCGAGGGCAATTAATGTTGCATTTTTGGCCATTTTTAGGGGTAGGTTGTTGAGAAAAGATAATGATGCCCTCTATTGAGGCTAAGCTGATTTTACAACAGAACACAACTTTTTGAAAAGTTGGCGTGAAGGCGACATTTTCGTGTAGAAAAGAAAACACCATTAGAGACCAATTGCAAAGCGAGCAGCGGGGCATTCATATGGCTGAGTGGTTAAAGGCATCTGCCTTTACACTGGTATGAATGTTGGAGATTCGAGTTCAATACTCAGCTCCCGAGAAGCTAGCTGATGAAGAATTGAAATTCAGAAACATATCCTAGTAACCATCGCCGTTTGTAAATTTTGAAATTTTTCTCTAATATCAATAACAAAAACCATTGTATAAAGCAATATGAGCAAGCCTCGCTAATTACATACATATTGATATAAGGTAACTGTGGAAGTATTAAAAAAAAAACAAGTAAAGGTGCCTAAGTTCGGGTGTAACCGAACATTATATACTCAGCGTGAGCTTCAATTTACATTTCATTCCAGATAAATTACTTTTCTACATAACATGTGGCACCGCCCGTTTAAAAAAAATGTCACCCCATTTCCTCTTACAATAAAACTTGATAAGTGAAATATCATTGATTAAAAACTATTTTTTGCTAAGTTATAGCTTATTATTCTAGTCTACGACCCTTTTAAACTTGTTTTGGATCTAAGTTGCCGTGGTCTTTAACCGATCCCGTCCATTTTACGAAACATTTTCTGCTATAAGGAAAATATGTGTACACAATTTCATTACGATATCCTAATTTTTCTTCGAGTTATGACTCCCGAAACATAGAAAATTGCTTGGCCGCAAAATGGACGGCAAAAAAAAAAAGGAGGCAAAAATGAAATTCAGCCATATCATTGTCCCAACAAGAAAAAATCTCAATTATTCATAATGCCGACACGACCAAATCGCGACATATAACATGTAAATCACCACACATGATGTCATAAAAAATACTCATCTTGGGTAATATTCTATTATTTTAGACATCTCTGCACAAAAATACTTATTCGATCCAGCGCACAGTGCTTCATGTAGAACAAGCTAGCTGGACAAAAACAAAGTTCTTATTCCAATTTCGCTCATTTCAACACCAATCTATTCTGGGCCAAGATAAGCTGCTGTACTAAATTTGGTGAAGATATCTCAATATTTACTCAAGTTATCGTGTTAACGGGCAGACGGACGGACGGACGGACATGGCTCAATCAAATGTTTTTTCAATACTGGTGATTTTGATATATGTGCAAAGCACGCTGAGTATAAAAATAAACAAATACTGTAAAAATCCAAACAAATGTTACTAAGATTTTCAAAAGTGCGCCTAAAACATTCCACACAATTAGGATTAAACAACATTCAGAGTGTATGCACCTAATCTTAATATATAAAAATCACGTGTCACTATGTTTGTTCCCGATGGACTCCTAAGCTACTGAACCGATTTTGAATTTGTTTTGTACCCCGTGTGTAATTCATATCTCAGTTTATAGTCGCAATATATACTTCCGTGTAATTGGTTGGCGTTTAATTAAACAACGTGCTTATCAACAAAAAATATTATAGCGAATGATATCAAGTATAGCAAATCACCAGGCTATAACTTTTTCAAAAATTGACCGTTTGGGATCTTTTTTTTGTAAAATTTGTTTTTAAATGTACTTTTCGGAAAAAATACAAACAAATTTTTAAAGTTTTTTTTTTTTTTAATTAAAACAAAAAATCGGCCCACTCGGGGATTACTGGGGATAATTGCAGAATTGATTGAAGTTTTTTATGAGAAAAAAAAAAATGGCGAAATTCGAAAAATCTCGAAAAACTGAAAAATTACAAAAAAAAAAACTTTAAACATTTTTTTGTATTTTTTCAGAAAAGTCAATTTAAAAACAAACTTTAAAAAAAAAAAAGATCCCAAACGGTCAATTTTTGAAAAAGTTATAGCATTTTGAAAACAAAAAGGGGGGTTTTTTTTAAATTCATAACTTTTTTTGAGTTGGATGAAAAAATTTGAAAAAATTCTGAAAAACGTCTTTCGTAAGCTAGAAAAAGAAGAAAAACTTTGAGCCAATTCTAAAGGGGTTTAAAATTGGTCGAAATGGGATGGTCGCTGGTGTTTGAAGAGATGCGTCTGTCGATTTTGTTCAAACTTTCACACGAGTTCCGTAAACCTCACGCGGTGGTTACTACACGGGTTAGGTTGCGATCGGGGCACAGGGTCTTGAGATATAGGCCAAAACGTGGGCCAGTGAATGCCTAGACAGTGTTTATACAATATGGGTATCAAATGAAATTTGTTGATGAGTGCTTTAGTACAGAGTAATATATTGTTACGAATATTAGCAAAACTAAGGAGTGCTGCCAGCTCTAAGCCGATCTAAGCAGTGACGTGAATGCACATCAATAATTCAATCATTATGTATCTACATAAACGAATAAATAATTGCGTCTACACATATGTACACATTCCGACGAGCAACATTTACATACAAGGCAGCAAGAGATGAGATGTCACACACCGATGAATTTACTTATACGCTTATGTGTGTGCGGGAGACTGTAAACTACAAACACATGCATATACCTTATCTGAGTTGTCACAAGAGAGAGCAATAATTTGTGCACGTAGTTGTGGCTGGCGATTTTGTAGCCGAAACAACTAGTAACTTCTGGAAATCGAAGAGCCTAGAAGTATGCAGCGTAAACTATAAAAGCGATGCAGGCGAGTAAGAAGAATTCAGTTTGATTTGAATTGTCAAGCAGTTACGAGTAAGACGATATCTAGCGAGCAATAGCACTATTATTTTGAAAGTCAGTTTCCTTTAAGATATGAGTTTGTTTATTAAGCTATTCGTTGCACAGTTTGAGTGTTATTGTGAAGTATTTTAAGAAAGGCCATTTTTCCGTTATTCAATATTGGAGTTATTTATTCAACAGTTTAGCGATACGATCCTAGCAAAAGGGCAAATAAGAGGATTTGCAAATAAAAATTCGTTACAATTGGTGTCAGAAGAGGAATTGTTGAATAAATTCTAGAGGACAACAAGGACATGGCAAAGTTAAGTGAATTGAAGATCCCGCAACTGAAGAAGGAGTTGGAGAGCCGTGGATTGAATACAAGCGGCGTTAAACTCGAACTTCAGGCACGGCTACGAGAAGCAATGGAAGCAGAAGGAATTGATGTGGAAGAGCATGTCTTTCATCTTGATGGCGAGGAGACAACAAAAATTGAAGAGAAGAACGAAACATCGCAGACGGTTACCAGTACAGACTTGAACATGATTTTAGCTGCAATATCTGCTCAAACATCGACAGTGTCATCTCAACTGGCAGAACAGCAGACATATATGGAATCGCAGGAGAACCGTATAACATCCAAGATGGAAGAACAGAAGACATATATGGCATCACAACTAGAATCGCAGGAGACACGCATAACATCCAAGATTGAAGCACAAGAAACGCGTATGTCAGAAATGTCGACACAGATTACATCGAAGATTGAAGCACAAGAAACGCGTATGTCAGAAATGTCGACACAGATTACATCGAAGATTGAAGCACAAGAAACGCGTATGGCAGAAATGTCGACACAGATTACATCAAAAATGGAGACACAACTGAAAGCACAAGAGGCACGCATAACAGTACAACTCGAAGCACAAGAGGCGCGTATATCATCAAAACTCGAAGCACGTATGAACGAGAAAATAACGCAGTTTGAGGAAAAAATCGAAGCCGAGGTGGATGCTTTGAGAGGTCGTATACAAGAGTTGCAATTAAACCGCCCAGCTGTTTCAGCAAGCAATACAAAGGTAAAAACACCATCCTTTGACGGTTCTGTTCCTTTCCAGGTCTTTAAGCTACAGTTTGAGAAGACCGCAGCAGTGAACAACTGGAATGTGGAAGATAAAGTTGCTGCACTATTCGTGGCATTGAAGGGGCCAGCAGCGGAAATATTACAGACGATTCCCGAAGGAGAGCGGAACAATTATGAAGCATTGATGGCTGCTGTAGAACGACGTTATGGAAGCGAGCATAGGAAACAGATATTCCAAATTGAGTTGCAAAACCGCTACCAAAAAGCAAATGAGACATTGCAGGAGTTTGCTTCAGATGTTGAAAGGTTGGCTCATCTCGCAAATGCAGACGCACCCGTGGAATACACCGAGAGGGTAAAAATCCTGAGTTTTATAAATGGCATACGAGACGTCGAAACAAAGCGAGCTACATACGCAAACCCAAAGCCAACATTCGCAGAAACGGTGTCACAAGCTCTGATTCAAGAAACAGCGTCGCTTCTGTGTAAGCCAGTTTTCAAAGCACGCCGTGTGGAAGTAGAAAGGCCAGAGTGGGTAGACGCAATATTGGAGGCACTGAAAGGATCGCAAAAGCGAAGTGAAAAAGTTATCAAATGCTTCAAATGCGGGAAATCCGGTCACATAGCACGTCATTGCGATCTTGGTCTTAATAGTTCCAACAATGTGGGTGGCCGTAAACGCAAAGCTGGAGGAGATGAGCAAGAGCGAGTAAGAGGTAGAGAGCTAGATCCAGCTATTGAATGCCCTGTGATATCTGTGTCGCAAATTGGAAGGAAATTAAGCAGTCTTACCGTCAGAGGGAATGTGGATGGCAAAGAACGAATACTGACTGTAGATACGGGCGCATCTCATTCCTTGATCCGATCTGACTTGGTCAACAGGAGAGTAAAACCGTTACCTGGAGCAAAGTTGCGTACGGTCACTGGCGAGTATAACCAAGTTCAGGGAGAAGTGATATGTGAAGTATTGATTGGGAAGGTCATGGTCCTACACAAATTTGTTGTGGCGGAGATTGTTGATGAAGTTATATTGGGAGTAGATTTCTTGGTTGACCATGACATCAAGATCGATATGCAGAGAAGGGTGATGCGTTATGAGAACCAAGATGTGCCACTTAACTTTAGTTTGGAAAAAGGGTTCAGCAGTAAGCGAGTGCTGGTCGAGGAGATTCGACAGAGACCACGAAAGTCAAGGAAAGTAGATCGAGCAAAGGTTGATGGATCGCATGTGCCAAATAAAGCGAAATTAAAAGTACCTGCGAGGAAAAGACCGGCATCAACAAACCCTAATGGACGCACTAAATTCACTGAAAGAATTTTTCAGAAAGAATGCAAGGATGATTTCAAGCCAGCGCGCACTTTTGTTGGGAAACGTCGGAACGATACTGAGTATGTGAAGCCAATCCGTCAAGAACAAGCTCTACAAAGTAGTTCTTCATTGGCCAAGCAACAGAGTGCGAGAGAACGATCCAGAATAATGAGTAGTAAGATGGAACACAGGTACGACAGGGAAAATAATTCGGAAGGTTTCCGGAATGGAGATTTGGTACTGTTAAACAACCCTCACCGGCGGAAAGGTGTCCCAGCCCAATTTCGGTGCAGTTGGGAAGGCCCGTACAAGATTGTGAAGAAGCTCAGTGATACCATCTACCGCATACAAAGCATTGAGAAACCACTGAGTAGAAGAGTGGTACATTTGGCGATGCTAGTAGCGTTTAGATAGAGAGATTTGTCTGATCGGGACGATCAGACTTAGGTGGAGGGCAGTGTTACGAATATTAGCAAAACTAAGGAGTGCTGCCAGCTCTAAGCCGATCTAAGCAGTGACGTGAATGCACATCAATAATTCAATCATTATGTATCTACATAAACGAATAAATAATTGCGTCTACACATATGTACACATTCCGACGAGCAACATTTACATACAAGGCAGCAAGAGATGAGATGTCACACACCGATGAATTTACTTATACGCTTATGTGTGTGCGGGAGACTGTAAACTACAAACACATGCATATACCTTATCTGAGTTGTCACAAGAGAGAGCAATAATTTGTGCACGTAGTTGTGGCTGGCGATTTTGTAGCCGAAACAACTAGTAACTTCTGGAAATCGAAGAGCCTAGAAGTATGTAGCGTAAACTATAAAAGCGATGCAGGCGAGTAAGAAGAATTCAGTTTGATTTGAATTGTCAAGCAGTTACGAGTAAGACGATATCTAGCGAGCAATAGCACTATTATTTTGAAAGTCAGTTTCCTTTAAGATATGAGTTTGTTTATTAAGCTATTCGTTGCACAGTTTGAGTGTTATTGTGAAGTATTTTAATAAAGGCCATTTTTCCGTTATTCAATATTGGAGTTATTTATTCAACAGTTTAGCGATACGATCCTAGCAAAAGGGCAAATAAGAGGATTTGCAAATAAAAATTCGTTACAATATTATCCAGAGACGGACTGGGACTAAGATTAGGACTAGGACTGGGACTGAGACTCGGAGTGGGACTGGGACTGGAATAAAATACATACCACCCTCTGGGACAGGCAATAAGGGATGCAGAAGAATGATGAGAAGAAATTGAGAGGAGAGAAAATAGAGAAGGAGATTGAGAAAGAGATAGAATGAGACGAAGATGGAGATAGATGAAGCGAAAAAGACGGAGGGAGGAGTGAATAAAATGATTAGGAAAAAGTGAAGAGGGGGGTAGGGCAGAGTCAAACGGAAAAAGCTTATTTAAATGTATGCAGGTGGGCCAAATTTACGGCAGAACAGCGTCTGCCGGGTCTTCTAGTAGTGAATAAAAAAGGAATACCAACAAAAAAGCCATTCTTAGAGATCAATTGGAAAGCGAGCAGCGGGACATTCATATGGCTGAGTGGCTAAAGGCGTCTGCCTTTGCACTGTGTAACGTAATTGGCTTTTAGTGGTAAGGCGGAGGTGGCATGGGGCATGGTTGCTAGCTCGCCGAATGGGGTGGGTTTTGCACACCCTCCTTAGCCGCAGTTACCTTTACAAAAATAAGAGTGGTTCATGCCTAGCTGAAAAGAAATAAATAGGAGAATCCTGAGGAAAGTAGGAGGGGGAGAAAAAGCTGAAGGCCTGTCTTGTCAGGTGGAGTCTACCATCCCTCGGCAGTGCAACTTGCACTGCACCGTGGGCACTGTGTTGACTCCGGTTTACCTTAAAGTGCCCCCAAACCTGACGTCCGTCTAAGTAATTATATGTCACTCAGCCATTTCTCCTCCGTGTTATCCTTCATTATTTCAATGAAGATCACGTAGTTCAGGGATACATTCATGTGTTTATTTACAAACAATTCTCTTAAACCTAGGTATATTCTAGTCTTAAGTAATCCTATCTCTACTATTAAAACTCCAGAATAGGTATTCACAAATAGGAATTTAATAAAAAAAAATTCCATAAAACTCGAACTCAGCAAAAGATTAAACTATAATTATCCAATCTAATTGTGTTTCTTCTAGTCTACTTAATTACACGTCTTGAGACAAATTCAATTTATAACGTGTTTTAAACCCAGAAAAAAATGTTAACACTAAAATATGTCTTAAACTATGACTTCTTTCACCTAGCCTTTGTATAGTTTAATTATAACCTAACAAACACAAGAAATTTTATTTATATTCTTATTATCATATATATATCGCCCCATCTTAATGTTTTCGTTTGCACAAGCAAACCTAACGAATCTAAAAGATACAATCTCCTTAGCTTAACGCTAACGCAAAATTGCAAACTTTTATATGTGAAAGATTACTGACCTACCACAAAGTACATATGGAATTGCAGCAAAAGAAACGAATAATAAAAAAACTTGTAAAAAAAAAAAAATAAAAGGAATAAAAAAGAAAGGGAAATACGCTCAACGAGATCGCTTTTATGGTGAGCTTATGTTTATGTATGTTTGTATATTTTTTTTTCTCAGCTACAATACATGCACATACATCTATTTTCTTGCTCTCGCTACTAATCATTCAAAATTCATAGAATTAGGAGCGCCTAGCTTAATCTATGTGCATACATAAGCGCAATATGTTTTTATCTTTTTTATTTGCACTCAGCTGGTAACTCCATCGCTCTGGTGCCGTCGCTCTTGAGCACCTGTTGCTGAAAAAAAAGTAACTGGAAACACATATGCTAATATACATACATACATACATAAAGTGAGCGTGATCACTACGCTCTATCACCTATCACTAACTTTGACTTGACACCATGTGGTCGCAATTATATGTACATAGCAGTAACGTGTCGAATTACAAAAAAAAAATCGGAATTAAAAATTTTAATAAAAAAACTGCAAAAAATAAAGACGATAGAGGCGGCCAAACACGGGCGGTGTGTATATCTAATATGCGGCTTGAAGCCGCGAAATCGGAAGATCCGAGGTTTGCAACTACCCTTAAAGGTATTTCTTGTTTGGTAATATTTGTTTCTGGTGTTTTTGGTGTTTCTGGTTTTTTTTTTCTAAACAGGGGTATAATTATGCCCTAGCAATTATTAAGGCTAAGATCCCTTAAATGGGTCCAAAAATAGTTAAGCCTAAAACATGTGCTTTGGTAAAAAAAAACAAAAAATTTGCAAATAAAATAATGTGTATATGGGCTAGTAGCCAAGAAAAAGAAAACCCACAACAAAATAGTGGTAAACACAAAAAATAGCGAAAATGAAATTTAAGAATCTTACGGAAGTGAAGTAATTAACTCCAGCGAGTGCAAAAAAAAAGCCAAAATCGAAGAGAAAATCTCTTCAAAAGGATTTACTTCGCACTTTTTCCTATATATCTGCAACAAAAAATCGAAAAAACGAAATTGAAAAAAAAGTTTCAATATTAAAAAAAAAATCAAAAAGAGGAATTAAAAGAAAACTAAAAGCCTAGGTGCCTTTCTTCACCCCTTCTCAGCTACCTATACCTTTCCAAAAACTTCTATCTTCGTACGTATAAATTCAAACTTCTTTACAGGTTTAAAATATTATATAACATATATAAAATAAAAAAAATAAACTTATAGAAAAAACGCTTCCTTCGATGATTTTTGGACTGGACTGCCTCCTTAACGCCTCCCGGGGTTGGTGCCTCTAGTTCAAAATGTCCGCTTCCTGATGCGAGTCTGGCGAAATGAGTGTTGTTGTTATTGCCGCCAGCGGCTTCAAACGAGTGTTGCCTCTTATGGGGTACTTGTTCTACGATTGTATCGCATTACCTGGTGTTGTTGTTGTTGTTGCCGTCACCGGCTTTAAAAAAGTTGTGCCTCCTATGGGGTACTGGTTCTACGCTGGTGTCGTATTACCTGGTGTTGTTGTTGTGCGAGGTGACAGTGGGCATGTGCGGTACATACCAATGCGTCGTTCTATTGTTGGTGTTATTTGGTGTTGTGCGAGTTGGTGGCACTTCCTTCCTCATGGATGGGATGAGAACTAAAAAAAGAACACAAAAAAGGTCCTAATTAGGTTTATATAAATGTAGGAAAATAAATTTGTTAAATAAATAGTTCGACACATTTATTGCGTATTTTGTAGTTTATTTATATTAAATTGATATTTTGTGGTTTTTATGTCTAATTATATTTAAGTAATTAATGTTTTAAATTAGATAGGATATTTTAGCGGGTGAAGCGTGACGTTTCGCGAACTGAACAGATAACGATTCCAAACTCAACTAACTTCAACGTTTAGAATTTAACTTGCAACAGCTCTTCCAACATCACGCGTTCGTTGGGTTCGTCAAGTCTGATTGAGTAGGTCAGATTTGCTTATTTGGGTAAGGTTAGTTAAGCCTACGCCAGTCGTCCGTTTATGGTTAGGTTAGTCGTCTAATTGGGAGTTCCCGTCCTACATTCGTCCCTCCTGATGCCTCATTCGGCTCGACTGATGACTCGGGATGAACCAAAGGCTCCCATTTCTTAATATATTCAGCTACGGAGGTTGTGCGAGCAGGGCCCTCGTGGTCGCCTACTTTTATAACTTCGTACCTGCCGTGTGCCAAAACTTTACTTACTTTATAAGGACCTAGAAATTTCGGCTTTAACTTGAGTCCTGCACCAAACTGTGTTCGCTTAATGCGACTACATCATTTAAGCGGTACTTCGTCTCTTCTTTCCTGTTTTTATTAAACGACTTACGATTCTCCTCTTGAATTTTCTTTATATTTTCCTGCGCTTCTTTACGTATATTTTTACGCTCTAAATCTATATCTTTTATGGCTGCTTCTTCCACCAACTCTCTTAGCCTGGGGTCAGTACTAACTCGCACCTCGACTCCAGTCAGTAGCCTGAAGGGTGAAAATTTTGTGCTTCTTGGCGGAGTGTTGTTTAGGGTCTGCTGAAGGCGATCTACGTGTTTGTACCACTGACCTTGGTTTTCTGAACAAAGTTTAGTCAAAATAGGTATGATGATCTTGTGGATACGCTCCACCTGGCCATTTCCACGCGGCACTCCTGTAGCGATAACGAGATGTTCGATTCTCTCCGCCTCAAAATACTCTTTAAAGGAATTCGACGTGAATGCTGCACCTCGATCAGATATAATGCGGATTTCCCAATACTGAAGCCTGCTTTTTCATTCGATCTATTACTGCGTCTGCTGCATCGACAACAACAAAAATATAACTATACGACTTAGTGGTCTGTTCCATTGGGCCTACATGATCAACGTGGTAGGTACCCAGAGGTCTGTCCTGCTTATATATCGGGGTGAGAAACCCTTCTTTTTTACCTGCCTTGCTATCTCCTACGATGCATTCCGAGCAGCTCTTCACGACCTTGCTAATCTTAGGTATCACTTGAGGAATATAATAAGCTTTTTCTAGTGTATCTTTTGTTTTATTGGTAGAAAAGTGACCTTGCTTATGTGCCATCTTAATGATTTCATCCTCCATAGACGATGGAACGACTATCAGCTCCTTGATGGGATCTTTATAGAGGATGCCATGCTTAAGATAAAAATCTTATCTGCCTTAACCCACTGGTCACTCTGTTGCGCCTGCTTCAACCTGTGTGCCAACGTATCTTCGAGCATCAAACACGATACTCTGCTCAGAACATCCACGAGCCTCATTTTCGATCCACTGCGGTGTTCAATCTCATAACTAAAGTCCTGCAAAAACATTGCCCAACGAGACACTCTTACCGGAATATCGCGCTTTTGCATCGTCATCGTGAAGGCGTTGCAATCAGTTATGATCTTGAACTTTATACCGAGTAAATAAACGCGCCATTTCTTAAGGGCTTCAACAATGGCCAGCGCTTCATGCTCATAGGAGTGGTATCTTTCTTCAGCCGGCTTACACTTACGGCTCATGAATTGTACAGGATGAAATTCCTGGTCATCGGCGTCCTTCTGCATTAAAACTGCACCGTATCCGTAGATACAGGCATCAGCATGAACTTAAGTTATTGCTTCAGGGTTGTACAATTTCAAAACTGGTGCTTTCGTCAGAGCTGACTTCAGCTGCTGAAAAGCAGTTACCGCCTCATCCCTCAACTCGAATTTTGAATCTTTTCTTAAGATATCAGTCAGTGGGTTAGCTACCACTGCGTACCCTTCTATAAACCTCCTGAAATACGACGTTAAGCCGAGGAAACGCTGCAAGGACTTTTTATCATGTGGTATAGGGAAATTTGCTACGGCCTGTGTTTTCACTTTTGACGGTGCTATTGTACCATTTTCGAAAATGTACCCCAAAAAGTCTACTCTACGCATCAGAATTCTATATTTGTTCCATTTTATTTTTATATTGTACTCAGCTGCTCTGGTAAGCACACGGTCTAGCTTTTGAATGCCCTCGTCTATATCCTTGGCGGGAATGATGAAGTCATCCATATACGCTACGACTGTGCCGTCCTGTATCGTATCTCGTAACACAGCAAATATGAATCGCGAAAAAACTGCTGGGGAATTCGAGATTCCAAACGGTACATAGCAAAACTCAAACTGGTCATTATGTGTTACAAAACCGTATATTTCCTCGAACTATCTTCAATTGGCACATGGAAAACCCCATTTGCCAAACCGAGAGTGGCAAACACTTGGGCTCCCTGCAATCTTTCAATAACGTCATCTAATAGGGGCATTGAAAATTATCTCTAACGATTTTTGCGTTTAGCTGCCTGTAGTCGCAGCAAAGTCGTTTGCTACCATCTTTCTTAGACACGAGCACAATCGCAGATGCGTATTGTGATGTGCTCCGCTGAACTATTCCCTCTTCCAGCCACTTTGATACCTGATCATCAACGCATTTCTGGTCGGCGTATGACATTCGTCTAAGCCTTTCATATCTTGGGACATCATCTTTTAAGAAAATTTTCATTGAGATTGGAGATTCGATTGGACCCTATTCCGATCGGCAATTTGTAGATGCGAAAGGTCAACATCTGGCTCGCTACTCTCATATTCTCCAGCTATACAGCACATACTATTAAATTCTTCTAACACCTCTAGCCTCTTTTGGTAATTATCTCCTTCTTCTAACTCCCTAACATCCAAGTCCAAGTTTGATGACTTGTTCTTAATTTTTGAAATGTTTTCATCTTCACACCTAGCTGCCTTTGCCTTGAATTCAGCGGAATCTTCATATGCAATCATGTCCACTTGCTTCAGTATACTGTTACCGATTATCGCCGAGTAATGCATATCACGTTCACGCACGGCGTGGAAAACGATATCGAGCAGCAAGTTTTAAGATCGCAACCGGTATCTATTAATGTCGAAAAGGTTACACCATTGCACTTTAGATCCTTACATATGCATCTACCGATTTCTCCTACTTTTGGGAATACGCTACCTTTCTCAGTTTTTACAGAACTTTTTTTATCGGGGCAATCAGCGGCACGATGGCCTGCCTGCCCACACTTAAAACACTTGATCTGTATACAATCTTTTGCTATATGTGCAGCATCACCGCACTTAAAACATCGTTTGGTCTTTACTTTTTGTTCATCTGACTTGGAATTCGAGGTCATTTTATCGGCTGTTTGGCCAAAGCTTGAACTAACCACTTGATGGCGACTAGATCTTACCTTCTCGTAGACCCGAATTTGCTCCTTTAGCTCCGATATGGTTTTTGCCTGATACAAGTTAACTTTGTTTTACCGTGAGTCAGGTATACCCTCTATAAAGCACTCAATTAAACTCATATCGTCTAGTTTAATTGGTTTGCTTAACTCCATGGGACTATAAAGGTACTCTTTATAATCTTCGTTCTGACGGTTCCGACGATTTCTTAGCGTACGATGCACTTCAGCTGCAGACACTGCAATACCAAACTCAGCTCCTAATGCCTGAGCTAATGTATCAAAACTAACAATTCCTCTTTGACGTCGTATAAAAATTTAGCCGCACATTTTTGCAGCGGATTCCAATGAACAGCCTCAGCATTTTTATTGAAACCTTCCAACCAATCTTCGACCGACAAAGGCCCTGAACCACTAAAAGTTGTTATTGAATCTGCAATATCGCGTAATGTAAATGGCGTACGATATAATGTTTGGAACTGGGTTTCACTTGGAGGTGACGAACCAGCATCGCCATATTCAGAGCCTTCGACACCGCTGTCATCATCTACAGCATCTACAGTAAGGCCGTAAAGCTCGTGAAGTCTACCTTTTAAAGTCATCTTTCGTCCTGTAGTTGACAACCCCAGCTCAGATAACTTTTCCTTTAATCCATCTACTTTTAACTTTAAAACATCGTCCCTGTTCATTGTGACTCGTCACACTTCAACTTTTTATTATGAGAAAACTTATTTCGACCTAAATGATTTTAACTATGCTGTGTTACACACGAAATATTGACAAGAAACTTTCCAAACAATTTTGCTTTTTACGTCAGTAATTTACGAGTATCTAATTTTGCATAACAATTGTTTTTGTTTTTATCGGCCTATTGATAAATCATTCAAGGTTCGAATCGAGCTCAAGGCCAGAACAATAATTTTTTTTAATGATAATTATTGTTATTTTTTAATTTTTCTAAATTTGAAAAATTGTATTTTGTTTTTGGAATAGTTAGTAGAGAATTTTTCAGACAACCTGCCATAGCTGCGCAGATAGATCCATTTCGAAGGGTGCTAAGCCTTCATCATCAGTACGCTTTAGACATGCTGCGCTAACCATTTAGCTATACAGCGGTGGTTTGTTTGACTGGCAAATTTGCTACTTCTATTCCTTTTTACCAACTATATTTATTCAGTGTTGCGCCATCAGCTGCAAATCACCGATAATGCTGGATTTTTGTTTATTGTCAATTACTTTGTTTGACATTCCCAAGTGCTCATGGTTTATTAACAATTGTTTTTGTTTTTATCGGCCTATTGATAAATCATTCAAAGTTCGAATCGAGCTCAAGGCCAGAACAATGATTTTTTTCTAATGATAATTATTGTTATTTTTTAATTTTTCTAAATTTGAAAAATTGTATTTTGTTTTTGGAATAGTAAGTAGAAAATTTTTCAGACAACCTGCCATAGCTGCGCAGATAGATCCATTTCGAAGGGTGCTAAGCCTTCATCATCAGTACGCTTTAGGCATGCTGCGCTTACCATTTAGCTATACAGCGGTGGTTTGTTTGACTGGCAAATTTGCTACTTCTATTCCTTTTTACCAACTATATTTATTCAGTGTTGCGCCATCTGGTGCAAATCACTGATAATGCTGGATTTTTGTTTATTGTCAATTACTTTGTTTGACATTCCCAAGTGCTCATGGTTTATTAACAATTGTTTTTATTTTTATCGGCCTATTGATAAATCATTCAAAATTATTGTTCTGGCCTTGAGCTCGATTCGAACCTTGAATAATTTTGCATAAGTTTAATATGTTTTTTACATGAGTGTACTTGCTTTGCTACACTTTACCAATTTGTCAACAGATTTTCTATAATTGCTCAATTATACACAGGTATTTTGCTTTAATTTTAATTCACGGTATTTATGTATGTACACAATTTAACTCAGTTAAACTTCACCACGAGAGCTTTTCTAATTGAACAATGCAAGAAATAAACAAACCGATATTTTCGAGATATTTTAAGGAAAATCATAAGTTAATCCTCCTTATTCTTTTCGTTCACATAAATCAAACCATTGAAATACAATATTTAAGAGATACATATAAAAAAATAAAATAAATGTAAGGCGCGATAACCTCCGAAGAGATCTAAGGCCGAGCTTCTCTTCCAATTTGCGTCGTGCTCCTCTTGATTTTCCCTACAAATTTGCTGGACGGGACCTACATGATTTTATGCCGACTCCGAACGGCATCTGCAAGGCAGATGAGTTTTCACTGAGAGCTTTTCATGGCAGAAATACACCCGGAGCCCTTGTCAAACACTGCCGAGGGGCGACCCCGCTTAGAAAAATTTTCTTCTAATTGAAAACCCTTATTTCTAAAATTTTTGATGTTGCTTTGCCCGGGGTTTGAACCTAGGGCATCCGGTGTGGTAGGCGGAGCACGCTACCATCACACCACGGTGGCCGCCAAGAGAGATACATATAATTTCGACACAAATTTCGTTTTATGTTGTGCGTAGAGCTTTCAAAATGAACATACATGAATTTATAAAAGTTTTAAAGTGCAACTGCATATTTAGATTGAAATGACAGGAGTTTCAATTTGATTTTACGATATACTTATTTTGCTCTATTTGCTACTACTCTACGAAATCATGGTTAATAAAGTGAAATAGAAATAACTACATTTACGTTAAGATTTTATAAAAATGTTCTATTTTCTTACTCGCTTATCTGCTACTCTACTCTTACCAAAGATTGATCGAAGAGTAAAGATGTTGCAGGGATGAAAAATAGTGTGAAGCAAGCTTCACAAAATTCTAGTAGGTCACATTCACGACTTCCCACAGCAGAATTTATTAAACTACCACTGTCTGTATTTGTTATTTAACAATTATTTGTACACTTTTTATTCAGCTAATCTGTTCAGAATTTACATTTTTACACTGAAAAACTACAATCAGTGTATTTTGTGTGTTTAAATCATGTTAAAACTTGTGTTAAAGTTTGTGGTGTAGTGGAAGTGGCCTACTTGAATTTTGTTACGCTCCGCTGCTTTCCACCGAAGTTTGCGCCTGCAACATCTTTACACTTCGATCAATCTTTGCTCTTACTCTTCTACCGCTAGCCTTCTCCAACTTCACTTCCACAACCTTACTTGCCGATATTTGGTTCTAATTAGAATATTGTATTGCCGCTTCACTTGTTCTGCTACTTCCATAGCACTGAACGAATTTCTCGTATACATACACCAATAACTCCTTGTTGAATTTCAAATTGCTTGTACACCACACCAACAACTTCTCGTTGATTTTCAAATTAACGTCACACGTAGCTCGTTGTTGCAGCTTTTGATACTCGAATGCACCCGATTTCGTGTTTCCAGCCTCTGCCACACAAATCACAATTCGCACTACCAGCGCCGTACGGCCTCTGCCACGCTGTTACAAAGCCAACAACAAGTACTGTATGCCTCTTAGCAACTGCATACACACACGATAGCGCTTTTCGGCCACTGCAACGCTTTCAACAAAAGATTACTCTTTGTAAAATTGCTAAAGCGGATTTGCACCCTATAGATTTTGCAATTACGAAAAGTTTAAATAATTTTCATATGAACAGTCACTAATATTTCGGTCAACTGCCACACACACAATACTCAATTTTTTTTTTTTATAGAAATTTTCCATTCGCAAGCATGTTGTGCTGTACTTCGGTACGATGACTTTGCATTTTCATTGTCACTGATGCTAAGTATTTCGCGTCGCCGCTCGTGCAAGAAACCGAATCCTTTTTCTGACGCCAATTTGTAGTGAAACGAGTTTGTTAAATAAATAGTTCGACACATTTATTGCGTATTTTGTAGTTTATTTATATTAAATTGGTATTTTGCGGTTCTTATGACTAATTATATTTAAGTAATTAATGTTTTAAATTAGATAGGATATTTTAGCGGGTGAAGCGTGACGTTTTGCGAACTGAACAGATTACGATTCCAAACTCAACTAACTTCAAAGTTTAGAATTTAACTTGCAACAGCTCTTCCAACATCACGCGTTCGTTGGTTTCGTCAAGTCTGATTGAATAGGTCAGGGTTGCTTATTTGGGTAAGGTTAGTTAAGGCTAAACCAGTCGTCCGTTTATGGTTAGGTTAGTCGTCTACTTCGGAGTTCCCGTCCTATATAAATGTATATCCGCCTCTACTATACGCGGGCACACGCATACAATTCTTCTTTTATTTTTTCTTACAGCAGTTGCGGGTTTCATTTGCCTAGCTTTAAAGTTGGGGACTGGACAATCCATGTCCCCTGTTCATAAGCCAAGGGAAACACCTAGCAACAAAGAGCATGGATACCACTTACCTTTTTATTGGGTTATAGCCGTGACAGTATCTGGGGATGATTCCCCTCACGCTTCTGGGGCTGCTCTGGATAATTTTATCTTATTTTTCTTATTTTTCTCTGGTTTTCTTTAACGTATGACCTTACGATTTGTAACACTGATCTGTTCACTGATATATAAAAGGGTAGTGGCACCTCCCATGCAAAATGAATATTTGGTACTACATAACTCTGAAGGTATTCATGCTAGAACATTGAAATTCAGTAAGGAGTTATGTGAGATCAATCCCTAACACCCGGAGAAAATTGGGAGTGGGGGAGAAGGGGCCGTGGCACCTCCAATATAAATAGAATTTATTATACTGCATATCTCTGGATGTAGTAATGGGAGGATAATGAAAATTGGTAAGGAGCTATATGAGGTTAAGTTCTAACACCTCCAGTAAAATGTGGAATTCGGGAAAAGGGGTGTGGCACCTTCCATGCAAATGTAATTTTTCAGATCTATGACTGCCGTACAAACTTAGATTATTATAACAGCTAACAGTTTGACTACAGAGTTGTTTGGCTGTTATTCCTTTTGGATGTTTATTAATCTTCCGACGTTAACATTTTTTTGTTGACTTCAGTTTATCCACATGTTCTATCTATACCTTCTTCTATATATATAAAATTCATATTATGTATGTATGTATGTAGGTATAGATCGACTTGCGTCCTAAACGGATCGACCGATCACAACCAAATTTGCACAACCCACTAGAAACCTTCCAGGGATGGTCATAGAATAAAAATAATATCGATATAAAAGAGGCGTGGCCCCTCCCAAGCAAAATGAATATTTGGTACTACATAACTCTGAAGGTATTCATGCTAGAACATTGAAATTCAGCAAGGATTTAAATGAGATCAATCCCTAACCCTCCCAAGAAAATGTGTGGTGGGGGAGAAGAGGGCGTGGCACTTCCCATAGGAATAGGATTTATCATACTGCATATCTCTGGATGTAGTAATGGTAGGATAATGAAAATTGGTAAGGAGCTATATGACGTTAAGTTCTAACACCTCCAGTAAAATGTGGAATTCGGGAAAAGGGGCGTGCCACCTTCCCTACAAATGGAATTTTTCAGAACTATGGCTGCCGTACAAACTTAGATTATTATAAAAGCTAAAGTTTGACTGCAGAGTTGTTTGGCTGTTATTCCTTTTGAATGTTTATTAATTTTCCGCCGTTAAATTTTTTTGTTAACTTCAGTCTATCCACATGTTCTAGATAGATAGATAGAAAATGTGTGGTGGGGGAGAAGGGGGCGTGGCACCTCCCATATGAATAGGATTTATCATACTGCATATCTCTGGATGTAGAAATGGGAGGATAATGAAAATTGGTAAGGAGCTATATGACGTTAAGTTCTAACACCTCCAGTAAAATTTGGAATTCGGGAAAAGGGGCGTGCCACCTTCCCTACAAATGGAATTTTTCAGAACTATGGCTGCCGTACAAACTTAGATTATTATAAAAGCTAAAGTTTGACTGCAGAGTTGTTTGGCTGTTATTCCTTTTGAATGTTTATTAATTTTCCGCCGTTAAATTTTTTTATTAACTTCAGTCTATCCACATGTTCTATCTATATCTATCTATATATATAAAATTCAAATTATGTATGTATGTATGTAGGTATAGATCCACTTGCGTCCTAAACGGATCGGTCGATCACAACCAAATTGCACAACCCACTAATAATATCGATATATAAAAGGGGTGTGGCACCTCCCATGCAAAATGAATATTTGGTACTACAAAACTCTGAAGGTATTCATGCTAGAACATTGAAATTCAGTAAGGAGTTATATGAGATCAATCCCTAACACCCCCAAGAAAATGTGGGGCGGGTGAGAAGGGGGCGCGGCACCTCCCATATAAATAGAATTTATCATACTGCATATCTTTGGATGTGGTAATGGAAGGATAATGAAAATTGGTAAGGAGCTATATGAGGTTAAGTCCTAATACCTCCAGTAAAATGTGGAATTCGGGAAAAGGGGCGGGGCACCTTCTCTACAAATGGGGTTTTTCAGAACTATGGCTGCCGTACAAACTTAGATTATTATAACAGCTAAAGCTTGACTACAGAGTTGTTTGGCTGTTATTCCTTTTGGTTGTTTATTAATCTTCCGCCGTTAAATTTTTTTGTTAATTTCAGTCTATCCACATGTTCTATATATGGCTGATGAATTTTGCTACATTAAGAAACTCAAATAATTTTTTATTAAATATAGCTTAATTAGTTTTAAACATAATGGACTTTAAATGCCCCTCTGCTCGTTGATGCATACGCGGCATCTTACCAAAAAGTTGTTCATTACTGCTTGGAGAGTTGAGACAGGAATAGCCGCAATTGTTTCTCGAATGGATTGCCTTAGTTCATTCAAATTTGTTGGTTTTGCTTTGTAGACTTCCTGTTTGCAATAACCACACAAGAAAAAGTCAGCTGCAGTAAGGTCAGGCGACCTGGGTGGCCAACGGGATGTGGAGTTTCTGGATATCAGCTTATTGGGAAATTTTCGTCGCAATTCTGTCATAACAGGTCGGGCTATGTGAGGACCTGCACCATCTTGCTGAAACCATACAGAGTTGAAAGAAATTCTCATTCGGCGTAATTCTGGATAGAAAAACTCTCTCAACATGCTCAAGTAACGGTCTCCAGTAACCGTAACGGTGTGACCGTTTTCTTCGAAGAAGTAGGGCCCGATAATGCAGCGTGATGAAACCGCACTCCACACTGTGACACGAAGTGGATTCAATTCCGTCTCATGGAGTATCTGTGGGTTGGAAGCACTCCATATTCGACAATTTTGTTTGTTTATGTTGCTGTTTAAATCGAAATGGGCCTGACATGAAAAGACAGTTCAACATGTTTCCATCCTCTTCCACCATTTGAAGCATCTTCTGGCAAAATTCCAAGCGAATCGGCAAGTCTGCATCGTTCAGTTTGTTGGCCATTTGAATTTTATATGGAAATAAGTCCAACTCTTTGTGCATAATTGACTGTAATGACTGTCTGCTTACACCCATTTGAGCAGATAAACTTCTTGTCGAAACACGTGGATTGTTTTGTATGGCAGCAGCTACAGCAGCGATTGTTTCCTCCGTTCAAACTGAAGGGTTTCGATGGTAATGTCTTCTGTTGACTGCCCCATGCTCGGCAAAATTGTTTACAAGTCTCATTATGGTCCATCTGCTCGGAGGATTGCCGCCAAACGTGCGCCTATACTCTCTTTGAACCGAAACTACGGACTCCAGTGCGTGATAGCGGCGGACAATCCAAATTCTTGTTTCAGTGTCCCAGTTATCCATTTTTGTTAAACGTAAAAGTCAATCTGCAAAATAAAAAAAAAATTTACCAGATTCATTAAATAGAAAAAAAGTTATTTAATTTTTTTTTTGATAGCGGCTTTCATCAGCCACCCGGTATACATTAGGGCGGGTCGATTTAAAAATCGCTTATTGCTCTGTGAATATCGTATTCTAAGGATCAAAATAAGAAACTTTGCCGAAGGAACCATACCTCTAAAACGAATTCTGATGTCCCCCAATTTGGGTCGAACTTTTGGGTAGGGACAAATTTTGAAAAATCCCACTATGACCCATTTAGAGTGCTCCAATCGAGTCCAAATGTATGACCGACCCCCACTAACTTTGGAGGCCCGACCCACCGATGCCAGTGGCACACCCCCTGGAACCCCCTTGGGGGTTCACAATAAAAACATTTCAAAAAATCGCCGGTTTTGCACTTTACATGAAAAATCAGCTAAATGGCTATGTGGTAATAAGGCCAATTGACCTTATGGCCGTTGACCTTATGTCACCACACCATCACATTAATGCATTGTCATCGAGCCTTGATAGGTGTGCAAAGTTGCAATCAAACTTATCGCCATTCAAAGTGGTGATAAAGCCAGTTGACCTTATGGCCGTTGACCTTATGTCACCACACCATCACATTAATGTATTGTCATCGGTCCTAGATACGTATGCAAAGTTTCAAATTAATCAGGGTTCTAGAAACCGGTGAAAATTAAGCTCAAAGATTCCGTTACATACAGTCCAAGCTAATTAAAGCGTGCTAAAAATGAATTTAACTTAGTGATAGAAAAGAAATAAAAAAAAAAATATTAGAAATTAGCGTTTTTACAACCCTTTTAAAACCAAGGCATCACTGTGATGCATTTGCATGTCGTAAACATAGTTGTTCTGTTTTTTGAGAGAACCCAATTCTGAATTGATTGGTTACGTAAGACTGAAACATCATGCTTGGGTATATGACTCATTGGGTTTCCGATAGTTGTTGATGTAGTTGCTTCATCTTGCGGTGTAGAGGATGGTGGATTTATTGTAAAATTTTCGATTTGGAATGGTCACTTCACTTATTATTTTTTTTGAAATATTTTTTTATCTGAAATTAGCACTTCACACTTTGAGTTCTTCACAACGACTTAATGCATTCACAAAAACTGTTGCGTTATATATGGTCTACGAGACGAGGTAATAAGAATGAAATGATAATTTAAATTCTACCTGCTGTGTCATGTGGTGGCTTAAAAAAAACAACACAAGCAATTTTACGATCTGCAATTGTGTCACAGTGATACCTTCATCTTTTAAAACGGTTGAATAAAAAACCCACACAACTATGTTTACGACATGCAAATGCATCACAGTGATGCCTTGGTTTTAAAAGGGTTGTAAAAACGCTAATTTCTAATAATTTTTTTAATTTCTTTTCTATTACTAAGTTAAATTTATTTTTAGCACGCTTTTATTAGCTTGGCCTGTATGTAACGGAATCTTTTAGCTTAATTTTCACCGGTTTCTAGAAGTCTGATTAATTTGAAACTTTGCATACGTATCAAGGACCGATGAAAATGCATTAATGTGATGGTGGGGTGACATAAGGTCAACGGCCATAAGGTCAATTGGCCTTATCAGCACATAGCCATTTAGCTGATTTTTTCATGTAAAGTGAAAAACCGGCGATTTTTTGAAATGTTTGTATGGGGAACCCCCAGGGGGTTCCAGGGGGTGTGCCACTGACATCGGTGGGTCGGGCCTCCAAAGTTGGTGGGGGTCGGTCATACATTTGGACTCGATTGGAGCACTCTAAATGGGTCAAAGTGGGATTTTTCAAAATTTGCCCCTGCCCAAAAGTTCGACCCAAATTGGGGGACATCAGAATTCGTTTTAGAGGTATGGTTCCTTCGGCAAAGTTTTTTATTTTGATCACAGAGCAACGGGCGATTTTTTTGCTTCCCCACAAATCGACCCGGCCTAATATACATATATGTATAAAGTTAAAATTATCTTTGTATGTAGGTATAAATCGGGTTGCGCCCTAAACGGATCGGCCGATCACACCTAAATTTGAATCACCCACTAGAAACCTTCCAAAGATGGTCATAGGCTAAACATAACTTCAATATAAAGAAAGGGAGTGGCACCTACCATACAAATGGAATGTTTGATACAGCATATGTCTGGAAGTATTCCAAGAACATTGAAATCCAGTAAGAAGTTAAATGGGATCAATCCCTAACACCACTAAGAAAATAAGGGTTAAGCAAGAAGGGGCGTGACACCTCCCATACAAATGGAGTAATGAAAATTGTTAAGGAGCTATATGACGTTAAGTCTTAACAGCGCCAATAATATATGGAATTGAAAAAAAAAGACAAATGGGACTTTAAGAACTATGGCTGCCTTAAAAAATCAGGTTATTTCAAAACGTACAGTTTGATTGCAGAGTTGGGTTTGGCTGTTATTCTTTTAGTATTCTTTTATGTTACCTTTAGGGTTGGTATCTTTGAAGACGCCTGGAGGAACCGGAAAAAAACATTTCTGTGTAATTTTTATTAATTGATGTAAGAGCGAAAAGAGAAATAACTATGGCAGTTGCTTTCTCAGATACCGTGGATACCCTTTGTGTAGTGGATGTACAATTCCGCATTTAGATGACCACTGTCTGCAAACATCTGATACACCGATGTGCAACATAAGCAAACGGTCAGGCCAAAGTGGGGGTGTGCGATGTGTGCACCATGACTCATAAACAGTCGCTGCAAGTTTTAGACCGAACTCTTAAGAATTTAAGGTGAAATCATCATACCAAACGTGGTGCTTTCCTGTTACTTGCTAGAACAGCCGCAGTTGAAGTAAATGCGTGCTCTTTCGTCTATAGACGGCTTTACGTATACAAATTCACTCTCTTAAGAAATATGAGAGGGCATCTTGGCGGAAGCGCTTCAGCAGCAGCTTTTGCTAAACAACATCTTGAAATTAATTATGGCAAAATTCCTATTTCTTCACTAACAGATTTGATTTCTTTTCCTGCAAGTTTTTGAGAAATGATGACATCACCTGAAGCTTTAATAACTAATGTTTCTTCCAAATATTGAATCTATCTTTACAAACTATAAATGGCTTTGAGACAAGGCATTTTAGGCACATTAAAATGAGGATGTTGGTATCACAAGAACCAAGAACTTATCACTATATTAACACAGTCATGGAAGAGTCCCAGGCTGTGCATATCCGATTGAGTTTATTAGCTCTTTTGAGCCATCAGAAATATCTCCTCATCGATTGATCCTTAAAAGAGGCCCCTAAATATCATAATATTTATGCTTCGTTATTTCGATTCTCCACGTTTATGTAGTGGGAAGGACAAGGCTTTTCATCATAAAACTTTTACGAATGTCATTGAAGCAATTCATTTTATCGGACAATTTCGAAAACAAAAAAGTTTAAAACCAAGGATTTCATTGATACCGATAGATTTATCTTTTCAATTTTAAATGCCTCAAATTTCCTATTCAATGAAGCTCAAGAACGATCATTAGTTGCGAATCAAGGGATTGATGAGCGCAATACAAACCTTTATAGCTTCAGAGCTTCTGCAACTCAATTGTCAACCTCACCTACGCGAGGGGAATCCTGTTACAAATATGAATATATCATACAACAACAGTCATTAGCTGTAGCAGGAGTCAATCTTACCAACTCATGTTTTACCCATGGCCAGTTACGAGTAGCCTGTATATTTTTATAGAAACGAGGGGTAAAACCCACGGGCATAAGCTAGTTGATAACAAGGACTAAATAGTGAATTATCTCGTAGAATTTTTAAATTCTTTAGAATTGCCTGGAATGCCGCCTCACACACAGTCTACATAGTCTACTAGTGAAATTTTCTTCCAACATGGAAAGGGGTGGTGGTGGTCCCACGACCCCTTCGAAGAATTATTTTTAATAATTTATACACATTATAACTTTACGTATACTGGCCTTCACCAATACTACAGACCCAATGCACAGCGTTCCGTGTAGAACAAGCTAGCTGAACAAAAACAAAGTTTTTATTCCAAGAATATTGTAATGGAAAATGAAAGAAAACAACAAAATAACGGGATTTTTGCACACATTTGTTTTCTTCACTTATTATATCTTGAGTAATTGAAGTAAGTAAGCAGGAGTGGCCGTAATTTGCGTTGATTAATTTACAAAAATAGTGTTGAACATTACTTTTCATAATACTTTTAATTAAACACTTTTACATAATTTTTGTGATGGATTCTAAGCTCGAAGGTAAGTTGAATTTTTTAATAGTAATCTTTTCGCAATTAGAATATTGTTACGAATATTAGCAAAACTAAGGGGTGCTGCCATCTCTAAGCCGATGCTAAGCAGCGCCTTACATGCACATCCATAAATCAATCATTATGTAGCTACATAAACGAATCAATCATTATGTCTACACATATGTAGGTACACGCAGCTGAGAGCAACGCACAAGCACATGCAGATATCTTATCTGAAATGCTCCTAAAGGTATGCAATTGTGATTGTGGAAGTGTCGCTCACACATACAAGCGCATGGGGTATGAGAGAAGCTATAAAAATTATACATCTGTAGTTTTAGCTGATAAATCTATAACTAACCAGTAAGTTCTGGAATTGGAAAAGCCTAGAAATATGCATCGAGGAGGTCGGACAGTATAAAAGGGCGACAACAGTGGAGGCGAGAAATCAGTTTCATTTAAGCTATCAGTCAGTTTGGTTATTAAGCAAGCTAGTTACAAAGTATAAGTGTTATTGTGAAGTACTTTAGTAAAGGCCATATTTCCATTATTCAATATTGGAGTTATTTATTCAACAGTTTAGCGATACGAACGTTAGCAGAAGATTGCAAATAAGGGGAATTGCAGTGAATTCGTTACAGTTGGTGTCAGAAGAGGAATTGTTGAATAAATTCCGAAGACTTCGAATACTACTTGGACATGCCAAAGTTAAGTGAATTGAAGATCCAGCAACTGAAGAAGGAGTTGGAGAGCCGTAGATTGAATACAACCGGCATTAAACTAGAACTTCAGGAACGACTACGACAGGCAATGGAATTAGAAGGAATTGACGTGGAAGAGTACGACTTTCATTTTGATGGTGAGGAGAAACCAAAATTGAAGAGAAAAATGAAACATCGCAGACAGTTACGAGCACAGACTTGAACATGATATTGGCTGCAATATCTGCACAAACATCGACAGTAACATCAATGTCGTCGCAAATGTCATCTTAACTGGAAGAACAGAAGACATATGTGGCATCCCAACTGGAAGAGCAGAAGACATATAAGGCATCCCAACTGGAATCACAGGAAACGCGTATTTCAGAAATGTCGACACAGATTACATCAAAGATGGAAGAACAACTGAAAGAACAAGAGACACGCATAACAGTACAACTCGAAGCGCAAGAGGCGCGTATATCATCAAAACTCGAAGCGCGCATGTGTGAGAAAATAACGCAGTTTGAGCAAAAAATCGAGGCCGAGGTGGATGCTTTGAGAGGTCGTATACAGGAGTTGCAACTAAATCGCCCAGCTGTTTCAACGAGTAATCCAAAGGTAAAAACACCATCCTTTGACGGTTCTGTTCCTTTCCAGTCCTTCAAGCTACAGTTTGAGAAGACCGCAGCAGTGAACAACTGGAATGCGGAAGATAAAGTTGCTGCACTGTTCGGTGCATTGAAAGGGCCTGCAGCGGAAATCTTACAGACGATTCCAGAGTACGAACGGAATAGTTGTGAAGCATTGATGGCTGCTGTGGAACGACGTTATGGAAGCGAGCATAGAAAACAGATATTCCAAATTGAGTTGCAAAACCGCTACCAAAAAACAAATGAGACATTGCAGGAGTTTGCTTCAGATATTGAAAGATTGGTTCATCTTGCAAATGCGTACGCACCCATGGAATACACTGAAAGGGTAAAAATCCAGAGTTTCATAAATGGCATACGAGATGTGGAAACGAAGCGGGCTACATATGCTAATTCAAAACTAACATTTGCTGAAACGGTATCGCATGCACTGTCTCAGGAAACAGCCTCACTTTTGAGTAAGCCAGCGTACAAAGCTCATCGCGTGAAAGTAGAAAGGCCAGAGTGGGTAGACGCAATATTGGAGGTGCTGAAAGGATTGCAAAAGCGGAGTGGAAGAGTTATCAAATGCTTCAAATGCGGGAAGCCCGGTCACATTGCACGTCATTGCGATCTTGGTCCTAATAGTTCCAACAATGTGGGTGGCAATAAACACAAAGCTGGAGGAGATGAGAAAGAGCGTGTCAAATGTAAAGAACGAAAACTTGCCCCAGCTATTGAATGTCCTGTGATAGCTGTGTCGCAAATTGGAAGAAAATCGAGCATTCTTGCCGTCGAGGGAAAGCTGGATGGCAAGGAGCATGTACTGACTGTAGATACGGGCGCATCCCATTCCTTAATCCGATCTGACTTGGTCAACAGGAGAGTAAAACCGTTACCTGGAGCAAGGTTGCGTACGGTCACTGGCGAGTATAACCAAGTCCATGGAGAAGTGGTATGTGAGGTATTAATTGGAAATGTCATGGTCCTACACAAATTCGTTGTGGCGAATATTGTTGATGAAGTCATATTGGGAGTGGACTTCTTAGTTGACCATGACGTCAGGATCGATATGCGGAGAAAGATTATGCGCTATAAGAACCAGGATATACCACTTAACTTTAGTTTGGAGAAAGGGTTTAGAAGATTCGACAGAGACCACGAAAGTCAAGGAAAGTAGATCGAGCAAAGGTTGATGGATCGAATGGGCCAAATAAAGCGAAATCAAAAGTATCTGCGAGAGAAACACTGGCATTGACAAAACATAATGGACGTACTAAAACGACTGAAAGAATTTTCCAGAAAGAATGCAAGGGCGATTTCAAGCCAGCGCGCACTTCTGTTGGGAAACGTCGGAACGATACTGAGTATGTGAAGCCAATCCGCCAAGAGCCAGCTCTCCAAAGTAGTTCATTGGCCAAACAACAAAGTGCGAGGGAACGAACAAGGATAATGAGTAGTAAGATGAAACGCAGGTACTATGAGAACAATAATTCGGAAGGTTTCTTGGAGGGAGATTTGGTACTGTTATTCAACCCTCACCGGCGGAAAGGTGTTCCATCCAAGATTCGGTGCAGTTGGGAAGGCCCGTACAAAGTTGTGAAGAAGATCAGTGATACCATCTACCGCATACAAACCACTGGGAAACCACGGAGTAGAAGAGTGGTACATTTGGAGATGCTAGCGGCGTTTAGATCGGGAGATTTGTCTGATCGGGACGATCAGACTTAGGTGGAGGGCAGTGTTACGAATATAAGCAAAACTAAGGGGTGCTGCCATCTCTAAGCCGATGCTAAGCAGCGTCTTGCATGCACATCCATAAATCAATCATTATGTATCTACATAAACGAATCAATCATTATGTCTACACATATGTAGGTACACGCAGCTGAGAGCAACGCACAAGCACATGCAGATATCTTATCTGAAATGCTCCTTGTTTAGGCCAACAGCCCAAGCTCAAAACATAAAAGGTCGCCCTCGCACTTTTTCTTATATTGTTAACAGTGCCAGTCCAACTGTTTATGTTAACCATACAAATGAACATCGCTGGAATAAATAAACAGTTTGACTGGCAAGCGGTATTGACCTGTTATACATTTTTTACTTCACTTGGATTTTTAACATCAACGTGTACGGACGTATCCCACCGGCGACTCCAGAATCATCAAAAAGGTAACCTACAAATATATGTATTAGTTAATTACTATACTTAATCTTTATTTCGAATAAGGATATTTATATTTAAATTAAAAATTCTAATACCACTTTTTTTCCTTTTTTGCACTATATCTTGACCGGCACCATCCCTGAGCTGTGGCCCGGCCAAGACATTGGTCCATTCAATCCGTTTTTTCACAGCGACCATTTTGTGAAACAACAACACACAGTGTTTTAAATATTTAATTGCATGTCAATAGCAGCAGCAATATCAACTTAAACAACACAGGAACAAACAATCCATTTGTTTATATATTATTGGATCCACTGCATCAAAAACGACATCTACAAATATAAAAAGGTACGTGGTATATTTCAGTGGTACACATTCAAATAAAATTAGTGAAAGTGAAAAGAGCGCGAGTGATATTGTGAAAAAATTAAATACAAAGTTTGTTTTGTACAAACAGCCCATTTGTCCATCAAGTATTGATTGCCGCCGACGGTAAATAATATTTGACATGGCTTAAGGGTCTTCGCTGTTGCTTTATTGCACACAATTATTTGTACAAACAGTGTTTGGGAATAATTTAATAGAAAAAAGCAAGTAATTTTTCAAAAATAAATTAATTCAATATACATTTATATGACTTGCACTGCTCTGTTATTAACAGCCCATAACAACAACACTGCACTGTGTAATTAACCTCACTTTTGTGTTTGGTTCATCACAGTTGAATTTAAGAAAAATTAGTTTCACAAAAATCACTCAGCTTCTACATTCAATTCACTTTTAAAACAAAACAATTTAATTTGAGCATTTATTTAGTGGACGGAACATTTTTCCTCCAACTCTTGCTCAGTTTTTCACTTGCGTTTGCTTTAAATCAATACTGCGCTACATACATATATACACGCACACGTACATAAATATAGTTGGTTGGCGAGCAATTACTTTTGGTTCTAACACTTATATTTATACGTATATATATATTTATTTCATACAGTCCACTGGTTTTATCACTCTTAAAACTATTAAATTTAAGTTTATTTGTTTCAAAATAAATATTTACGTTTGTAATTTTACACAAAATTTCTCAGAAATTAATTTAATTTGTTGGGTTGATTTTGTTGGTGGAAAGCGTCAACTAATTTATATTAGCATTTTGGGGTATTCCAAAGACACTGACTCTGTGTATTTAATATTTTTAGAAATATTCATTGTTTCTAATTTTTAAAAAATTTTCAATATGGAAGCATATAACCACCTAGCAGACACCGTAATTGAATTCGACATCGAATTCTTAAGCAAACCCAGAAGCGAGCACTCCAAAAATTCGCTAAAAATTCAGCAGCAGGAGTTGAAGTCCATGTGGGATAAAGCCAAAGCTGCTTTCGATGATCTGCTAGTGGCCGAGGACATTACCGCTAAAGACGTTACTGCAATTAGAAAGAAAAATAAATCATGCTATACCGTTTTTGAGCGGTGCATGACAAAAATTAATGACCTGGCGGAAAAATTTGAGAAGGCAGAGAAGGAGAACGATGCTGCCTTCACGCCACGCAACTTGCACTTAGCACCTTGTGATACCGATATATTCAAAGGTGATTATTTGTCATGGCCAACTTTTTATATTCTAAATAAAAGCCTGTCGCCAGTACAAAAATTATACTATCTTATACAAAAAACCCAATGTGAAGCCAGAGAAATCGTTAAGAAATGCGAATTGACGAATGATGGTTTTGATATAGCTTGGAAAAATTTGTGCGACAGGTATGAAAATAAGAGAATATTAGTCAACAACCAATTAAAGATTCTTTTCAACCTTCAATCAGTCGAAACTGAATGCGGTAATTCAATAAAAAGATTACAAAGGGACATAAATAATTGCATATCCTCGTTAGTAAGTCATCATATTGACATACCTAATTGGGATCCAATTATTACATACTTATGTTCAACTAAGCTTCCTGATGTGACCCTTTCGCTAGGGGAACAGTCCGTAGAAAACAAGACAGAAACTTCCAAGTGGGCGGATATGGACCGATTTCTGACAAATCGTTTTCAAACGTTAGAGTCAGTCTCAGGTTTAAGAGGTACAAAGAGTACAAAACCTCAAAAGGTACAAACCTCAAAACAGGCCTCTGAACATCCCCCAAAGAAACTTGGCGCTTTCCAAGCAAGTGTAGCTAAAGGCACTTGTAAAATGTGTCAAAGCAATGATCACAAAATTTATGCGTCTTCAAAGTTCAAAAATTTGAACACGAATGAAAGACTTGCTTTCATAAAAAGAAATCACTTCTGCCTAAACTGTCTGTCATCGGGGCATTCAGTGTCAAAATGCACAAGTGCGCACAATTGCAGCAACTGCCATTTAAAACATAATACACTTCTGCATTTACAGACAAGTAAAGCGCCAAATACACGACACGAACATTTCCGCGAACATTCCCGTTATGTCATGTTTCTGCGACCTTTTCTGTCGTGTATGGTGGTGTTTGCCAGTTCGCGCAAATGTTCGCCAAAAATCAAAATATTTAAATTTTTGGCGAACATTTGCGCGAACTGTTCGTGCGTGTATGGCGAAATAGCTCATAATCATAGTAATTTCTGAACGGAACAGACGTGCGCAGAAAATTAAAATGGACAATAACAAATTTCTGAGTGAATTTATTGAAATGTATAAATCTTTGCCATCATTGTGGCAAGTAAAAAGCAAAGATTATTGTAATAGAATTAAAAAGAATAATGATTATGCGACTTTAATCGAAAAATTAAAAGAAGTAGATCCTGATGCCACAAAGAATACAGTTATAAAAAAAATAAGTAGTTTGCGGGCGCAATACCGGCGTGAATTTCAGTTCTTGAAGAAGCTCAATTTGTCCAAGAACTGCTCGTTTTTTAAACCATTCTTTGCGCCAAATTCTTTTTTTGCGATCTTCTCTCTTTTTTTTACGCTTAATTGCCACAGCGAGCAATATTGCTGCAGCACAATTCCGTATTCATCGCTGTCTGAAAGAGAACTAATGTTCGGCCAAAAGTTTGTATGGTGTATGGCCAAAGCTGCGAACAAGATTGCGGAATGTTCGCGGAAATGTTCGTGTCGTGTATTTGGCGCTTAAAACAAAACCTACACAGGCAAATAATTCTGCAGATTTATCGGATGAGCAACCGTGCACTTCAAAGCAAGCTCAATCTCAAAACGAATCTGCAAAACAAAAAAAGCAGAAAGATAAAACTACTGTAAAATCTAATTTTATTAATACTAGTAAAGGGGTTTTACTAGGCACAGCTCGCGTCACCATTCATTATAATGGTACAGATTTTTCGGCCAGAGCTCTCATAGATTCGGGATCTGAATGCTCCTTTATCACTGAAAGACTCAGACGAAGAATCAACCTGCCAACTCGAAAGATGCATGCTCAAGTTTCGGGCATCAACAATTCTGTTTCTGTGCAGGTAAAAGAGGCATACGCCATTCAGTTTCGGTCGCCAGTTGACCCACTAATTTCTTTTGACGCTTTAGTTCTATTTCTACCACATTTGACAGGTAATTTGCCAATATGCGATGTTAGTGCATTAACACAACAAGCATTCCCTGATTTCGTGCTTGCGGATAAACGTTTCTTCGTGAATGAGCCAGTTGTCCTCGTTCTAGGCGGGGATATTTATCCGCAAATCATATTAGACGGTATCAAAAAAAATATTCTTAGCACTCTTTTAGCTCAAGAAACTGTCTTTGGTTGGATACTGACTGCTCGTGCTGATGCAGCCAGTCCAACCAATCATAATCGGGTATCCTTTTACAATGAAGTGGCTTTAGACAAGCAGCTAAAGTCATTTTGGGAGCTCGAAGATACGCCGAAAGCTAAAGCCTCCACATTCGAAGATACATTTTGTGAGGAATTGTATCAACGTACAACGCAGCGGAATTCTGACAGAAGATACATTGTGTCGCTTCCGTTCAGATCAGAATTCCCAGGAGAGATGAATCTAGGTCCATCATTAAGAATAGCGTGCTCTCAATTTTATAAAAATGAAACCCGACTTAGAAAAAATCTCGATTTACAGAAAGAGTACAATAGAGTCATACTAGAATACGAGACTATGGGGCATATGTCAAAATTAGATTCAATTCAATCGGCCAATGCGGTCGATAATTACTATTTACCACATCATGCAGTAATAAAAGAAGAAAGCATCTCTACCAAAGTTAGAGTTGTTTTCAATGCTTCATCACGCTCTTCGAATGGTGTCAGCCTGAACGATGTTCTTCTTCCTGGTCCTGTGGTTCAGGCTGATCTACCAACATAAATTCTTCGCTGGCGACTTTTCAGATACGTCTTCAATAGCGATATTGAGAAGATGTATAGGCAAATCCTAGTAGATCATAATCATACAAGATACCAAAGAATAGTTTTCCGCTCAAGTCCAGATGATCAAATCAGTCTGTATGAGCTCAAAACAGTGACATTTGGTATCAATTGTGCTCCTTATCTAGCAATAAGGACTTTACTTAAACTGACTGATGATCCCGAAAAATCTCATCCAATCGGCTCAAATATCCTACAAAAAAATATGTATGTAGACGACGTTCTTTCGGGAGGGCATACTATAGCATCTGCGACCAGAGCAAGGGATGAAATTTCCGGGATTTTAAGTTCAGCTGGTTTTCCATTACGAAAATGGACTTCAAATTCCAGTGAAATATTACAGGGTATTCCCAAAGCTCATCTTCTGAGCGAAGATTTCTTAGAATTTGAAGATTCAAGTAGTGTAAAGGCGCTCGGTATTAGGTGGAATGCTCATTCCGATCAGTTTTACTTCATAGCAAAACCTATAGAAGAAAACACCGAGCCCACAAAAAGAGCGATACTATCTACTATCGCAAAACTCTTTGATCCATTAGGGTGGCTAGCTCCAACAATTATCGTGGCGAAAATGATAATGCAAAATATCTGGTTAGAGGGTACTGGCTGGGATGAAACCGTTTCGTCTTCAGCATTAGACAGGTGGACAAATTTTACCAATACGTACAAGGAGATCGACAAAAAACGAATACCACGATGGGTATCCTTTTCTCCAACAGAAAAGGTCGAAATCCACGGATTCTGCGACGCCTCCGAGAAAGCGTATGGTGCAGCCGTGTATTTGAGAGTGGAAACCAGCGACGGCATATTTGTGAATCTGCTTTTGGCAAAAACAAGAGTAGCTCCAGTCAAAACCATCTCACTTCCTCGACTGGAACTTTGCGGAGCTGTATTATTAGCGGAAATAACCGAATCTATCTGCGCTAACCTTGATTTAGGTCAACAAAACATTCACCTGTGGACAGATTCGACAATCGTGCTGGCTTGGATACGAAAACCTCCGTGCTCATGGTCAACTTTCGTTGCGCATCGAATTACAAAAATCGTCGACAAAGTTGGAAATTCATCGTGGTATCACGTGGATTCAGGTACAAACCCAGCACATTTAGCCAGTAGAGGAATACTAGCCGAGGATTTAGTCAACAATTCTCTGTGGTGGCAGGGTCCTTCTTGGCTCCAAGAAGAGAAGGAAAAGTGGCCAACACAAGATTTGGATTTTACCACGAATATTGAAGAAAAACGCGTGCAAGTACATGCTACCGCAATTTCAAGCAATATTAATGATATTCTCTATAGGTTTTCAAATCTTCCTAGGGCTTTAAGAGTTATCTCATATATACTCAGGTTTTTTCATAGAACGCATTCTAAAACGAAAGATTGTAGTCAACCTGAATCTTATTTAATTTCTTCAGATAAAATTAAAACTACAACAACCCGTTTAATAAAATTTGCTCAGAAGCAATATTACGGATCAGAAATTTCAAGTTTGCAATCCAAAACGCCAATTGGATCTAAAAGCGAAATACTTTCGCTCACTCCATATCTTGATGAAGACGAAGTAGTGAAAACGGGTAGACGACTTGGTGCATCCAAAGATACTACCGAATCTAAACGCCATCCCTAATACTTCCGTAGAATTTTAGGTTTACACGTCTTTATGTTCAGTTTGTCCATGAAATGTCTCTCCATGGTGAAAACCAATTAATGATGCGCATCATTAGAACGCAATACTGGATACCAAAAGTTAAGACCATGATACGATCCGTTATTCATAATTGTAAGATCTGCACGATCTTTAAGAAACGATCTCAAAATCAGCTCATGGGAATTCTACCTCAAGAACGCACCACATTCTCGCGTGCATTTACCAATACAGGGGTAGATTTCGCAGGGCCTTTCGACATTAAGAGTTACAGTGGGCGCGGGTTTCGTACCTCAAAGGGTTACGTTTGTCTGTTCGTTTGCTTTTCTACTAAGGCCATACATTTAGAAGCCACTAGTGATTTGAGCACTTCCTCATTTCTAGTCGCTCTTTCAAGACTCGTAGCTAGACGAGGATGTCCAAGAAACATTTATTCGAACAATGGAACACACTTTGTCGGTGCATCACGTGCATTAAAAACTGAATATAAGGAATTTCTTGCCGATGCAAGAAACCAAACCCTGTCAAAATATTCCCATCAGGCACTAAATTGGCATTTCATACCAGCAGGAGCTCCACACATGGGAGGACTATGGGAAGCGGGAGTAAAAAGCTTTAAAAGCCACTTCAGAAAAGTGGCCTTAAACAACAAAAGTCATGTCTCAATTCTCGTCCTCTTAGCCCCGCTTCAAATGAACCATCTGAACTTGAGCCTCTAACACCAGGACACTTATTGGAGGACACCTATTATCACCAGCGGAAATCAGCGTTGCCTCAATAGTCAATCGCTGGCAGAAACTCAAGGCATTACATCAAAACTTCTGCAGAAGATGGAAATCAGAATATCTTTCGGAACTACAGAAACGGATAAAATGGAAGCACCCTAAATCAAATATGCAAGTCGGAGATATGGTGATTATACGGGAAGACAATCTTCCTCCCAACGAATGGAGATTGGGGCGTGTGATAATGTTACACCCTGGATCAGACAACCGGGTTCGCGTTGTGGATATAAGAACTGAGAGGGGGCAAGTCACAAGACCACTTGCCAAACTAATATTATTATCACCATATACCGCGGAAACCGACAACACGACAGACCCTTATATTCAGCAGTAACGCTACAATCGGAGTTACAAAATCTCCACACATAAAAAAAAAACTTCTAACCAAAACTAATCAACTTCAACAAAACTCATAGTGGAAACAAAAATATCTTTTTTGATCCAGCCTAATGTTACATACGTACATATGCATGCTTGCGCACATGGGTGGTATGGTTTACATTTACAAAGGCAAAAATATTTTGCTACAATTGATGAACACATTTTATTATTAAATGTTCAATTTTTAATGCGTTTTTACACACTCACTACAAAGTGAAGTTATATCTGGGTAGTCTCCACCGAAAACATGTGCACAAACATGGACATAATGACCATATGCATTGGAGTGCATGAAATCATGAAGGAACAATTTTCGGGTCTGCTTAGGCAATAAAAAAAAAAATAAAATCGTGGGTTCGCAAACCACATATTACATCATGAAATTTCCCTCAAATAAATATTTCCTTTGTTCTTTTTGCCTAATGCATTATATATAAGGGTGCTCACATAAACATAATTTTTTATTTTTGTTGCGAAGAAACGAAAAAAAGGATAGTACAATGGCAAAGGCAACGTTACTTAAATTAAACAAAATCGTTGCCAATTCCATTGCATACATCCGTTTTTATCGAAATAAAAATAAAAACAAAAATAAAATAACTAAAAAAAAAAAAAAATTACGGAAATAAAAATTTTTCAATTAAGGACACCCTAATATAATGCACGGCACATAGCACAATTCCTTTTTACTTTTCGAAGTAAAAAGCTTAAATACTAAACAAAAAACAAAGAACAAAAAATTTTCTAACAAAAAAACAAAACGGAAGAGAAATTTCGGATTGCTCGGTTCACCCTAATGCAACATACTGCAATTAAGTTTTTGCTTTTCAAAGCAAAAACTAACACAAAAAAAACACTTAAAAGAAAAAAAAAATAATTTTGCTTTCACAATAAAAACATCACTGCACACCCTACTATAATGTAACACCATACGATCGCATGATTTTATTGCGAATCGTAGCAATAACAAAACACAATTACACACTTTTTACATAACTTGTTGCTCTGCTTTGTTGGAGGATTTTTACATGATCTTTCATAGGTCTTTATTATCACATTTTTTTTCTTTCCTCTCTTTATAATTTGCAACATGTATATACATATATGTAAATATGTATATTTTGTTTCACTAAACCACTTCGCAGACACGGAATAAACACTAAATATTCGCGATTTACATTTTTTCGCCCGCACGCGCACTATTTTTCTTGCGATTACAATTATGTTGCAATCACAAAACCGAAATCACACACGCACGTTTTTTTTTTCGTTTTCATTAATTAATCCGGAACTGAAGTTAGTGAAACATGCAATATATCGATATTGCAAACAATCGATACACTAGTAAGGTAGCATAAGGTTGTTGACACATCATCAATGATCCGTAAGGCTGCATGCATCACATATGGAAAAGCATGACGTGGACATTTACATTTTTGAGAAACTAGTTAGTAATCAAAAATAAATGCTATAAATGCTGGGAAATATATCAATGAGACATTTTTTTCGAAAATCTTTCCTGTTAATATTTGGTTTGGCGTTGTTTCTACCTTGGGGGTCCGAGGGTATTATTTGCAAAACAAATGAATATCAATTATTTTACAATACGATACATCCATAGCGGATTTATATATCACCAGCTTTAACCTGCTTCCACCAACAACCCCTTATAAGGTGAAGTTCACATTTACCTTATCAGAATTGCTCGACAACCGAAATACGCTCGCTACGTCGATAAAACCAGAACCACCGATGAGGAAAGTGACACCCTCTCCATTAACGCATTGTAGGTCGAAGCAGAGTCCTCTGCAGCGGAAACGTCTGCTTTCCGTCCAGAGGCCTCAGGTGGAGTGGAATCATCAGCATTCCACCCACCTTCTACGAGCGGATTGGAAATGAAAACTTTCCAACTGCGCCGTTTTCGTCCTCTATTTCGGTATGAGATGATCGCAAGCGGATTGGAAATGCAAACTTTCCAACCACCCAAAAATAGCTACAATGGAAAAGACAAAAAGAATCGACGCAAGCAGCAAGCGCATCATAGTCGCGCCGCAAGGAGAGTGGAATCACCTGCATTCCACCTCCCTCCAACGAGTGCCTTGATGAATTGTAAATACCTACATATTTTTTTTACAAAAAATTAATTTTGAATACTGCTTATGCATATCCATAAGCAATGACATATGAGCCGTTTATTTTGAAAGTGGCATAAGTCATTTCATGCCGTTTAGGTTCAGTGATAATTTGTTTGTATCTCTCCTCGCCTCCAGTTTGTTAGAGTCCAATATCCAAAAGATGCAATTCTTATTATTATTTTATAATTGTAGAACCATCTATATATGTATTCGTTCAAAAATAACAATGCATTTAAAACCATGAGTTGGAAATGACTTATGCCACTTTCAAAATAAACGGCTCATATTTTATACATACATACATGAAATAAAAATGAATGTGCCACTGAGATTGAACCATGTACATCTATTATTTATTTTTCTTCAATTTTCGACTTTAGGTAATTCAAACGGAACCTGAGCTGAAAATAGTCTTAAGCTTAATTTAATTTAATTTAAACTGCGAACCAGCGGCGGAAAATGTCCAATTAAATCTTGCGTATCGCAAGGGGGCCGGAATGTTTAGGCCAACAGCCCAAACTCAAAACATAAAAGGTCGCCCTCGCACTTTTTCTTATATTGTTAACAGTGCCAGTCCAACTGTTTATGTTAACCATACAAATGAACATCGCTGGAATAAATAAACAGATAGACTGGCAAGCGGTATTGACCTGTTATACATTTTTTACTTCACTTGTTTTAACACATCAAGGAGAAAGGACATATCCCGCCGCATTTCCAGCTTCACCAACTAAAAGGTAATCTAAAATTGTAAATATATTAATTTTGTGCACAATCTTTATGTTAAATAAAGATATTATATTAATTAAATTCTAATACCAAACTTTTCTTCTTTTTTGCACTATATCTTGACCGGCACCATCCCTGAGCTGTGGCCCGGCCAAGACACTTCTAAAGGTATGCAATTGTGATTGCGGAAGTGTCGCTCACACATACAAGCGCATGGGGTATAAGAGAAGCTATGACAATTATACATCTGTAGTTGTAGCTGAGAAATTTATAACTAACTAGTAAGTTCTGGAATTAGAAAAGCCTAGAAATATGCAACGAGGAGGTCGGACAGTATAAAAGGGCGACAACAGTGGAGGCGAGAAATCAGTTTCATTTAAGCTATCAGTCAGTTTGGCTATTAATTAAGCTAGTTGCAAAGTATAAGTGTTATTGTGAAGTACTTTAATAAAGGCCATTTTTCCATTATTCAATATTGGAGTTTAGCGAAATGAACGTTAGCAGAAGATTGCAAATAAGGGGAATTGCAGTAAATTCGTTAAGATATTTTTAATATATTTAAGATTCCGTTTTAGGAAGAAAGGGTACTTTTTACCTACATTTTTAATTTTAGAAAGGGAAAAGTTATATGTACCCGCGTGTACCCGCGCCAATTGTTACATATGTTTTAGTCCCAAGTAATTTCTAATAGTCGAAAGAAAAAACCATTGCGAATTCTTTGCACATCTATTTTTAATTTTTTTTTTGTAGATTTAGTATTAACTATACCAAGAATGGAGTTTTTTGAAATTTGGTTGAAATAATAGAAAGAATCGCGAAATAAGGAGTTATTGAGTTTGTATTTTACTTAAGGCTGATTTAAGAGAAGTAGCTGAGCATTCGTTAAGAAATTTAAGTCAACAAATTTCAAAATACTCGTCCAACATCGATGAGAAATGGAACAGTTCTGGAACACATCGGGAGCGATTTTGTAATAAAAACTCTGAGTGGCTTTCGGGAACAGATTTCAAGTTTACAATTACGAAGGATTCAAGGTTGCCATCAGAGCAAACAGCTTCGCCTTCAGGTAACCCAGGACCCGGAAGACCACAGAAGGACTTTCTGCTTTCCAGTCAAAAGACCAACCGTCGTCGAGTGACCGACCTACTGCAATCTAGAAGTGCTAAAGAGTTAGTTTATGCGGCAGAAGTATCAACGCGGATGTCCGGCAAGAGGAATATTGCTAATATTATAAAAATTTCACAAAAAACCACACAAAATTTGACGAACAAGGTAACATGTGAGCAAGGTGCAAGATGCTTGAGCAGTGTAGAAGCTTGGGCATACTATGTAGACAGCAAGTCGACGACTCATGGGTACAAAACGACTCGGAAGTGGAGTATCAAGGCAGGCCATAAGGTTTATCCATCATTTTATAGTTTAAGAAAAGCTAAGGCAGAACGCTACCCAAATGAGATTGATGTGGGTGAAACAAGTGCTGAAATTAAAGTTCAAGCCGTATTAGATAAAACTGTTGAACGTTTAGTTTTAGCAAATCAAGAAGTTCTTGTTAGTTTGTTACCTACATCTGTGCTATTTACTTTAATCAGCAAGTGGGGTTGCGATGGAAGTTCTGGTCATAATACATATAAGCAAAAATTCACATGCAGTGCTGACACTGATGAGTTTTTGTTTATATTGTTACGAATATTAGCAAAACTAAGGGGTGCTGCCATCTCTAGGCCGATGCTAAGCAGTGACGTGAATTCACATCAATAATTCAATCATTATGTATCTACATAAACGAAACAATAATTGCGTCTACACATATGTACCATGTACATATACGAGCAGCAGAGAAACAATGCACAAACACATGCATATATTTGAGATACTCCTGGAAGTATGCAATGAGAGAAGCTATAAAATCGTGCAATTGTAGTTACAGCTGAGAAGTTTGAGAGCTGATGGATTAGTAGATTCTGGAATAAGTGTTATTGTGAAGTACTTTAATAAAGGCCATTTTTTGCATTATTAAATATTGGAGTTATTTATTCAACAGTTTAGTGATTCGAACTTAGCAGAAGGTTGCAAATAAGGAGATTTGCAGTAAATTCGTTACAATATTTTCTTTCGTTCCTTTTCAGTTACAGGACGAAAAGGGTAACATTGTTTGGCAGAATCCTCGACCTTCTTCTACGATGTATTGTCGTCCAATTAAATTTATTTTCTCTAATGAAACAAAAGATTTTATTGTTTTTGAAACGAACAAAGTTTAAGAGGAGGTAAATGCTTTGTTGCCAACAAAGTACTTTCTCGAAGAATGCGAGGTTTCTGTAAATCACAACATGCTCCTAACAATGATTGACGGAAAAGTTTGCAATGCTTTGACTGAAACTTCTTCCGCACAAAAGTGTTATATTTGTGGTGCCACTCCAAAAGATATAAATGATGAGACACGGATTTTTGTGCCTAACCGAGATAATCTTGGTTTTGGTTTGTCTACTCTCCATGTCTGGATAAGATGTTTTGAATGCTTGCTTCGCATAAGTTATCGCTCGTCCGGATCCAATCAGGGTCATTATGTGACTATTATGGTATCATTTGGGGACCCTTTCGGCACCATTTCTGGATGGTTTTCGGGATCCGTAAGGGATCCAGTCTGGGTAATTTCGGGACTTTTTCTAAAATATTTCGGGATCATTTGCGGACCCTTCCGGCATCATTTCTGGATGGTTTTCGGTATCCCGTCAGGGCTATATGGGGTCCCTCCGGCATCATTTCTGGATGGTTTTCGGGATCCGCCCGGGATCCCGTCGGGGTCATTTCGGGACTATTTGGGGATCATTTGGGAACCTTTCCGGCATCAAATCTGGATAATTTCCGGGATCCGTCGTGATCCCGTCAGGGTCATTTCGTGGCTATTATGGGATCATTTGGGGACCCTTTCGGCACCATTTCTGGATGGTTTTCGGGATCCGTCCGGGATCCCATCAGGGTTAACTCGGGACTATTTCGGCATCATTTGGGGTACGCTCCAGCATCATTTCTGTATGGTTTTCGGGATCCATCCGGGATCCCGTCGGGGTCATTTCGTTATTTTTTCGGGATCATTTGGGGTCCCTTCCGGCATAAGTTTTGGATTGTTTTCGGGATCCGTAAGGAATCCCGTCGAGCTCACTTCGGGACTAACACGGGATCATTTGGGGAGCCTTTCGGCATCATTTCTGGATGGTTTTCGGCAGGGTCATTTAGGGATCCGTTCGAGATCCCGTCATTTCAGCAAGTCTTCGGGACTATTTCTGGATGGTTTTCGGGATCCGTCCGGGATCACGCCGGGTCATTTCGGGATTTTTCGGGGCTAATACGGAATCATTTTGGGACCCTTTAGGGGTTATTTCGTGACTTTTTCTGTATTATTTAGGGATCATTTGGGGACCCTTCCGGCATCATTTCTTGATGGTCTGCCGAAGCCATCAGGGTCATTTTGGGACCATTTTGGGATCCTTCCGAGATCATTTCTGGATCCGTCCGTGATGCCGTAGGAGTCATTTCGAGATTTTTTTGTTACTTTTTCAGGATAGTTTTGGGACCCTTCCGGGATCATTTCTGGGTCCGTGCGGGATCCGATCGGGGTCATTTCCGGACTGTTTCGAGATCATTTCCGGACTGTCTCGGGATCATTTCTGTATGGTTTTCGCAATCCGTCGTGGATCCCCTCGGGGTCATTTAGGAACTTTTTCTGGAACATGTATAATTTAGGGACCCTACCTGGATATTTTCTGGCTGGTTTTTGAGATCCGTCCGGGAGCCCGTCAGGGTCATTTCGGAACTTTTTCGGACTATTTCGGGATCATTTTGGTACACTTCAGGGATCAAGATTTCAGGATTTTTTGAAGGCTAATACAGAATAATTTGGGGACCCTTTAGGGGTCATTTCGAGACTTTTTCTGTATTATTTCGGGATCATTTGGGGACCCTTCCCGCATCATTTCTTGGTGTTTTGCCGGATCCATAAGGGTAATTTCGGGACAATTTTGGGCTCATTTGGGGACCCCTCCGAGATCATTTCTGAATCCGCCGGGATAATTTCTGAATGATTTTCGGGATACGTTCGGGATCCCGTTGAAGTTATTTCGGGATTTTTTCGAACAATTCCTGGATCTTTTGGGGATCCTTCCGGTATCAATTCTGGATGATTTTCGGGATCCCATCAGGGTAATTTCGGGACTATTTCGTGATCATTAGGGGATCCTTTCGGGACTTTCCAAGATAATTTGGGGATACTTCCGGCATCATTTCTAGATAGTTTTTGGGATTCGTCCGGGATCCGGTCAGGGTTATTTTGGGATCTTTTCGGGACTATTCCGGGATCATTTCTAGATGGCTTTCGGGATCCGTCGGCATCATTTCTGGATGATTTTCGGGATCCGTCCGCGATCCCGTCGGGGTAATTTCGGGACTTTTTCGGAACTATTTCGGGATCACTTTGGCACCCTTCCGGGATCATTTCAGGATGGTTTTCGGGATCCATCGGCACCATTTCTTGATGGTTTTCCGGATCCGTCCGGAATACATTTCAGGGTAATTTCTGAACTTTTTCGGGATCATTTGGGAACCCCTCCGGATTCATTTCCGAATGGTTTTCGCGATCCGTCCGGGATCCTGTCTGGGTAATTTCTGGACTTTTTCTGGAATATTTCGGGATATCATTTGCGGACCCTCACGGCATCATTTCTGGATGGGTTTCGGTATCCCGTCCTGATACCGTCCCGATCCTGTCTGGGTAATTTCTGGACTTTTTCTGGAATATTTCGGGATATCATTTGCGGACCCTTACGGCATCATTTCTGGATGGTTTTCGGTATCCCGTCAGGGCTATATGGGGTCCCTCCGGCATCATTTCTGGATGGTTTTCGGGATCCGCCCGTGATCCCGTCGGGGTCATTTCGGGACTATTTGGGGATCATTTGGGAACCTTTCCGGCATCAAATCTGGATAATTTCCGGGATCCGTCGTGATCCCGTCAGGGTCATTTCGTGGCTATTAGGGGATCATTTGAGGACCTTTCCGGCATCATTTCTGGATAGTTTTCGGGATCCGTAAGGGATCCCATCAGGGTCAACTCGGGATTATATCGGGATCATTTGGGGTACGTTCCAACATCATTTCTGTATGGTTTTCGAGATCCGTCCGGGATCCCGTCGGGGTCATTTCGTTATTTTTTCAGGATCATTTGGGGTCCCTTCCGGCATAAGTTTTGGATTGTTTTCGGGATCCGTTAGGAATCCCGTCGAGGCCATTTCGGGACTAATACGGGATCATTTGGGGAGCCTTTCGGCATCATTTCTGGATGGTTTTCGGGATCCATAAGGGATCCAGTCACGGTCATTCGGGACTTTTTCGGCACCATTTCTGGATGGTTTTCGGGATCCGTCCGGGATCCAATCAGGGCCAACTCGGGACTATTTCGGGATCATTTGGGGTACGTTCCAGCATCATTTCTGTATGGTTTTCGGGATCCGTCCGGGATCCCGTCGGGGTCATTTCGTAATTTTTCGGGATCATTTGGGGTCCCTTCCGGCATAAGTTTTGGATTGTTTTCGGGATCCGTCAGGAATCCCGTCGAGCTCATTTCGGGACTAACACGGGATCATTTCTGGATGGCTTTCGGCAGGGTCATTTAGGGATCCGTTCGAGATCCCGTCATTTCAGCAATTCTTCGGGACTATTTCTGGATGGTTTTCGGGATCCGTCCGGGATCACGTCGGGGTCATTTCGTGATTTTTCGGGGCTAATACGGAATCATTTTGGGACCCTTTAGGGGTCATTTCGTGACTTTTTCTGTATTATTTAGGGATCATTTTGGGACCCTTCCGGCATCATTTCTTGATGGTCTGCCGGAGCCATCAAGGTCATTTTGGGACCATTTTGGGATAGTGTTGGGACCCTTCCGGGATCATTCCTGGATTCGTGCGGAATTCCATCGGGGTCAAATATACATGTAAATATATAGTTTACAATAAATAATAAGTTCTTATAACTAACAAATTAAAAACAATTAAATAGCTGACTTTAAAATATTAATAAAAGCGTCCCTACACATCGAAAAATCAAGCTCAAAAGAAGATGAAATCTTAGTGAATTCGTTCAGGCGCGTGCAATTGGAGCATTCCTTCCATAATTGGTTCTAATATTGATACCATAAAACGGGCAAACATTACTAAGATCCCTCCTTGGAGCATTAAAATTAATTGCCACAAGAAGGGAGCGCAGTCTATATCTCCGTGGATAATGCCAAACAAGAAATTCAAGGATAGAATAGATCTCCTGGCTTCCAGGGATTTAAGATTCAAAAGAAGTAAACGAGCAGTATATGGAGGAAGGGGGTATGTAAACCTTAATGACCGTAAAGCATACTTAAGAAAAACTTTTTGAACTCGCTCAAGCCTGTTGATTGAGAAGTGTTGGAAAGGTCTCCAAATGATCGCAGCATACTCAAGATGAGAACGCACGAATGAGGAGTAGAGTACTTTTAAAGTATACGGGTCAGAAAACTCCGAAATATTACGCCAAATGAAGCCTAGCGTAGCATAGGCCTTGGCAATGATGAAATCAATATGGTTCACGAACATAAATTTTGTATCAAAGACAACTCCAAGATCTTTGATTTTATCAACAGTCTGCAACGTACTGTTAGCGATACTATACGAACTGTTGAGATTTGAACGAGATTTTGAGTAGGTTACGTGTAAGCATTTATTTATATTTAATGAAAGATGAGATCTAATGCACCAGGAGTAAAGTTTATCGATATCAACTTGAAGATGAATCATATTGTTTGCGGAATTTACAACAGAGTAAACTTTGAGATCATCGGCGTACAACAGAAATCTAGCGTAAGAGAAGCATGAGCTAATGTCATTGATGAATAAGACCAAAAAGTAATGGTCCTAAAATACTACCCTGCGGAACGCCCGATGTCGCCAAAAAGGGATCTGATGATACCCATCAATAGAGACGGCACACCATCTGTTACTTAGATATGATTTTAGCCATTGCAAAAAGGTTGAGTTAAAGCCAAGGCAGTACAGTTTGTGAATTAGAATATCATCCGATACCTTATCAAAAGCTATGGAAATGTCGGTGTAAGTACAGTCGACCTGAAGGCCAGATGAAAAGGCAGAGATACAATATTCACTGAACTCCACAAGATTGGAAACGATAGAGCGCCCAGAAACAAACCCAATCTGTTTCGGACAGATCAAGTGCTTCACTGAAAAATAAATATTTTCCTTGACAATGCACTGAAATAGCTTAGAAACGGTGGAAAGCTTTGAAATTGGCCTGTAATTGCAGACATCAGTCTTACTGCCAGATTTATAAATAGGAGCTATCGATGCGATTTTCCAAGCATCAATAAACTCACCAAAGATAAGTGACAAATTGAACATGATCTCTAACGGGACAACTAGGGAAGTGCATCCTTTTAGCAAGACAGCCGAGAGACCATCAGTGTCAGCTTTAGTAGAGTTGCTCAGTATTTTCAAATGGTATTGACATTGAACCAAAATTTAGGGACGAAGAAATTTCAGACGAAAAGTCCGACCAGGGAATAGCATCATGATTAGCAAAATTAGAACTAAAAAATTCAGCAAACGCGCAGCCACATCGTGGGGAGTGTTAGCAGGTCTGTCATTGTAGAAGGCGGTGGCAGGCACCGGGGTCAATATCTCTTCGACTCTGACGTAATTCCAGAATGCTTTCGGGTTAGAATTTATATTCGTCTCAAAGCTTGTAATGTAGTTTCTGTAAAGAAACTTCTCTATACAGTTGAACTCCTTCATATGATGTTTATATTTGGTAAAAAATAACGGGTTTTTGGTTTTTTTAAACTTTTTGAAGAACTTGTTTCTTAAATTCTTCAAATTTTTTAACCTTGTTGTATACCATGGTAACCTATATGGTTTCCTTTTCACAACTGGTACATGCATCGTATACAGATCAAAGAGAGTCGACTTAAATATTTCAAAGCAATGACCAACATCAGAGATGGAAAGCAAATTGGCCCAGTCTATTTAGTTCTTTTTTTTTACTCAATTACAAAAATAAAATGCATTAGACAGAAACAAAATTTTAAACAGATAACTTGATAAGCAGGCTAACGTTAATAGCCCATATATTTCATTTTCTCCTTGCGGACGGGGCCGCGGGTAAAGGCCAGTATATTATAAACGGGAAAGTTTGAATGTTTGGATGTTTGTGTGTCCAGACGTTTGCTTTTGTGATTCAATCACGCAAGAACGGCTGCACGGATTTTGATGAAATTTGGGACAGAGACAATAGTCTACTGGCGAAGTTTTTTTCAAGCATGAAAAGGGGAGCGAGGGTCCCACGACCCCTTCGAATAATTAATTTTTAACAATTTTTGCACATTATAACTTTACGTATACTGACCTTCACCAATATTACAAATATTACAAACTAAATGGGTCAAATAAGTCCAGGGCTTACAAAGTGAGCAGTGACACCCTCCGTCCCTCGAGATCCTTCTGGGATCATTTCTGAATGGTTTCCGCTATCCCGTCGGAGTCATTTCGGGTCTTTTTTGGGACTATTTCCGGATCATTTTCGGACTCTTCCGGGGTCATTACTGTATAGTTTTCGGGATCCGTACGGGATCCAGTCGGGGTTATTTTGGAACTTTTTCGAGACTTTTCCGGGATCATTTCGGGATAATATGGGGACCCTTCCGGCATCATTTCTGGATGGGTTTCGGGGTCCGTCTGGCATCCAGTCGGGGTAATTTCGGGAATTTTTCTAGACTATATCAGGGTACTTTCGGGACTTTTACGGGACTATTTCTAGATGGTTTTCTGGATCCTTCCGGCATCCCGTCGGGATTACTTCGGGACCTTTTCCGGACTATTTCGGAATAATTCTGGGACCATTCCGGGATAATTTCTGAAAGATTTTCGGGATACGTTCGGGATCCCGTTGAAGTTATTTCGGGATTTTTTCGAACTATTCCGGGACCATTTGGGGATCCTTCCGGTATCAATATTGATGATTTTCGGGATCCCATCAGGGTCATTTCGGGACTCTTTCGGGATCATTTGGGGATCCTTTCGGGACTTTCCAAGATAATTTGGCGATACTTCCGGCATCATTTCTAGATATCTTTCGGGATCCGTCCGGGATCCGGTCAGGGTTATTTTGGAATCTTTTCGGGACTATTCCGGGATCATATCTAGATGGCTTTCGGGATACATCGGCATCGTTTCTAGATGATTTTCGGGATCCGTCCGCGATCCCGTCGGGGTAATTTTGGGACTTTTTCGGAACTATTTCACTTTGGCACCCTTCCGGGATTATTTCTGGATGGTTTTCGGGATCCATGGGCATCATTTCTTGATGGTTTTCCGGATCCGTCCGGGATACCTTTGAGGGTAATTTCGGGACTTTTTCGGGATCATTTTGGGACCCCTCCCGATTCATTTCTGAATGGTTTTCGGTATCCGTCCGGGATCCTGTCTGGGTAATTTCGGGACTTTTTCTGGAATATTTCGGGATCATTTGCGGACCCTTCCGGCATCATTTCTGGATGGTTTTCGGTATACCGTCAGGGCTATATGGGGCCCTCCGGCATCATTTCTGGAAGGTTTTCGGGATCCGCCCGGGATCCCGTCGGGGTCATTTCGGGACTATTTGGGGATCATTTGGGAACCTTTCCGGTATCAAATCTGTATAATTTCCGGGCTCCGTCGTGATCCCGTCAGGGTCATTTCGTGGCTATTAGGGGATCATTTGAGGACTTTCCGGCATCATTTCTGGATAATTTTCGGGATCCGTCCGGGATCCCATCAGGGTCAACTCGGGATTATATCGGGATCATTTGGGGTACGTTCCAGCATCATTTCTGTATGGTTTTCGGGATCCGTCCGGGATCCCGTCGGGGTCATTTCGTTATTTTTTCGGGATCATTTGGGGTCCCTTCCGACATAAGCTTTGGATTGTTTTCGGGATCCGTCAGGAATCCCGTCGAGGCCATTTCGGGACTAATACGGGATCATTTGGGGAGCCTTTAGGCATCATTTCTGGATGGTTTTCGGGATCCGTAAGGGATCCAGTCACGGTCATTTCGGAACTTTTTCGGGATCATTTAAGGATGGTTTTGAGGATTCGTCCGGATCCCATCAGGGTCATTTTGGGACTATTATGGGATCATTTGGGGACCCTTTCGGCACCATTTCTGGATGGTTTTCGGGATCCCATCAGGGTAAACTCGGGACTATTTCGGGATCATTTGGGGTACGTTCCAGCATCATTTCTGTATTGTTTTCGGGATCCGTCCGGGATCCATTCGGGGTCATTTCGTTATTTTTTCGGGATCATTTGGGGTCCCTTCCGGCATAAGTTCTGGATTGTTTTCGGGATCCGACAGGAATCCCGTCGAGGTAATTTCGGGACTAACTCGGGATCATTTGGGGAGCCTTTCGGCATCATTTTTGGATGTTTTTCGGCAGGGTCATTTAGGGATCCGTTCGAGATCCCGTCATTTCAGCAATTCTTCGGGACTATTTCTGTATGGTTTTCGGGATCCGTCCGGGATCACGTCCGGTCATTTCGGGATTCTTCGGGGCTAATACGGAATCATTTTGGTACACTTTAGGGGTCATTTCGTGACTTTTTCTGTATTATTTAGTGATCATTTGGGGACCCTTCCGGCATCATTTCTTGATGGTCTGCCGGAGCCATCAGGGTCATTTTGGGACCATTTTCGGATCCTTCCGAGATCATTTCTGGATCCGTCCGGAATGCCATAGGAGTCATTTCGAGATTTTTTTGTTACTTTTTCAGGATATTTTTGGGACCCTTCCGGGATCATTTCTGGGTCCGTGCGGGATCCGATCGGGGTCATTTCCGGACTGTTTCGGGATCATTTCTGGACTGTCTCGGGATCATTTTGGGACCCTTCCGGAATCATTTCTGTATGGTTTTCGCAATCCGTCGTGGATCCCCTCGGGGTCATTTAGGAACTTTTTCTGGAGCATGTATAATTTAGGGACCCTACCTGGATATTATCTGGATGGTTTTTGAGATCCGTCCGGGAGCCCGTCAGGGTCATTTCGGATCTTTTTCGGACTATTTCGGGATCATTTTGGTACACTTCCGAGATCAAGATTTCAGGATTTTTTTGGAGGCTAATACAGAATCATTTGGGGACCCTTTAGGGGTCATTTCGTGACTTTTTCTGTATTATTTCGGGATCATTTGGGGACCCTTCCCGCATCATTTCTTGGTGGTTTGCCGGATCCATCAAGGTAATTTCGGGACCATTTTGGGCTCATATGGGGACCCTTCCGAGATCATTTCTGGATCCGTCGGGATGACGTAGGAGTCATTTTGGATGTTTTTTTGTTACTTTTTCGGGATAGTTTTGCGACCCTTCCGGGATCATTTCTGGATCCGTGCGGGATTCCATCGGGGTCAAATATACATGTAAATATATAGTTTATAATAAATAATAAGTTCTTATAACTAACAAATTAAAAACAATTAAATATCTGACTTTAAAATATTTATAAAAGCGTCCCTACACATCGAAAAATCAAGCTCAAAAGAAGATGAAATCTTAGTGAATTCGTTAAGGCGCGTGCAATTGGAGCATTCCTTCCATAATTGGTTCTAATATTGATACCATAAAACGCGCAAACATTACGAAGATCCCTCCTTGGAACATTAAAATTAATTTCCACAAGAAGGGCAGCGCAGTCTACATCTCCGTGGATAATGCCAAACAAGAAAGTCAAGGAGAGAATAGATCTCCTGGCTTCCAGGGATTTAAGATTCAAAAGAAGTAAACGAGCAGTATATGGAGGAAGAGGGTATGCAAACCTTAATGACCGTAAAGCATACTTAAGAAAAACATTTTGAACTCGCTCAAGCCTGTTGATTGAGAATTGTTTGAAAGGTCTCCAAATGATGATACCGTACTCAAGATGAGAACACACGAATGAGTAGTAGAGTACTTTTAAAGTATACGGGTCAGAAAAATCCGAACTATTACGCCGAATGAAGCCTAGCATAGCATTGGCCTTGGCAGTGATGAAATCAATATGGTTCACGAACATAAATTTTGTATCAAAGACATCACCAAGATCTTTGATTTTATCAACAGTCTGCAACGTACTGTTAGCGATACTATACGAACTGTTGAGATTTGAACGAGATTTTGAGTAGGTTACGTGGAAGCATTTATTTATATTTAATGAAAGATGAGATCTAATGCACCAGGAGTAAAGTTTATCAATATCAACTTGAAGATGAATCATATCGTTTGCGGAATTTACAACAGAGTAAACTTTGAGATCATCGGCGTACAACAGAAATATAGCGTAAGAGAAGCATGAGCTAATGTCATTGATGAATAAGACCAAAAAGTAATGGTCCTAAAATACTACCCTGCGGAACGCCCGATGTCGCCAAAAAGGGATCTGATGATACCCCATCAATAGAGATGGCACACCATCTGTTACTTAGATATGATTTTAGCCATTGCAAAAAGGGTGAGTGAAAGCCAAGGCAGTACAGTTTGTGAGTTAGAATATCATGCGATACCTTATCAAAAGCTTTGGAAAAGTCGGTGTAAATACAGTCGACCTGAAGGCCAGATGAAAAGGCAGAGATACAATATTCACTGAACTCCACAAGATTGGAAATGGTAGAGCGCCCAGAAACAAACCCATGCTGTTTCGGAAAGATCAAGTGCTTCACTCAAAAATAAATCTTTTCCTTGACACTGCACTCAAATAGCTTAAAAACGACGGAAAGCTTTGAAATTGGCCTGTAATTGCAGACATCAGTCTTACTGCCAGATTTATAAATAGGAGTTATTTACATATTTTACATATTTACATATTTATTTATTTATTTATTTATTTACCAACGTAGTACAGAGTAAGGCCAGATATAGTCTTTTAGAAGTACTTCAACTAGGTTATTAAACATAAAACAGTGTAAATATGTATATTCTAACTTAAATCTAAATAACAAATTTAGAATACATCTAACCTTAACGAAAGAAAAGATAGTCAAGATCAAAGTGGGAAAAGGGGAAAGAAAAGAGAAGCAGGTATCTTAAACACCCTTACAATGTTTTTGCATTGTTTTCATACAGCTTTGAAGTACTTGAGTATTACATCCTTGTAGTTGAATCTATTTAGTCCAGCCTTCACATTATCTGGGATTGAATTCCATAATTTAACCGCGCTAATGAAAAATAGTCGAGATGAAGTTAAGTTATCGAGGCGATTTTCCAAGCATCAATAAACTCACCAAAGCTAAGTGACAAATTGAACATGATCTCTTACGAGAAAACTAGGGAAGTGCATCCTTTTAGCAAGACAGCCGAGAGACCATCAGTGTCAGCTTAAGTAGAGTTGTTCAGTTGCGAGATACCACTGAATATACCTTCAAATGGTATTGACATTGAACCAAAATTTAGGGACGAAGAAATTTCAGACGAAAAGTCACAAGTAAGGAAGGCTAAGTTCGGGTGTGAACATTACATACTCAGTTGAGAGCTGTGGAGACAAAGTAAGGGAAAATCACCATGTTGTAAAAAGAACCTAGGGTAACCCTGGAATGTGTTTGTATTACATGTGTATCAAATGGAAGGTATTAAAGAGTATTTTAAGAGGAAGTGGGCCATAGTTCTATAGATGGACGCCATTTAGGGATATCGCCATAAAGGTGGACCAGGCCTGACTCTAGAATTTGTTTGTACGATATGGGTATCAAACGAAATGTGTAAATATAATTTTAAAAGAGAGAGGGCCTAAGTTCTATAGGTGGACGCCTTTTCGAGATATCGCCATAAAGGTGGACCAGGGGTGACTCTAGAATTTATTTTGTACGATATGGGTATCAAATGAAAGGTATTAATGTGTATTTTATAAGGGCGTGGGCCTAAGTTCTATAGATGGACGCCTTTTCGAGATATCGCCATAAAGATGGAACAGGGGTGACTAAAGAATTTGTTTGTACGATATGAGTATCAAATGAAAGGTGTTAATGAGTATTTTAAGAGGGCGTGGGCCTTAGTTCTATATGTGGACGCCTTTTCGAGATATCGCCATAAAGGTGGCCCAGGGGTGACTCTAGAATTTGTTTGTACTATATGGGTATCAAATGAAAGGTGTTAATGAGTATTTTAAAAGGGAGTGGGCCTTAGTTCTATAGGTGGACGTATTTTCGGAATATCGTTATAAAAGTGGACCAAGGTTGACTCTAGAATGCGTTTGTACAATATGGGTATCAAACGAAAGGTGTTAATAAGTGTTTTAAAAGGGAGTGGGCCTTAGTTCTATGGGTGGACGCGTTTTCGGGATATCGCCATAAACGTGGACCAGGGGTGACTCTAGAATGCGTTTGTACAATATTGCTATCAAATGAAATGCGTTAATGAGTATTTTAAAGGGCATGGGCCTTAGTTCTATAGGTGGACGCCTTTTCGAGATATCGCCATAAAGGTGGACCAGGGGTGACTCTAGAATTTGTTTGTACGATATGGGTATCAAATGAAAGGTGTTAATGAGTATTTTAAAAGGGCGTGGGCTTTAGTTCTATAGGTGGACGCCTTTTCAAGATATCGCCATAAAGGTGGACCAGGGGTGACTCTAGAATTTGTTTGTACGATATGGGTATCAAATGAAAGGTGTTAATGAGTATTTCAAAAGGGAGTGGGCCTTAGTTCTATAGTTGGATGCCTTTTCGAGATATCGCCATAAAGGTGGACCAGGGGTGACTCTAGAATTTTTTTGTTCGATATGGGTATGAAATGAAAGGTGTTAATGAGTATTTTAAAAAGGAGTGGACCTTAGTTCTATATGTGGACGCCTTTTCGGGATATCGCCATAAACGTGGACCAGGGGTGACTCTAGAATGTGTTTGTACGATATGGGTATGAAATTAAAGGTATTAATGGGGGTTTTAAAATGGAGTGGCCCTTAGATGTATATGTGAAGGCGTTTTCGAGATATTGACCAAAATGTGGACCATGGTGATCCAGATCATCATCTGTCGGGTACCGCTAATTTATTTATATATGTAATACCACGAACAGTATTCCTTCCAAGATTCCAAGGGATTTTGATTTCGCCCTGCAAAACTTTTTCATTTTCTTCTACTTAATATGGTAGGCGTCACACCCATTTTACCAAGTTTTTTTCTAAAGTTATATTTTGCGTCAATAGACCAATACAATTACCATGTTTCATCCCTTTTTTCATATTTGGTATATAATTATGGCATTTTTTTCATTTTTCGTAATTTTCGATATCGAAAAAGTGGGCGTGGTCATAGTCGGATTTCGGCCATTCTTTACACCAATACAAAGTGAGTTCAGATAAGTACGTGAACTGATTTTAGGAAAGATATATCGATTTTTGCTCAAGTTATCGTGTTAACGGCCGAGCGGAAGGACAGACGGTCGACTGTGTATAAAAACTGGGCGTGGCTTCAACCGATTTCGCCCTTTTTCACAGAAAACAGTTATCGTCCTAGAATCTAAGCCTCTACCAAATTTCACAAGGATTGGTAAATTTTTGTTCGACGTATGGCATTAAAAGTATCCTAGACAAATTAAATGAAAAAGGGCGGAGCCACGCCCATTTTGAAATTTTCTTTTATTTTTGTATTTTGTTGCAACATATCATTACTGGAGTTGAATATTGACATAATTTACTTATATACTGTAAAGATATTAACTTTTCTTTTAAAATCTGAATTAAAAAAAAAAAAGTGGGCGTGGTCGTTCTCCGATTTTGCTAATTTTTATTAAACAGACATATAGTAATAAGAGTAACGTTCATGCAAAATTTCATCATGATATCTTCAACGACTGCCAAATTACAGCTTGCAAAACTTCTAAATTACCTTCTTTTAAAAGTGGGCGCTGCCACGCCCATTGTCCAAAATTTTACTAGTTTTCTATTCTGCGTCATAAGTTCAACTCACCTACCAAGTTTCATCGCTTAATCCGTATTTGTTAATGAATTATCGCACTTTGTCGATTAACGGACAGACGGACCGACGGACGGACGGACGGACGGACATGGCTCAATCGAATTTTTTTTCGATACTGATGATTTTGATATATGGAAGTCTATATCTATCTCGATTCCTTTATACCTGTACAACCAACCGTTATCCAATCAAAGTTAATATACTCTGTGAGCTCTGCTCAACTGAGTATAAAAAATTCAGCAAACGCGTTAGCCACATCGTGGGGAGTGTTAGCAGGTCTGTCATTGTAGAAGACGGTGGCAGGCACCGGGGAGCAAGATCTCTTCGACTCTAACGTAATTCCAGAATGCTTTCTACTATTCTACATACAAAAAGGAGCGCTAGCTGCCAGGGCTTTCGGCTCGGGGTTAGAATTTATATTCGTATCAAAGCTTGTAATGTAGTTTCTGTAAAGAAACTTCTCTAGACAGTTGAACTCCTTCATATAATGTTTATATTTGATAAAAAATAACGGGTTTTTGGTTTTTTTAAACTTTTTGAAGAACTTGTTTCTTAAATTCTTAAATTTTTTAACCTTGTTGTATACCATGGTAACCTATATGGTTTCCTTTTCACAACTGGTACATGCCTAGTACACAGATCAAAGAGAGTCGACTTAAATGTTTCAAAGCATTGACGAACATCAGAGATGGAAAGAAAATTGGCCCAGTCTATTTCCGCTAGATCCTGATAAGTCTAGAATCGTGTCGTTGTCATTTCGGGTTTTTTTTTTTTGGACTATTCCGGGAAGACCGTTCCGGGGCATTTCTGGATGGTTTTCGGGATCCATCCGCGATAGCGTCGGGGTCATTTCGTGGCCTTTTCTGAATAATTTCGGGTTCAAGTGGGGATAGGATCCCAGGTTGTCAGCTCATTTAGTTCTTTTTTTTTCTCAATTACAAAAATAAAATGCATTAGACAGAAACAAAATTTTAAACAGATAACTTGATAAGCAGGCTAACGTTAATAGCCCATATATTTCATTTTCTCCTTGCGAACGGGGCCGCGGGTAAAGGCTAGTATATTATAAATGGGAAAGTTTGAATGTTTGGATGTTTGTGTGTCCAGACGTTTGTTTTTGTGACTCAATCACGCAAGAACGGCCACACGGATTTTGATGAAATTTGGGACAGAGACAATAGTCTACTGGCGAAATTTTTTTCAAGCATCAAAAGGGGAGCGGGGGTCCCACGACCCCTTCGAATAATTAATTTTTAACAATTTTTGCACATTATAACTTTACGTATACTGACCTTCACCAATATTACAAATATTACAAACTAAATGGGTCAAATAAGTCCAGGGCTTACAAAGTGAGCAGTGACAGCCTCCGCCCCCCCCCTCTCCCCCTCTGGGGCAAAATCTATAAATTGTTATAACTCAATGTAAATATTTTCTTAATCAATAATTTTTATTATCTGGTTCATACAGATCGAGATCTAAATAATTTTGGAAAAACGATCGGTGGTGCTCTCCGTCTCCTCCCGCCTTCCTCCCTCCTTCAATTGTTTTTATTAACATGCTTTTATTAGCTTTATCTGTATGTTTGTTTATAACTCTTCATTCGATTCAACGCGCCTGCTGCCTTATTAACATGCTTTTATTATTAGCTTCATCTTATTTGTTCTCCAGTCCGTGTCATATCGAGATCCTTCTGGGATCATTTCTGGATATTTTTCGGAATCCCGTCGGGGTAATTTTGGGACTTTTTCGGGACTATTTCCGGATCATTTTCGGACTCGTCCGGGGTTATTACTGTATAGTTTTCGGGATCCGTACGGGATCCAGTCGGGGTTATTTTGGAACTTTTTCGAGACTATTCCGGGATCATTTTATTTATTTATTTATTTATTTGTTTAAGTCTATGAATTTTAATCCTTACAGACTATGATACAAGGAAAATTTAAAAAATACTTATGCCTAAAAGTAATCGGTTTACTTAGAGAGCAGACTTCAAAATATTCATAAATTCAGCTCTTTGTATAGAAAAATCAAGAGCAACGGAATTACTTATTGAGTTAAGCTCCCGAATAGCACGCGTAATGGGAGCATTACCAGCGTAATTCGTTTAATTTCGGGACTATTTCGGGATAATTTGGGGACCCTTCCGGCATCATTTCTGGATGGGTTTCGAGGTCCCTCTGGCATCCCGTCGGGGTAATTTCGGGAATTTTTCTTGACTGTATCAGGGTACTTTCGGGACTTTTACGGGATAATTTCTAGACGGTTTTCTGGATCCTTCCGGCATCCCGTCGGGATTACTTCGGGACCTTTTCCGGACTATTTCGGAATAATTTTGGGACCCTTCCGGGATAATTTCTGAATGATTTTCGGGATACGTTCAGGATCCCGTTGAAGTTATTTCGGGATTTTTTCGAACTATTCCGGAATCATTTGGGGATCCTTCCGGTATCAATTCTGGATGATTTTCGGGATCCCATCAGGGTCATTTCGGGACTATTTTGGGATAATTTGGGGATCCTTTCGGGACTTTCCAAGATAATTTGGGGATACTTCCGGCATCATTTCTAGATAGTTTTCGGGATCCGTCCGGGATCCAGTCAGGGTTATTTTGGTATCTTTTCGGAACTATTCCGGGATCATTTCTAGATGGCTTTCGGGATCCATTGGCATCATTTTTGGATGATTTTCGGGATCCGTCCGCGATCCCGTCAGGGTCATTTCGGGACTTTTTCGGAACTATTTCGGGATCACTTTGGCACCCTTCCGGGATCATTTCTGGATGATTTTCGGGATCCATCGGCACCATTTCTTGATGGTTTTCAGGATCCGTACGGGATACCTTTCAGGGTAATTTCGGGACTTTTTCGGGATCATTTGGGGACCCCTCCGGATTCATTTCTGAATGGTTTTCGGGATCCGTCCGGGATCTTGTCTGGGTAATTTCGGGACATTTTCTGGAATATTTCGGGATCATTTGCGGACCCTTCCGGGCTCATTTCTGGATGGTTTTCGGTATCCCGTCAGGGCTATATGGGGTCCCTCCGGCATCATTTCTGGATGGTTTTCGGGATCCGCCGGGATCCCGTCGAGGTCATTTCGGGACTATTTGGGGATCATTTGGGAACCTTTCCGGCATCAAATCTGGATAATTTCCGATATCCGTCGTGATCCCGTCAGGGTCATTTTGTGGCTATTAGGGGATCATTTGAGGACCTTTCCGGCATCATTTCTGGATAGTCTTCGGGATCCCATCAGGGTCAACTCGGGATTATATCGGGATCATTTGGGGTACGTTCCAGCATCATTTCTGTATGTTTTTCGGGATCCGTCCGGGATCCCGTCGGGTTCATTTCGTTATTTTTTCGGGATCATTTGGGGTCCCTTCCGGCATAAGTTTTGGATTGTTTTCGGGATCCGTCAGGAATCCGGTCGAGGCCATTTCGCGACTAACACGGGATCATTTGGGGAGCCTTTCGGCATCATTTCTGGATGATTTTCGGGATCCATAAGTGAACCAGTCACGGTCATTTCGGGACTTTTTCGGGATCATTTAAGGATGGTTTTGAGGATTCGTCCGGATCTCATCAGGGTCATTTTGGGACTATTATGGGATCATTTGGGGACCCTCTCGGCACCATTTCTGGATGGTTTGCGGGATCCGTCCGGGATCCCATCAGGGTCAACTCGGGACTATTTCGGGATCATTTGGGGTACGTTCCAGCATCATTTCTGTATGGTTTTCGGGATCCGTCCGGGATACCGTCGGGTTCATTTCGTTATTCTTTCGGGATCATTTGGGGTCCCTTCCGGCATAAGTTCTGGATTGTTTTCGGGATCCGTCAGGACTCCCGTCGAGGTCATTTCGGGACTAACACGGGATCATTTGGGGAGCCTTTCGGCATCATTTCTGGATGGTTTTCGGCAGGATCATTTAGGGATCCGTTCGAGATCCCGTCATTTCAGCAATTCTTCGGGACTATTTCTGTATGGTTTTCGGGATCCGTCAGGGATCACATCGGGGTCATTTCGGGATTTTTGGGGGCTAATACGGAATCATTTTGGGACCCTTTAGGGGTCATTTCGTGACTTTTTCTGTATTATTTAGGGATAATTTGGGGACCCTTCCGGCATTTCTTGATGGTCTGCCGGAGCCATCAGGGTCATTTTGGGACCATTTTGGGATCCTTCCGAGATCATTTCTGGATCCGTCCGGGATGCCGTAGGAGTAATTTCGAGATTTTTTTGTTCCTTTTTCAGGATAGTTTTGGGACCCTTCCGGGATCATTTCTGGGTCCGTGCGGGATCCGATCGGGGTCATTTCCGGACAGTTTCGGGATCATTTCCGAACTGTCTCGGGATCATTATGGGACCCTTCCGGAATCATTTCTGTATGGTTTTTGGGGGTCATTTCGTGACTTTTTCTGTATTATTTCGGGATCATTTGGGGACCCTTCCCGCATCATTTCTTGGTGGTTTGCCGGATCCATCAGAGTAATTTCGAGACCATTTTGGGCTCATATGGGGACCCTTCCGAGATCATTCCTGGATTCGCCGGGATGACGTAGGAGTAATTTTGGATGTTTTTTTGTTACTTTTTCGGGATAGTTTTGGGACCCTTCCGGGATCATTTCTGGATCCGTTCGGGATTCCACCGGGGTCAAATATACATGTAAATATATAGTTTACGATAAATAATAAGTTCTTATAACTAACAAATTAAAAACAATTAAATAGCTGACTTTAAAATATTTATAAAAGCGTCCCTACATATCGAAAAATCAAGCTCAAAAGAAAATGAAATCTTAGTGAATTCGTTCAGGCGCGTGCAATTGGAGCATTCCTTCCATAATTGGTTCTAATATTGATACCATAAAACGGGCAAACATTACGAAGATCCCTCCTTGGAGCATTAAAATTAATTTCCACAAGAAGGGCAGCGCAGTCTATATCTCCGTGGATAATGCCAAACAAGAAAGTCAAGGAGAGAATAGATCTCCTGGCTTCCAGGGATTTAAGATTCGAAAGAAGTAAACGAGCAGTATATGGAGGAAGAGGGTATGTAAACCTTAATGACCGTAAATCATACTTAAGAAAAACTTTTTGAACTCGCTCAAGCCTGTTGATTGAGAACTGTTTGAAAGGTCTCCAAATGATGGTAGCATACTCAAGATGAGAACGCACGATTGAGGAGTAGAGTACTTTTAAAGTATACGGGTCAGAAAACTCCGAACTATTACGCCGAATGAAGCCTAGCATAGCATAGGCCTTGGCAATTATGAAATCAATATGGTTCACGAACATAAATTTTGTATCAAAGACAACTCCAAGATCTTTGATTTTATCAACAGTCTGTTACGTACTGTTAGCGATACTATACGAACTGTTGAGATTTGAACGAGATTTTGAGTAGGTTACGTAGAAGCATTTATTTATATTTAATGAAAGATGAGATCTAATGCACCAGGAGTAAAGTTTATCGATATCAACTTGAAGATGAATCATATTGTTTGCGGAATTTACAACAGAGTAAACTTTGAGATCATCGGCGTACAACAGAAATCTAGCGTAAGAGAAGCTAATGTTATTGATAAATAAGACCAAAAAGTAATTGTCCTAAAATACTGCCGTGCGGAACGCCCGATGTCGCCAAAAAGGGATCTGACGATACCCCATCAATAGAGACGGCACACCATCTGTTACTTAGATATGATTTTAGCCATTGCAAAAAGGTTGAGTTAAAGCCAAGGCAGTACAGTTTGTGAATTAGAATATCATCCGATGCCTTATCAAAAGCTTTGGAAAAGTCAGTGTTAATACAGTCGATCTGAAGGCCAGATGAAAAGGCAGAGATACAATATTCACTGAACTCCACAAGATTGGAAACGGTAGAGCGCCCAGAAACAAACCCAATCTGTTTCGGACAGATCAAGTGCTTCACTGAAAAATAAATATTTTCCTTGACAATGCACTCAAATAGCTTAGAAACGGTGGAAAGCTTTGAAATTGGCCTGTAATTGCAGACATCAGTCTTACTGCCAGATTTATAAATAGGAGTTATCGAGGCGATTTTTCAAGCATCATTAAACTCACCAAAGCTAAGTGACAAATTGAACATGATCTCTAACGGGACAACTAGGGAGTGCATCCTTTTAGCAAGACAGCCGAGAGACCATCGGTGTCAGCTTTAGTAGAGTTGCTCAGTTTCGAGATACCACTGAATATATCTTCAAATGGTATTGATATTGAACCAAAATTTAGGAACGAAGAAATTTCAGACGAAAAGTCAGACCAGGGAATAGTATCATGATTAGCAAAATTAGAACTAAAAAATTCAGCAAACGCGTTAGCCACATCGTGGGGAGTGTTAGCAGGTCTGTCATTGTAGAAGGCGGTGGCAGGCACCGGGGAGCAAGATCTCTTCGACTCTAACGTAATTCCAGAATGCTTTCGGGTTAGAATTTATATTCGTCTCAAAGCTTGTAATGTAGTTTCTGTAAAGAAACTTCTCTATACAGTTGAACTCCTTCATATAATGTTTATATTTGGTAAAAAATAACGGGTTTTTGGTTTTTTTAAACTTTTTGAAGAACTTGTTTCTTAAATTCTTCAAATTTTTTAACCTTGTTGTATACCATGGTAACCTATATGGTTTCCTTTTCACAACTGGTACATGCATCGTACACAGATCAAAGAGAGTCGACTTAAATATTTCAAAGCAATGACCAACATCAGAGATGGAAAGCAACTTGGCCCAGTCTATTTAGTTCTTTTTTTTTTTTACTCAATTACAAAAATAAAATGCATTAGACAGAAACAAAATTTTAAACAGATAACTTGATAAGCAGGCTAACGTTAATAGCCCATATATTTCATTTTCTCCTTGCGGACGGGGCCGCGGGTAAAGGCTAGTATATTATAAATGGGAAAGTTTGAATGTTTGGATGTTTGTGTGTCCAGACGTTTGTTTTTGTGACTCAATCACGCAAGAACGGCCACACGGATTTTGATGAAATTTGGGCAGAGACAATAGTCTACTGGCGAAGTTTTTTTCAAGCATGAAAAGAGGAGCGAGGGTCCCACGAGCCCTTCGAATAATTAATTTTTAACAATTTTTTGCACATTATAACTTTACGTATACTGACCTTCACCAATATTACAAATATTACAAACTAAATGGGTCAAATAAGTCCAGGGCTTACAAAGTGAGCAGTGACACCCTCCGTCCCTCCCCCCTCTCCCCCTCTGGGGCAAAATCTATAAATTGTTATAACTCAATGTAAATTTTCTCATAATCAATCATTTTTGGTATCTGGTTCATACAGATCGGGATCGAAATAATTTTGGAAAAACGATCAGTGGTGCTCTCCGTCTCCTCCCGCCTTCCTCCCTCCTTCAATTGTTTTTATTAGCATGCTTTTATTAGCTTTATCTGTATGTTTGTTTATAACTCTTCATTCGATTCAACGCGCCTGCTGCCTTATTAACATGCTTTTATAATTAGCTTCACCTTATTTGTTATCCAGGCCGGGTCATGTCGAGATCCTTCTGGGATCATTTCTGGATGGTTTTCGCGATCCCGTCGGGGTCATTTCGGGACTTTTTCGGGACTATTTCTGGATCATTTTCGGACTCTTCCGGGGTCATTACTGTATAGTTTTCGGGATCCGTACGGGATCCAATCGGGGTTATTTTGGAACTTTTTCGAGACTTTTCCGGGATCATTTCCGGATAATATGGGGACCCTTCCGGCATCATTTTTGGATGGGTTTCGGGGTCCGTCTGGCATCCCGTCGGGGTAATTTCGGGAATTTTTCTAGACTATATCAGGGTACTTTCGGGACTTTACGGGACCATTTCTAGATGGTTTTCTGGATCCTTCCGGCATCCCGTCGGGATTACTTCGGGACCTTTTCCGGACTATTTCGGAATAATTCTGGGACCCTTCCGGGATAATTTCTGAATGATTTTCGGGATACGTTCGGGATACCGTTGAAGTTATTTCGGAATTTTTTCGAACTATTCCGAGATCATTTGGGGATCCTTCCGGTATCAATATTGATGATTTTCGGGATCCCATCAGGGTCATTTCGGGACTATTTCGGGATCATTTGGATCCCCTTTCGGGGCTTTCCAAGATAATTTGGGGATACTTCCGGCATCATTTCTAGATAGTTTTCGGGATCTGTCCGGGATCCGGTCAGGGTTATTTTGGAATCTTTTCGGGACTATTTCGGGATCATATCTCGATGGCTTTCGGGATCCATCGGCATCGTTTCTAGATGATTTTCCGGGTCCGTCCGCGATTCTGTCGGGGTCATTTCGGGACTTTTTCGGAACTATTTCGGGATCACTTTGGCACCCTTCCGGGATTATTTCTGGATGGTTTTCGGGATCCATCGGCATCATTTCTTGATGGTTTTCCGGATCCGTCCGGGATACCTTGCAGGGTAATTTCGGGACTTTCTCGGGATCATTTGGGGACCCTTCCGGCATCATTTCTGGATAGTTTTCGGGATCATTTGCGGACCCTTCCGGCATCATTTCTGGATGGTTTTCGGTATACCGTCAGGGCTATATGGGGTCCCTCCGGCATCATTTCTGGATGGTTTTCGGGATCCGCCCGTGATCCCGTCGGGGTCATTTCGTTATTTTTTCGGGATCATTTGGGGTCCCTTCCGGCATAAGTTTTGGATTGTTTTCGGGATCCGTCAGGAATCCCGTCGAGGCCATTTCGGGGCTAATACGGGATCATTTGGGGAGCCTTTTGGCACCATTTCTGGATGGTTTTCGGGATCCGTAAGGGATCCAGTCACAGTCATTTCGGGACTTTTTCGGGATCATTTAAGGATGGTTTTGAGGATTCGTCCGGATCCCATCAGGGTCATTTTGGGACTATTATGGGATCCTTTGGGGACCCTTTCGGCACCATTTCTGGTTGGTTTTCGGGAATCCCATCAGGGTCAACTCGGGACTATTCATTTGGGGTACGTTCCAGCATCATTTCTGTATGGTTTTCGGGATCCGTCCGGTATCCCGTCGGGGTCATTTCGGGACTAATACGGGATCATTTGGGGAGCCTTTCGGCATCATTTCTGCATGGTTTTCGGGATCCGTAAGGGATCCAGTCACGGTCATTTCGGAACTTTTTCGGGATCATTTAAGGATGGTTTTGAGGATTCGTCCGGATCCCATCAGGGTCATTTTGGGACTATTATGGGATCATTTGGGGACCCTTTCGGCACCATTTCTGGATGGTTTTCGGGATCCCATCAGGGTAAACTCGGGACTATTTCGGGATCATTTGGGGTACGTTCCAGCATCATTTCGTTATTTTTTCGGGATCATTTGGGGTCCCTTCCGGCATAAGTTCTGGATTGTTTTCGGGATCCGTCAGGAATCCCGTCGAGGTAATTTCGGGACTGACTCGGGATCATTTGGGGAGCCTTTCGGCATCATTTTTGGATGTTTTTCGGCAGTGTCATTTAGGGATCCGTTCGAGATCCCGTCATTTCAGCAATTCTTCGGGACTATTTCTGTATGGTTTTCGGGATCCGTCCGGGATCACGCCCGGTCATTTCGGGATTTTTCGGGGCTAATACGGAATCATTTTGGTACCCTTTAGGGGTAATTTCGAGACTTTTTCTGTATTATTTAGTGATCATTTGGGGACCCTTCCGGCATCATTTCTTGATGGTCTGCCGGAGCCATCAGGGTCATTTTGGGACCATTTTGGGATACTTCCGAGATCATTTCTGGATCCGTCCGGGATGCCATAGGAGTCATTTCGAGATTTTTTTGTTACTTTTTCAGGATAGTTTTGGGACCCTTCCGGGATCATATCTGGGTCCGTGCGGGATCTGATCGGGGTCATTTCCGGACTGTATCGGGGTCATTTTGGGACCCTTCCGGAATCATTTCTGTATGGTTTTCGCAATCCGTCGTGGATCCCCTCGGGGTCATTTAGGAACTACCTACCTGGATATTATCTGGATGGTTTTTGAGATCCGTCCGGGAGCCCGTCAGGGTCATTTCGGAACTTTTTCGGACTATTTTGGGATCATTTTGGTACACGGGATCAAGATTTCAGGATTTTTTTGGAGGCTAATACAGAATCATTTGGGGACCCTTCAGGGGTCATTTCGTGACTTTTTCTGTATTATTTCGGGATCATTTGGGGACCTTCCCGCATCATTTCTTGGTGGTTTGCGGGATCCATCAGGATAATTTCGGGACCATTTTCTGCTCATTTGAGGACCCTTCCGAGATCATTTCTGGATCCGCCGGGATGACGTAGGAGTCATTTTGGATGTTTTTTATTACTTTTCGGGATAGTTTTGGGACCCTTCCGGAATCATTTCTGGATCCGTGCGGGATTCCATCGCGGTCAAATATACATGTAAATATATAGTTTACGATAAATAATAATTTCTTATAACTAACAAATTAAAAACAATTAAATAGCTGACTTTAAAATATTTATAAAAGCGTCCCTACACATCGAAAAATCAAGCTCAAAAGAAGATGAAATCTTAGTGAATTCGTTCAGGCGTGTGCAATTGGAGCATTCCTTCCATTATTGGTTTTAATATTGATACCATAAAACGGGCAAACATTACGAAGATCCATCCTTGGAACATTAAAATTAATTTCCACAAGAAGGGCAGCGCAGTCTACATCTCCGTGGATAATGCCAAACAAGAAAGTCAAGGAGAGAATAGATCTTCTGGCTTCCAGGGATTTAAGATTCAAAAGAAGTAAACGAGCAGTATATGGAGGAAGAGGGTATGTAACTCTTAATGACCGTAAAGCATACTTAAGAAAAACTTTTTGAATTCGCTCAAGCCTGTTGATTGAGAATTTTTTGAAGGGTCTCCAAATGATGGTACCGTACTCAAGATGAGAACGCACGAATGAGTAGTAGAGTACTTTTAAAGTATACGGGTCAGAAAACTCCGAACTATTACGCCAAATGAAGCCTAGCATAGCATAGGCCTTGGCAATGATGAAATCAATATGGTTCACGAACATAAATTTTGTATCAAAGACAACTCCAAGATCTTTGATTTTATCAACAGTCTGCAACGTCCTGTTAGCGATACAATACGAACTGTTGAGATTCGAACGAAATTTTTAGTAGGTTACGTGGAAGCATTTATTTATATTTAATGAAATATGAGATCTAATACACCAGCAGTAAAGTTTATCAATATCAACTTGAAAATGAATCATATCGTTTGCGGAATTTACAACAGAGTAAACTTTGAGATCATCGGCGTACAACAGAAATCTAGCGTAAGAGAAGCATGAGCTAATGTCATTGATGAATAAGACCAAAAAGTAATGGTCCTAAAATACTGCCCTGCGGAACGCCCGATGTCGCCAAAAAAGGATCTGATGATACCCTATCAATAAAGACGGCACACCGTCTGTTACTTAGATATGATTTTAGCCATTGCAAAAAGGTTGAGTGAAAGCCAAGGCAGTACAGTTTGTGAATTAGAATATCATGCGATACCTTATCAAAAGCTTTGTAAAAGTCGGTGTAAATACAGTCGACCTGAAGACCAGATGAAAAGGCAGAGATACAATATTCACTGAACTCCACAAGATTGGAAACGGTAGAGCGCCCAGAAACAAACCCATGCTGTTTCGGACAGATCAAGTGATTTACTGAAAAATAAATCTTTTCATTGACAATGCACTCAAATAGTTTAAAAACGGTGGAAAGCTTTGAAATTGGCATGTAAATGCAGACATCAGTCTTACTGCCAGATTTATAAATAGGAGTTATCGAGGCGATTTTCCAAGCATCATTAAACTCACCAAAGCTAAGTGACAAATTGAACATGATCTCTAACGGGACAACTAGGGAGTGCATCCTTTTAGCAAGACAGCCGAGAGACCATCAGTGTCAGCTTTAGTAGAGTTGCTCAGTTTCGAGATACCACTGAATATATCTGCAAATGGTATTGACATTAAACCAAAATTTAGGGACGAAGAAATTTCAGACGAGGGAACAGCATCATGATTAGCAAAATTAGAATTAACAAATTCAGCAAACGCGTTAGCCACATCGTGGGGAGTGTTAGCAGGTCTGTCATTGTAGAAGACGGTGGCAGGCACCGGGAAGCAAGATCTCTTCGACTCTAGCGTAATTCCAGAATGCTTTCGGCTTAGAATTTATATTCGTCTCAAAGCTTGTAATACAGTTTCTGTAAAGAAACTTCTCTAGACAGTTGAAGTCCTTCATATAATGTTTACATTTGGTAAAAAATAACGGGTTGTTGGTTTTCTAAACTTTTTGAAGAACTTGTTTCTTAAATTATTCAAATTTTTTAACCTTGTTGTATACCATGGTAACCTATATGGTTTCCTTTTCACAACTGGTACATGATTCGTACACAGATCAAAGAGAGTCGATTTAAATATTTCAAAGCAATGACCAACATCAGAGATGGAAAGCAAATTGGCGGAGTCTATTTCCGCTAGATCCTGATCGAGTCTAGAAAAATCACACTTCATAAAGTTAAATGAAAAATCATCAATTAAAGAGCGAGCTCCAAACTCATAAAATTCGTGTTTAAGAATTGAAGCAGAATGGTGCATATCCGTCGGAGCGAATGGTGCATGGCAGTCAGAAAGATTAAAATGTATGTCATTACTATAAAAATTAGATCTAATATTCTATCGAGCATTGATTTGATGCAAATTTTGACTTAAAATATTATCTATAAGGTATGACTCAAAAGACTTAGTAATATTATTAGGTAATAGGCCTGACGCAGACCAAGAAATATCACAAAGGTTAAAATCCCCTAAAAGACATAAGTGATTATCTCCCAATTTATTAAGAAATAGGGACGATATATTGTTAACATGAGCTTTATAAACTTCTTCCAAGCTGTTCGGCGGTATGTATGATGCAACCAGATATAGAGCTCCAGACTGTGGAGAGCCACGGACATTGACGCAGATCTGGTCAAGGAAGGTATCAGAATTATCCAACATAATAAGGGAGGCATTATACTTGCGTTGAACAGCGATTAGTACGCCACCGCCTCTTGAACGCACAGTTTTAATACAATCCCTGTCCTTACGAAATATGACGAATAGCTTGGGATCGAAGGACTCAGCGTCGAAGAAATCCGAAGTAAGCCAGGTTTCAACCAGGGTTCAGAGAATGTTTGAAATATAATTTTTTCACAAATTATTCTTTATAGCAAACACTTGCTTCGAATTTTTTTGTTCTTATCATTACCAAATATTTGAAATTTATTGAAATACTTATACAGCTGGAGTACAGGTTCAACTACTATCACAAATAAAGATTTAAAAAATTTGAATTTTTTGAGTAAGCACAGGAATTTGTTCTGAAATGTTTGACATTTTTTTATTTATCTTTTCATTTGTAATACGAGTTAATTGAAAAATAAACATTTGTTTTCATTCTCCAAAGAGTTTCCTTCATAGATCATACATACAAATTTTTTACACGGTGTTTTGTGTGAACTAGTGTTTGGAATGGGCAGAGTTTCACATATTGACAAAACAAAACAAGTAAGGAAGGCTAAGTTCGGGTGTAACCGAACATTACATACTCAGTTGAGAGCTATGGAGACAAAATAAGGGAAAATCACCATGAAGGAAAATGAACCTAGGGTAACCCTGGAATGTTTTTGTATGACATATATGTATATGTGGACGTCGAGATATCGCCATAAATGTGGGCCAGGGGTGACTCTAGAATTTGTTTGTACGATACGGGTATCAAATGAAAGGTGTTAATGAGTATTTTAAAATGGAGTGGGCCATAGTTCTATAGGTGGTCGCCTTTTCGAGATATCGCCATAAAGGTGGACCAGGGGTGACTCTAGAATTTGTTTGTACGATATGGGTATCAAATGAAAGGTGTTAATAAGTATTTTAAAAGGGAGTGGCATTTAGTTCTATAGGTGGACGCCTTTTCGAGATATTGTTTTAAAGGTGGACCAGGGTTAACCCTAGAATGCGTTTGTACAATATGGGTATCAAACGAAAGGTGATAATAAGTATTTTAGAAGGGAGTGGGCCTGAGTTCTATAGGTCCATAAAGGTGGACCAGGGGTGACTCTATAAAGTGTTTGTACGTTATGGGTATCAAATTAAAGGTATTAATGAGGGTTTTAAAAGGGAGTTGTGGTAGTTATATATGTGAAGGCGTTTTCGAGATATCGACCAAAATGTGGACCAAGGTGATCCAGAACATCATCTGTCGGGTACCGCATTTATTTATGGGGTATTCCATCCCATTTCGGCCAATTTTGAACCCGACCCCTTTAGAATTGGCTGAAAGTTTTTCTTCTTTTTCTAGCTTACGAAAGACGTTTTTCAGAATTTTTTCAAATTTTTTCATCCAACTCAAAAAAAGTTATGAATTTTTAAAAAACCACTGTTTTTGTTTTCAAAATGCTATAACTTTTTCAAAAATTGACCGTTTTGGATCTTTGTTTTTTTTTTTTAATTTGTTTTTAAATGCACTTTTCGGAAAAAATACAAAAAAATTTTTTAATTTTTTTTTTAATTTTTCAGTTTTTCGAGAATTTTCGAATTTCGCCATTTTTTTTCTTCATAAAAAACTTTAATCAATTCCGCAATCATCCCCACTAATCCCGGAGTGGGCCGATTTTTTTTTATTTAATTGCAAAATTTTCAAAAATAAAATTTTTTTTATCAATTTTATTTATATAACAAAAAAATGTAAGAAAATGATTTTTAAGTTTTCTTTTCTTTATATATTATGGTAATCTACGATTAAAATAACCAGGATTAATGACTGACAAAATAATGTAAGAAAATGATTTTTAAGTATTCTTTTCTTTATATATTATGGTAATCTACGATTAAAATAACCAGGATTAATGACTGACACAGTAAAAATGTCATTTTAATCGTAGATTACCATAATATATAAAGAAAAAAATACTTAAAAATCATTTTCTTACATTTTTTGTTGTATAAATAAAATTGATAAACAAAATTTTTATTTTTGAATATTTTTTTTTCAATTAAATAAAAAAATTTTTTCAAAAAATCGGCCCACTCCGGGATTAGTGAGGATGATTGCAGAATTGATTGAAGTTTTTTATGAGAAAAAAAAATGGCGAAATTCGAAAAATCTCAAAAAACTGAAAAATAAAAAAAAACTTT